>NC_132865.1:37516822-37826822 GCF_048164855.1 Canis lupus baileyi
CCTCTGGTCTCCAAAATTCAAACACTATAAGCATCACATTGAACGAATACTTTAAGATATTCAATGACATGGAAAATGTCTTTGAGACTATTAAACTTATTTTCTGTCTTTATATGTCTTTATCTTGCATTTATTATCCTGTTTTTCTGCCTGTCACTCAGGCTATGAGTTCCAGAAAGGCAAGAATGGTGCCTGGCAGAGGTGTTCAAAACAAGTTTCTTTTTCATCATTTGGAGTTCTTTACATCTAGCCTAAATCCATCCTGATACAAATTTCAACAACAGGATGTTTCGTTTATGTCTGCTCACAAGATAAATAGGGCAGAAAAGGGGAATTTAAAGGAGAAAATAGGGGAAAGCCAGGCATTTATTATTGTACTTTAAAAGAGTGCGTTGCTTCAATGCTTAACAACATCCCTAGAAAAAATTCAGTGCTTGGGACAAATGATCTGCCCTTTTTTGAAATTCAAGTTAAATCAAATTACATGATGTAGCTTGTAGCCTAGGAGATGTATGCATGAGAAGAAGGGAAGTTTCATATATTTTTAAAGATTTTGTTTATTCATGAGAGGCACAGAGAGAAAGAGGCAGAGACATAGGCAGAGGGAGAAGCCGGATCCATGCAGGGAGCCTGATGTGGGACTCGATCCCAGGACTCTGGGATCACAGCCTGAACTGAAGGAAGATGCTCAACCAGTGAGCCACCCAAGCGTCCCAGTTTCATATTTTTGATGATCATAAAAAGTTAAGAGGAGTGGAGATTTATTCTGGGTCTTTAAACCAGCACACTGCAGGGGGAATGCTCCCTGGGCCACAGTCCAGGTGCCTGGTAGTGCCGGTTGAGAGTATGAGCACTTAGGGGCCCTTCTACTGAATTCCCGTGATTCACATTCCTGCACGTCTGGTAGTGCTCCCAGCAGACTAGTGAGCCAAACTCAGACCCCTCATTGCTTTCTATCTTTGGAAATTCAGTCCTAGACTTCCCTTCCAGACTGGTTTGTCTCACTGAATTCACATTTGCAGCTGACTGCCACCTCCCAGAGAGAAAGATCTAGAAAACAAAGGTGATCTGCTCCAGTTCTCAGACGCCATGGGCAGCACACTCCCAGAAAGAAGTGTCAGAAAGTCCAAGTTAGTCCTCACATTAAACATCAGCGAAGCCTACATTTGTTCTTCTCACATTGCTGAAGAGAGCTGTGTGTGAGCATTCTGCTCGTGAGAACACTGAAGGAATGTCTTTTATCTACATGTCCTATACTGTTTATGAACAGTTTTTTATTAACATGTATTAAAGACTGAAATTTTGAAAAAGTACCTTAAGAAATCATGCTATAAGGAAATGTTACCTGGGAAGCATCTTCAGGGCAGGAACAAACGTAATGGAAGCTACTCACGTAAACGCTTTAGCATCCAGTGTGATTGCCCAGCCAGTCGGCGTGCATGCTGGCTTTCACCAGAAGGGTCTCCATGTGCCCTGGTGGTGCATGGGCCATGCACAATGACCACTGAGTGCCTGCCTACAGGATGTGGGGGAGGGCCCTTGCGGACAAATACTGCTTCTTAGATGATCACTGGCCATTCAACATTTTGGCCCTTTTGTGGCTGTTGCAGTCCAACAGATAACTCTACTTATGGAAAAGTAGGAGTTGTTTATTATCTTAGCAGTTATGTAAAAATGCTTGCAGCCGAGCCAAGGAACTAATTGCTAATTTTGCAGAGATGCAAATGCACTGTCTGTAGACATGAAAGCCAAATTAATAACAATCTCTCAAGTACCATCCTAAAACACGTCAGGAAAAAGCCTCCTGACATGCAAAACTGGTGAAATTTGATTTGGTTTAGATGATTATGTTCAGCAAATATATTAATGAAGACTGAAGAAACTAACACGGTATCATCTGAGAGCTGGGAACATGAAGTCTGGAGCGGACTGCCCAGCTCAAGTCCTGCCTCTGCCAAGTATGCTCTGACCTTGGACCTGTGACCTTCTCCATGATTCACTTTCTCCTTCTATACAATGAAAATGTGGAAAGTCATGGTATCAACAATTCAAATCACACTTGTGAGGTTTAAGGTTGTTATATACATGGTGCTTGGAAGATGCTGGCACCATCTGCATAGTAGATAGTTAGCTACTATCACTAAGCACAGGGTACATATTTTAGTGTGTATTTCATCCTTCCTATAATTAGCACACTACCCTCAAATTCATATATATTAATGATAGAAGGAATAAATTATGATATATTTTAATAAAATTACTCTGCATTCATACATAGAATTAATGGCTGAATCCTCTTAGTGATGTATTAGTAACTTTTTCCTGGTGAGTATCAATCACTTTAAGAATATGATCCAATAAAAAAAAAGAATATGATCCAATAGAAATTATGACTCGGGACCAATGGAAAGTAGCTTTAGAGATTCATTTTGCTCATCAAACTTAATATTGACGACAGTTTGTATTAAATACAACCTAAACAATAGCCATTATTCATTAAAATATGTACTTCATGATCCTAAAATGTTCTAAAACATAAATTGTAAGCCGTGTTTCTGAAACTAGTGTTCACAGACATATTCAAGTGATTCTATTGAAGTTTTCTTTTAATTTAGAGATAATACGTAAATAAAATTATTTTAGAGTTAAAATGACAAAATGTCGCAGGGATGGATAAATCACAATTAAAAGATAGTTTCACACCAAATTACCTTTAGTGCTTAAGATTGTTTTCCTTTCATTCTAGTTTCTTATAAAACCTGAGGGCTAGTTTACAAAAAGGCCTTAAATATACATTCCAAAGTATGTTAACCTAGAGGTACACCAGAAGTCTCAATACCAACTGCTGAGAGAGTCAGAAAAAAATAGGTCACATATTAGCAACTGAAACAATATCCTGTGGATAAGAGATGCCTTAAGTAAAGGTAATTGAGAGAGTTATCCATAATATCCAAGTAATCTAAACTCCTGTAAAGTATGGTAAGGAAATAAATAAGTGAATGAGCATTTAGATTTTGAGTGATCTACTTAGGAAACATGTATTATTACTGCCCATCTGCTCCTCTAAAATATGCCTGGACATGTTTCCTAGTGGCAGAAGGTGAGACTAGGCAAAACCTCACAATTGTTAGAGTATGGTCCCACTGAAAACCGCAATAATTATCCTGCTAAAGTAAGTGTGGTGTTTCAATTATTGGTAATCAAGTTTATGATACTCTATTTCCTCTCTTGTACTTGACATCTATGAGTGCTGGTTATAAAAGTGGCAATTGCTTTAATAATTGGGGCACCAAAAGAGCATATGAAATTAACCTTGTTTTCTTAAAATTGGCTAATATTCACATGCAGAGCACAGCAAGCCTCTTTATCATACATCTTGCTCAAATCTCTCTGTAAGCTGAGGAATAATGAATGAAAAATCAAATACAAACATGTAATTTTTGTAGGGGCTTTTAATTTTCCAGATTTTATTCATACAATCAATATTTGATGGAATCTTCCTGCAATGAATGACTTAAAATCCATTCTTAAATTACAAAATCTCAAACCCAGAAGACAGTCTTGTAGCCATGCTATTATTAGCCATCTTGATGATTTACCTTAGGAAAAAATAACTGAGGGGATCCCTGGGTGGCTCGGCAGTTTAGCGCCACCTTCGGCCCAGGGTGTGATCCTGAACTCCCGGGGATCAAGTCCCACATCGGGCTCCCAGCGTGGAGCCTGCTTCTCCCTCTGTCTGCGTCTCTGCCTCTCTCTCTCTCTATGTCTCCCATGAATAAATAAATCAAATCTTTAAAAAAATTTAAAAAATAAAAAATAAAAAAAGGAAAAAATAACTGAGATAAGAACATGATTAAATTATAAACACAGACTTCTGGTTCTGGAATAAGGTGGAGTAGATACACTTCTTTCCTACCAGAAAGTATGGCTCAAAACACTTTGCATTGTAGATAAAACAAACATAGGAAGCCCTAAAAGGTGCAAAGAAGTTAGACCAACTAAGGGCCACAGGACGCAGCAGCGATTTTGTTTTGCCTTGTGTATCTCAGAAAGTCTGTGGGGAGAAGCCAGCAACCCAGAAATGGCAAGGAGTTCAGACAACAAAAAGTTCTGCTATGACAAGCATGCTCTGTGTAGTGAAAGGATCAGGAAAGGGGAAGCCTAGCAAGATAGAAAGATTTAAATAGATAATAATTATGCTGCTCAAGCCAAACATGTCAGGAAACACCTCAACTCCCATCAACGAGAATAAAGGGATAACCCTACACTTTCGCTCTTGGGAGGCAACCCTTATGGATAGATATTCTAGTTATTCTAACTCTTGAGGATATTCTAGAGCCTTTGGGTTAGTGTTATAGATATTTACTTGTTTTCTACAACCTGCAGGTAGGTGTGTGTCTATATTTTGCTTTTTTGGTAGACTTTGGAGGGTTTCCAGAAATAATAAAATTCTTTAGCTTTATTCCACCATCTTTAACCAAATACCCTCCAATTTTCATTTTCTTCATATCCCACATTAATTTCTACTTTTTAAAAAAGATTTTATTTATTTGAGGGAGAGAGAGAGAACAAGCAGGGAAAAGGATAGAAAGAGAAGCAGACTCCCCACTGAGCAAGGAGCCCAAAATGGGGCTCGATCCCAGGACCCCAGAATCACAACCCGAGCCAAAGGCAGACACTCAACCACTGAGCCACCCAGGTGACCCTCTGTTTTGTTTCTTAAATTCCACATATGAGTGAAATAATATGGTATTTATCTTTCTCTGACTGACTTATTTTGCTGTAGCTCCATCCAAGTCATTGCAAATGGCAAGATTTCATTCTTCTTGATGGCTGAGTAACATTCTGCTGTGTGTGTGTGTGTGTGTATATATATAGGAATATCTTTTCATGTGCCTGTTGGCCATCCATTTGTCTTCTTTGTATAAGACAAATATACAATTATATGTATAATATACATATGTATGTAATAATATATATGTATGTATGTAATAATATATATATGTATTACATCTTCTTTTTCCATTCATCAGTCAATGGACATTGGGTTCTTTCCATAGTTTGGATATTGTTGATAATGCTGCTATAAATATTGGAGTGCACATATCCCTTTGAATCTGTATGTTTGTAACATTTGAATAAATACCTAGTAGTGCAATTGCTGGATCATAGAGCAGCTCTATTTTTAACTTTCTGAGCAACCGTCATACTGTTCTCCAGAGTGGCTGCACCAATTTGCATTCCCACCAACAGTGCACGAGAGCTCCCCTTTCTCCACATCCTTGCTAACACCAGTTGTTTCTTGTGTTGTTAATTTTAGCCATTCTGACAGGTGTGAGGTGATATCTCTTTGCAGTTTTGATTTGCATTTCCCTGATGATGAGTGATGTTGAGCATTTTTTCATGTGACTGTTGGCCACCCATTTGTCTTCTTTGGAAAAATGTCTATTCTTTTCATCTGCTCATTTCTTAACTGGATTATTTGTTTTTTGGATGTTGAGTTTGATAAGTGATTTTGGATACTCATCCTTTATCAGATACGTCATTTGCAAAAATCTTCTCCCATTCCATAGGTTACCTTTTAGTTCTGTTGATTGTTCCCTTCACTGACTTCACTTCACAGAAAGAAGTCTTTTATCTTGATGAAATCCCAATAGTTCACTTTTGCTTTTTTCCCCTTTGCCTCTGGAGATATGTCTAGTAAGAATTTGTTACAGCCAAGGTCAAAGAGTTCCTGCTTGTGTTCTCTTCTAGGATTTTAATGGTTTTCTGTCTCACATTCAAGTCTTTATCCATTTCGAGTCTATTTTTTGTGTATGGTGTAACAAAATGGTCCAATTTCATTCTTCTCCATGTTGCTCTCCAGTTTTTCCAACATCATTTGTTGAAGAGACTGTCTTTTTTTCATTGGGTATTCTTTTCCTGCTTTGTTGAAGATTAGTTGACCATAGAGTTGAGCGTCCATTTCTGGGTTCTCTGTTTTGTTCCATTGATCTATGTGTCTGTTCTTGTGCCAGTACCAGACTTTCTTGATCATTAAAGCTTTGTAATATAGCTTGAAGTCTAGAGTCGTGATGCGTCCAGCTTTGCTTTTCTTTTTCAAATTTGCATTGGCTATTCAGAATCTATTGTGGTTCCATACAAATTTTAAGATTGCTTGTTCTAGCTCTTTGAAAAATGTGGTATTATGATTGGGATTGCTTTAAATATGTAATTGCTTTGGGTAGTATAGGCATTTTAATAGTATTTGTTCTTCCAATCCTCGAGCATGGAATGCTTTCCCATTTCTTTGTGTCCTCTTTAATATCTTTCATAAATATTCTATAGTTTTCAGAGTACAGATCTTTTACCTCTTTGGCTAGGTTTATTCCTAGGTATCTTACATTTTGTGGTGCAATTGTAAATGGGATTGATTCCTTGATTTGTTTGTCTTCACTCTCATTGTTAGTGTATAGAGATGCAACTGATTTCTGTACATTGATTTTGTATCCTGCAACCTTGCTGAATTCATGTATTAGTTCTGGTGATTTTTTTTGTGGTCTTTTGGGTTTTCTTTTTTTTTTTTTTTTCTTTTGGGTTTTCTACATAGAATATCATGTCATCTGCAAATACTGAAAGTTCGACTTCTTCCTTGCCATTTTAGATTCCTTTTACTTCTTTTTTGTTGTCTGATCGCTAAGGCTAAGACTTCCAGTAATATGTTAAATAGTAATGGTGAGAAAGGACAGCCCTCTCAGTTTTCCCCATTGAGGATGACATTAGTGGTGAGTCTTTTTTGTATATGGCCTTATGATATTGAGGCTTGTTCCCTCTATCCTTAATTTATTGAGGGTTTTTGTCAAGAATGGATGCTATATTTTGTCAGGTGCTTTTTCTGCATCTATTGAGAGGATCATATGGTTCTTATCCTTTCTTTTATTAATGTGGTGTATCATGTGAATTGGTTTGTGAATACTGAACCACCCTTAGAGCCCAGGGATAAATCTCACTTGATTGTGGTGAATAATTTTTTTATCGTTCTGTTGGCTGTGATTTACTAGTATCTTGATGAGGATTTTTGCATCCATGTTCGTGAGGGATATTGGCCTATAATTCTCCTTTTTAGTGACATCTTTGTCTGGCTTTGGAATCAAGGTAATGCTGGACTCCTAGGAGTTTGGAAGTTTTCCTTCCATTTCTATTTTTTTTGTTTTTTTGGAACAGTATTAAAAGGCTGGGTATTAACTCTTCTTCAAATGTCTGGTAGAATTCTCCTGGAAAACTACCTGGTCTTGAATTTTTGCTTGTTGGGAAATTTTTTATTATTAAAATTATAACTATAATAATAATTATTATTGATTTTGATTATTGATTCAATTTCTTTGCTTGTTATGGGTCTGTTCAAATTATCTATTTCTTCCTGTTTCAGTTTTGGTAGTGTGTATGTTTCAGGGAATTTGTTCATTTCTTCTAGATTACCCAGTTTGCTGGCATATAGTTTTTCATAGTACTGCTCTCTTAAAAGTGTTTGTATTTCTTCAGTGTTGGTTGTGATTGCTCCTCTTTCATTCATGATTTTATTTATTTGGGCCCTTCTTTTTTCTTTTTGATAAGTCTGGCTGAAGGTTTATTAATTTTATTAATTCTTTCAAAAACCAGCTCTTCGTTTCATTGATCTGTTTTACTGTTTTTTGTTTGTTTTTGTATCATTTGTTTTTGCTCTAATATTTATTATTTCTTTTCTACTACCTTTAGGCTTTATTTGCTGTTCCTTTCCAGCTCTTTTAGGTATAAGATTAGGTGGCATATTTGAGACTTTTCTTGCTTCTTGAGGAAGGACTGTATTACAATACACTTCCCTCTTAGGATCACCTTTGCTGCATCTGAAAGGTTTTGGACTGACATGTTTTCATTTTCAGTTGCTTCCATGTACTTTTTTATTTCCTGCATAGCCCATTCATTCTTTAGTAGGATGCTCTTTAACCTCCATGTATTTCTGGTCTTTCCTGTTCTCTGTTCCTTTCTAGCCTTTGTTGCTTTGGGTCTTTTTTTCCCCACCTGAAGAGTCTTCTTTAATATTTCTTGCAGGACTGGCTTAGTTTTTGCTGGTCTGGGAAACACTTTATCTCTCTTTCTAGTGTGAATGATAACCTTTCTGGATAAAGTATTCTTGGCTGCATATTTTTCCCATTCAGCACATTCACTGTCTTGTGACCTGCCAAGTTTTTGTGGACAGATCTGCTATGAACCTGATTTCTCTTCCCATGTAAGTTAAGGACTTTTTCCTCCTGCTACTTTCAGGATTCCTGTCTGCGTATTTTGTGAATTTGAGTATGATATGTCTTGGTGATGGCTGGCTTTTGTTGAATTTAGTGGGAGTTCTCTGTGCTTCTTGGATTTTGATGTCTGTTTCCTTCCCCAGATTAGGGAATTTTTCAGCTATAATTTGCTGAAATAAAATCTTCTGCTCCTTTTTCTCTCTTTTTCTTCTTCTGGGACTCCTATGATATGAATGCTATTACACTTTAAGGAGTCGTGAGACTCCTAAGAGTACATTCATGGTAGACTACTTTCCCTTTTCTTTTAAGCTTCATTATTTTCCATAATTTTATCTTCTATATCACTGATTCATTCCTCTCCTTTATCCATCCTCATTGTCATGGCATCCATTCCAGTTTGCATCTCACTTAAAGCATTTTTAATTTTGGCATGACTCGTTTTTAGTTCTTTTATGTCTGCTGCAAGGGATTCTCTAGTGTCTTTTATGCTTTCTTCAAGCTTGGCTAGTATCCTTATAATGGTTGTTTTAAATTCTAGTTCAGACATCTTTCTTATATATGTACTGATTAAATCCCTGGCCGTGACTTCTTCCTGTTCTTTCTTTTGGGGTGAATTCCTTCATCTTGTCATTTTGGAAGTCAAAATAAATAAAATAAAATAATAAAAAGTAAAAAGTAAAATTAAAAAATAAAAAATATATAAAAAATAAATTAAAAATTACTTTTTCTTTATCACCTTACCAAAAAAACCAACAACAACAAGAAAAAAACACAAAAGAAGCTAGATCTTGTTTCCCCTAGAGCTGAAACTTTGCAGCACTCTATTATGAGTAGACTTGTGCATGCGAGGTGGGGTGGGGGTGGGGTCTGTGTTGACCTTGCTGTGCTGATTCTCAGGTGGACTTGCCCTATTGCAGGGTGCAGGGTGGTGAGACTTGGTGGAATTGGCTCTGGCCTCCATTTGGTGACGCTGTTTTATTCACTGAAGTAGGTCAGTGTGGCTGAAAGGGGAGGGAAAATGGCTTCCACCCGCTCTGTGGACTCCAGAGCCGGGAGCCCCTCCTGCCCACCACTCCTCAGGAAACCCCTACAGAAGATCAGTCACCACTCCTGTGTCCCTGGCTTTTGTTAGACCCCTGCCTTCACTCTGTCTGTGTCCATGTTGTCCACCTGCCAGGAGGCACAGCACTCCTTTGTTTTATCTCAGGCCTGGCTGGGTTTCAAAACTCCAAACTTCAGAGACCTCAGCAGTGTGGACCCATGCTGATCCTCTGGGGGAGGGTCTTGTGCTGTGGCTGCTTCTGGTTTGTCCCAGAAAATAGTTGTGCAGCAGCTCGGAATTTATGGTAAAGCACAGCAGAAAGCTGGCACCAAGGCTCCCTGCCCTCAGCCAGTATCTTTGCTCCTATGCTGGTGAACAGGACAGCTCAATGGTGCCCATGGCTCTTTTATCTCCCCAGAGGTCACACAACCTCTTGCAAATGCATGCCAAGAAGAACTATTTCTTCGTGTGTGACCACACACAGGAAGGGGAGGGTCAGACCACACAGCCCACTCCTGGCCTGGGTCTCTGCCTTCCTTTCCCTCCAGAGCACCACTAAGCCCACCACGCAGAACCCTGGCAATGACTTGGACCTCTAGAACTTCAGATTTATGCTCCTTTCCTTATAAAGACTTGTGGTGTTCAGTCTTTCCCCTTTTCCCAGTCAGTGGTTTTGGAGAAGAGTTTTCTTGTGCAATCCTCTGCACGTGTTTTCACTCTTTTTTTACTCTTTCTCTCTCTTCTCGCCTCTCTCCATGCTCAGGGCTCTTTCCCTTCTGCAGCGCCTGTGGCTCTTTTTTCCTCCCAAATCAAATCTCCATAGCCCCTACTTTCCATGAGGTGGTTGCTTTTCTATTTGTAGAAGTACAGCTTTGTTCTCTGTCCTCCGTTTGATTTCTTGGGTGTTCAGAATGATTTGATATTTATCTAGCTGTGTTTGAAGGATCAGGCAAACTTATACTCTTCTGCCTTCTTTTTTTAAAAATTTTTATTTATTTATGATAGTCACACACACACACACACACAGAGAGAGAGAGAGAGAGGCAGAGACACAGGCAGAGGGAGAAGCAGGCTCCATGCACCGGGAGCCCGACGTGGGATTCGATCCGGGGGGTCTCCAGGATCGCGCCCTGGGCCAAAGGCAGGCGCCAAACCGCTGCGCCACCCAGGGATCCCTCCTCTGCCTTCTTAACACATGTTTTTTTTTTTTAAGTCTTAACTGTCCTCTGGTAAGAATTTTCTTGTGTTTCTCATCCTTTCTTCTGAGTCTTCAGTTTCTCCTGGGGAGATGGTGGAATTGTCCTACCAGAAGGACTTCAATCTCTCCCATAATTGACATCAACAGCATCAAACTTCTGGAACAGAGAAGTATGTATAACCTTCTGTTCTGACAGGTCAAAGTCTGAGTGCTGGACCAAGATGGAAATCCAAAGCCCAGGGAACTGGACACTCCCAACCCCCACTGCCTGCCTTCACATCCATTTCCACCTGCTTCAGGGTCTCAGGTCTGAGGGTCAGTGCTCTCTGAGCACATGACCCTCTCAGTCCTCAGGTCAGCTGTGCTTTGCTTTCTTTCTCTTCAAAAATAGATCCATAAAGCCTTTTTATTTTAATTGAGATATTATTGACATACAGCACTGTGTGAGTTTAAGGTATGCAGGGTAATGACTACTTACATATATCATGAAATGATTACCCCAACTTAGTTAAAATTCATAATTTTAAAGTGGACCTCAGAAATTAGTTATAAGAGTATTTTAGGTTTGGGTACCTTGGTGGCTCAGTCGGTTAAGCATCTGCCTTCAGCTCAGGTCATGATTCCAGGGTCCTGGGATGGAGCCTTGTATCGGGCTCCCTGCTCAGCTGGGAGTCTGCTTTTCTCTCTCCCTCTGCAGCTTCCCCTCCTTGTGCTCTCTCACTCACTCTCTCTGACAATAAATAAATAAAAGCTTTTAAAATAAAACAAAACAAAAAGAGTGTTTTAGGTTAAAAATAGAACTACCCTACGACCCAGCAATTGCACTACTATGGATTATCCAAAGGATACAAACATAGTGACTCGAAGGGGCACAGGCACCCCAATGTTTATAGCAGCAATGTCCACAAGAGCCAAGATATGGGAAAAGCCCAGATGTCCAACAGATGAATGAATAAAGAAGTGGTATATGCATATATATATGAATATTATTCAGCTGTCAAGAAGAATGAAATCTTGCCATTTGCAACGACATGGATGGAACTAGAAGGTATTACACTGAGCAAAATAAGTCAGTCAGACAAAAACAAATACCATATAATTTCATTCACATGTGGAATTTAAGAAACAAAACAGATAAACATGGGGAAAGGGTGGAAAAATAAAATAATACAAAAACAGAGTTTGAGAGGGAGGCAAGCCATAAGAGACTCTAACTATAGGGAACCCACCGAATATTCCTGGAGGGGAGGTTTGGGTGGGGAGATGGGGTACTTGAGTGATGGATATTAAGGAGGGCACTTGATGTAATGAGCATTGGGTTTTATATGCAACTGACGAGTCACTAAATTCTACCCCTGAAACTAATAATATATGTTAACAAAATTGAATTTAAATACAAAAAAATTTAAATAGTGTATTGGAAGTAAGTAATTCCAATAATAATTACTTGAGAACTTCCTTATTTAATTTAAGAAATGCCTATATAGAATGTAAGCTCATAGGGCAATGGGGCTCTGAATTGTCCTATTATGAATTATGTCAACAGATAATGAAACAATGAATGACTTTAAACTGTTAGTGAGAAGTAGAACCACTCAAACTCATCTCCCCCATAAATAGAATAAAAAAACTCAATCAGTATTATGTGACAATTTGGCAATTGAGAACTCTTTTAGTTGGCTCCTGTGTCCCTTTGACAGATCTCCATCCACTCCTTTTTACGGCCTAATAATATTCCATTATTTGTATATTATTCATTTGTTGATGGACATTTAGGTTGGTCCCACCTTTGCCATTTATGAATAATGCTGCTATGAACACTGGTGCACAAGCATCTGAATCCTTGGGTTCTATGATTTTTGTTTTGTTTTGTTTTAGGAACTACCATACTGTCTCCCCCAGTGGCTGTACCATTTTATATTCCCACTAGCAATGCACAAGTACTCCAATTTCCTCACATTGTTGCCAATGTTTGTCATTTTCCATACTCTCCTGGTTTTGGCACTGAAAACTCCACATCCCAGCAAACTCCTCTTTCCCGGAAAACTTAGAAGGTCAATGACCCTAATTCTAGCATATTCCCTTTTGTATTATGTGTTGCTATCTCCCACTGGGCCATTCTCCATTGCTGGCAAGGACTGTGCCTTCCTGGTAAGTTAGGCTACATAGCTTCTTTTCATCCCTCCTGATTCAGCCTCCCCTCTTCCCTACCCAGCTCTCTGCCTGACTACCTTGCATCATCTCTACATCCTCAGGCTTCTGGTGGGATTTAGCCAGTGGGGAATTTCTCCAGCCAGAGACTGAGGGAGGTGGAGGTCACAGCTCATTCCTGATACTAGTATCTGACCTGACCCACCAGGCTGTGCTTTTGGCACGGCACTCCCTATCTCTGTTTCCCACTTTTGCTTCCTAAGGCATTGGGTCAGCGACAGTACCTCCTGTTAATAAGAGGATTTTCATTTCTAACAAGTTCCCAGGTGAGGCTTAGAGAACCATTTTGAGAACCACTGCTCTAGTCTTTGTATTCTGGAACATGGCAGTCCAAGTGCCTTTCTAAAGAAAGGCAATTGATATATGGGCACAAAATCGAATGCAATGAAAAATAGTAATAACAGCCCCATAAATCTGGAGAAAAAGGTGAAAGGCCCAAGTTGAGAAGAATATAAATCTTCATAGTGAAAGTAATGTCTAAGCAGATCAGAGGGATGGTTGTCTCAAACTAAATGCTGGGCTTTCAGTGCTGAGGTTCTGGGCAATGGGGGTAGTGCTGAAACACCTGTTCAGTGTGATAAAAGGGGAAACTCTATTTAGCAATAATATGGCTAAGCAGATAGAAAGCATTATTTTAATCATTATATATATTTTTATCACCCAAAAGAGAATTGCGGGTGAGAGAGGGAGAAGCGAAGGAAAGTTTTCTCAGGAGAGATATCCATGACATGACCTTGGGATTTACTTGTGACAGAGGCAAGGCTGAAACAAAAATGTGGAGGAAATGCAGCTCAGTCTCTGGCCGTGGGCTGAGTGTAGGAACAGACTGGAGATGCCTCAGAATGATGCTGAACAGCTGAGAAGCAAAAAAAACAGCCATAAAATAGAAAGCAACTAAGTCTCTCATAAAACTGTCAAAAATCCTCCTTGGACAGTTAAGTTTAAATCATCGTATTAAACACCATCAGGAGATTAGCAAGGAGATTAGCAGATAAATAAGAAAATTTTTTCCTTAAAGGATTTGAATTTTTTATGTTTAACACTGTTTAAGAAGATAGATTGAAATTTAAGCAAACTTTATAGTAAGCTGAACATCATCAGCAACGCCAGGATTTTCCCGTGCAGTGCTCTTAGCTCAACCATTCCTCTCACACAGAAAAAATTCATTAATTGAACTTGTGACACCAACTTCATTCATAAGAAATAAATCATCATGTGAATGGTTTATTTAATGTTTCTATTTTAAAGCAATAAATAATATTTCTAATATTTCTATCTATATTATCTATATCCCTCAAATTTATATTTCTCAAAATTTCTTACTTATATAAGATATATATACTTACATATATTTTTTATTTATATAAACATTCTTTCGGCTGTTGAATGGATAAAATAAAATTATAAACAGCAAGTAAATTGATAGCCCATTGAGGCAGAAAAGCCATTTGCCTCATTATTCTAATCATACTTAAGCTTTTAAACATCTTAAGCTTTTAAGAATGTAATACTGTACTGTCTTCAAAGAACCCTAAATAATGAAAATTAATTCCCTAAACAATTAATTTATTTATGGCTCTTTATAACAAACAGTATTTATGTGAGTTATTGTAGTTGAAACAACAACAAAAAATGCTTTCCTGCCTCATGGTCTCACTGGAGTCCCTTCCATCCTTTGTGAGATTTGCACGACAGATAATAGGACTACCTGGTTTAGCTGATGAGGAAGCTAAGATTCAGAGCTTGCTGGTCAGTTGCCCAAATTACATGATAGGAAGCAAAGAAGATGCTTTTAAATACTAGTTTTTCATTACCAAAACTTCAGTAGACTCTCTTTCCTGACTTACCGTAGTTCAGGTTCTCTTTAGTAATGAAGCCAAAGTTGTAGAGACATACATAAAACTGCTATTCAATCTGTTTAAACATATTAACTTTTTACAACATTTTGAGCTATAATAATGTGCTTTATCAGTTTTTCTACTATGGTCTTCAGGGAGCTTATAGAACAAGCCTCAGGACATCCAGAGCCTCAAGAGATCAGGATTAAGCAAAACTACCCCCCCCCCCTTTTTTTTTTTGATGCTGCTAACAAGTCCTGGTGATAAAATCCTGAATGAAAACCAGTGTTTTTTCATCCTGCACAAAGGTTTTCCTCCATTGGGCAGAGAAGTTGACATACCTAGGACAAGTGATGGCCCTAAATAAAACAATTCTTCGCATGCTTTAGAAGAGAGAATGTTTTAAAGAAGTGAAAAGACATCTTGTAGTTAAAAACCACATCAAAGTGGGGACACATGGGTGGCTCAGCAGTTGAACCTCTCCCTTGGGCTCAGGGCATGATCCCAGTCCGGGAAAAGAGTCCTACATCGGGCTTCCTGCGAGGAGCCTGCTTCTCCCTCTATGTCTCTGCCTCTCTCTCTGTGTCTCTCATGAATAAATAAATAAAATCTTTAAAAAACACACACACACATCAAAGTGAATGAGCAGCCCTTGTGTCTGGAGCAGGGGTTCTCAAGTGGGTGCTTGATCACCTGTATCTCAATCACTGAGAAGTCATAGCAATAAATGCAGAGGGCCAAGGCCTCTTTCTGGCTTTACTGAGCCAGATTCTTTCGCATGTTTGGCATGAGTCTGCCTGTTTCACAAGTTGCCTAGGCAATTCTTATGTTCACAAAAATCTGAGAGGACCTGGTAGGATACCAGAAGTTCAGTTATCAACTCAGTCTAACAAAGCAGGCTTGGGGAAGTTAAGTTATGCTAATCAAACTCACCTACCTCTGATTAGTACACTAGAATGTTCTCGAGAGCAAGGACTATTTCTTACTCACTTCTGTGTCCGAGAGCTTTGAGTAAAGTCTAACAGATCATAGAACTTATTGTTAGGTGAACACAAAGTAGAATGAGTTTTTCAAATATAAACAAACAATTGAATAAATATAAATGAGGATGTAGGTAAATAAACAGGGGAGAAGGGACTTATTTTCCTTAAATATACTTCCAATTAATAAGTGTAAAATTTTGATAAAAATAGGAAGCTACATTTAGCAACACATGGAAAAATTGTTCCAATGAATTTTTTTTTTATTTTAACCTTTTTTTTTTTTTTTGGTCTAAAGTCCATTTTTATCAATGGATGCTAAAATTAGTGGATTAGAGTATGATGGGAAGCAAGATATTTAGTCAAGAATTATCTCCCTAAGATACCAATTAATCACAAAGGGAAAATTAATAAATTTATTTGGAGATATCTGGCAGACAAGTAATCAAAGATAACAGCAGTAATGAGACATAGTAACATCACATGCCTCCTGATAAGATGCCCTGAGAAGGGCAGACCATCACTTCTGTGGTATTATTGCCACACAATACACGAAGAGAATTTGGTTTTGAAGAGACATCAGATAACTAAAGCTGAGGTATATATACTATGAGACAGCTGGTCAGTACTCCTGAAAAGTGTCAGGGTCACAGAAGACAAAAGACTGAGTTACTATCCCAGCTTGGATTGGAGGAGACTATGGAGACACAATTTCTTATTTCTTTTTATTCCCTATGATTGATTGATTGATTTAACTTTCAAATACATAATGCGTTATTTTTTAAATTTAAATTCAATTAACATATAATGTATTATTGATTTCTGAGGTAGAGGCTAGTGATTCATAAACTGCATATAAAACCCAGTGCTCAATTATATCATGTGCCCTTCTTAATGTCCATCACCCTGTTATTTCATTTACCCCCGAACCTCAGCAACTCTCAATTTATTTTCTATAATTAAATGTCTCTTACAGCTCATCTCCTTCCAACTTCTAAGTACAAGGCAGAATCCTGGACTATACCCTGGGCTAGGAAAAATGTTAGCAGTACAACTGATGAAGAGTGACTCTAGTCTGTAGATTAACTAACAGATTGAATGTTGACTTTCTGGGTTTGGTTATGTACTATATGTACTATGGTGCTATGGATATGTTAATATTAAGGAAGACATGTAAGCAGTATATGGGAAGGGAAATCTTTGTACTGTTTTTCAACTCTTTTGTAAGTCTACAATGATTTCAACATAAAACAAATTTAAAAAATGTAAAAAGTATGATTTACAGACTCCCTGCACAGAATTTTTTTGAGGGGTGGTGGTTGCTTATTAAAATTACAGGTCCTTAGGTGCCATATTTAGATCTACAAATCAGAATTTCTTCAAATGGAACTCAAGATACTACATTTTCACAAAATCTCTGGGTGGTTCTTAAGAACACTAGAGTAGAGAAGAATAGGAACTCCTATATTAAACTGCAAAAAAAGAACATTTGAAAAAGTCAGAAAATTTATCTTTTGGATTGAAATTCATAAAAACTAACATGCAATGGATTAGTTTAGCCACGTATATAAATCATTATGAAGTGTCAAGTTAATGAAATTAGGTATATTTCTAAGTCTCTGTCAGAGGTCAGGATGTCAACCAAGATCATAGCTGATCATAGACTGATATAAAGAAAATGATGCTCATTCAATCATGCTGTGGTTCACATTTATCAAAACGATGCTTCTGATGACTGGTTTTTAAAAAATGAAGGCAAAACCATTTTACATTTATCTTTCACTAAGTAGATTCTCCTCTTGTTTTAAATATCCCAAGGGTGGATAAAACAACTTCATGGAAATAGTCCTTAAAAAGTAGTTCGCTTTTGGGGCACCTTAGTGGCTCAGTCAGTTGAGCGTCTGACTCTTGATTTAGACTCAGATTCATGATTTCAGGGTCATGAGATCAAGTCCTGGGTCAGGCTCTATGCTCAGTGGGGCATCTGCTTAGGATTCTCTTTTCTTCTCCCTCTTCTCCTCCCCTCACTCATGTTTTTTTTTCTCTCTCTCTCTCTCTCAAATAAATAATAACTAATTTTTTTATTTTAACTTTTTTTTTCTCTAAAGTCCATTTTTATCAGGTGAGGTTTGTATTTAATGTGGCCTTTCCTGTGCTGCTACTTGCCAGTGGGGAGTGCCTCAGATGACAAGTCCTATTCCTGTTAGCCAGCTAAATATATTTCCATGGTTTAGATGGCATTTCTAAGAAAGATTTCGAACAAAGTGTAGTATATGATAAACCTTAAATTAATCACAAAATTAAATGAACCAGAAATCTCTATGCTGAAAGTCACAGTGTAATTTATTTATTATGAAGTGAACTGTTTTTATGTATTTGTGTATTTATTTATTTATTTTTGATGCTATTAACTTGGAAAGTAACTTCAGAAGTTTTCCCAAGTAAACCTTACAGTACACATTTTTAAAATTGTGTAAAAATATACCTGTCAATTACCACTTCATCTTTATAGGAGGCAGCAGCTGTAGAATGCAGGATTTAAGAATTAGTTATAAATCAAGATTAAAAAATTAATGATATCTTCCCTTAAAATATAGTTAACTTAAAATAATGAAAATCTATTTGCACCCGTAAAATCTTATGGTGGGCAAGAGGAAGAATAATGTAATTTATGTAAATGATCAGCACCAAGCTTCTCTTTCACCTGAGAGCTAATTAGAACAAGGAGTCCACATGTGAAATGTAGCTCATCATTTCAGATATTTCTCCAAACTGAGAAACATAGATTCACCTGTGTTCATTAGAAAAGACAAGCGGAAGACATGATAAAGTTGGCTACTGACTCACCTGGGGGTGCTTGACATATACTTGTCAAGTTACTGACTTGTAACATCAAGATGACTGTTCTAGCTACTTCACAGAACTTTATTGAAGAAAATGACAATAATATGAGTTTAATCTCAATTATATACAAAGCTATGACAAATCAAGATGGTGGAAGTAATAGTAAAATTTTGTCCCATAATCTGATAGCTTATGTACTCAAAAAATGGAAATAATGTCTAATTCCATCTCAAGTGTTTCTCAAGGAAATGCCTATTGGTATTTGGGGTAGGGAAATTATCCATTGCATGTGACTGTTACAGGGCTTTTGATATCTCTACTTCCATTCACAAAATGTCAGTAATAACTGCTAGGCAACATGTCAATTCAACTCACTCTCACATATTTCCCATGGCCCTTTGGGGTGATAGTATGACCCTCATTTGAGAACCAGTGAAGCTCCTTGAAAATACTATGACAGATAATATACATTACAGAAAGGCATATTCAGTAGTTTTTGGAAAAAAATTATAAAATCAAGGGTAATGTTTTAGATCCTTACTCTTTTGTGGTATGTGAAGTTCCTCCCCTGTATAAGTGGTTAGAATTATATATAATCTAAGGAAACAACATAAGTGTCTGTCTACAGATGAATGGATAAAGAAGATGTAGTGCATATAATAATGGAATATTATTTATTCAGCCATGAAAAAGAAGGAAATCCTGCCATTTGCTACAACATGGATGTTGTACCAAGTGAAATATATCAGACAGAGAAAGACAAATACCGTATGATCACATTTATATGTGGAATCTAAAAAGCCCAAACTCACAGAAATAGAGAGTAAAATGGTGGCAGCCAGTGACTAGGTGTGGGGTATGGTGAGGGAAATAGGGTCACATTGGTCAAACGGCACAACATTCCAGTTATAAGATGAGTAAGTTCTGGGGATCTAATGCACAGCATGGTGACTATAGTTAACAATACTGTATTACATACTTGAAAGTTCCCAAGACAGTAAATCTTAAATGTTCCCACCACACACACATACGCACACACATACACACACAATGTAATTATATAAGGTGATGGAGACATTAACTAGTCCTATTGTGATAATCATTTTGCAATATACGTGTATTGAATCACCATGCTGCGCATCTTAAACTTATATAATGTTGTTATATGCCAATTGTATCTGAGTAAAGCTGGGGAAAAGAGAATTATATATAATCAAGGCTTCTGTTTAAATAAAATTTTGTTTTAGAATGGTTTTATTTATTTATTTATTTGTTTATTTTAATATTTATTTGAGAGAGAGTGTGAGAGAGAGAAAGAGAGAGTAAGATCTGGGAGGAGGGAGAGGGAGAAGCAGACTTCCTGCTGAGTAGGGAGCCTGATCGGGGCAGGTGGCTTGATCCCAGGAGCCTAGGGTCATGACCTGAGCCAAAGGCAGACACTTAATTGAATGAGCCACTCAGGTGCCCCAGAATGGTTTTACATTTACAGAAAAACTGTGTAGTACAGACTTCCATACATCCGACACTCAGTTTTCCATGTTATGAATACCTTACATTAATATGGTACATTTGTTGCAATTAATGAACCAATATTAAAAATTATTCTTCATGTAAGTCAATATTTTATTCAGATTTCCTTTGTTTTTACCTAAGGTCTCTTTTCTGCTCCAGGATCCCATTCTGGTGACGTTTGTCACATCTCCTTCGGCTCCTCTTGGCTGTGACAGTTTCTCAGACCTTCCTTATTTGCAATGACCTTGGCAGTATTGTTCAGATATTTTGTAGAATATCTCGCAACTAGGGTTTCTCTGATGTTTTTCTCATGATTGGATAATGTGTTTATAGGATGAAGACCGTAGAGATATGGTGACATTTCATCACATCCTATCAAAGGTATGTACTGTCAACAGGATTTAGGGCGTCGAGAAAAAATGAGTGGGAAAAATCAGAAAGGGAGACAGAACATGAGAGACTCCTAACTCTGGGAAACGAACTAGGGGTGGTGGAAGGGGAGATGGGTGGAGGGTGGGGGTGACTGGGTGATGGGCACTGAGGGGGGCACTTGATGGGATGAGCACTGGGTGTTATTCTATATGTTGGCAAATTGAACACCAATTATATATATAAAGGACGTTGTGTTGATCTTAGTCACCTTGCACCTTGTCAGGTTTCTCCACTGAGTTACTCTTTTTTTCCACCTCCACACTGAACTCTCTGGAAGAAAGTCATGATGTTCAGCTCCACACTTAAGGAGTGGGAAGTTAAATTTCTCTTCCTTGAGGGTGGAGTATCTACATGAGTTATTTATAATTCTTCTGTATGGGAGGTTTGTCTCTTCTTTCTTATTTATTTTTTATACCATTATGGATTCATTTATTTTACACCTTAGTTTATAGGCTAATACTACTTTATTTTGCTGATTAAAGTATGCCAGCTTTGGCAACTGAGAACTCCTTTAGTTGGCTCCTTTGTCCCTTTGACAGACCCCCATCACTGTGTGTGTGGATGTGTGTGTGTTTGCCATCCCTTAATTTTTTTTTAAGATTTTATTTATCCATGAGAGACACAGAGAGAGAGGCAGAGACACAGGCAGAGGGAGAGGCAGGCTCCTCGCAGGGAGCCCAATGTGGGACTCGATCCCTGACCCAGGATCACGCCGAGCCTAAGGCAGACACTCAACCGCTAAGTTGCCCGGGCGTCCCTCGCCATCCCTTACTTTAGGCACTACTATGCACTTGAGGCTCATCTTGCATATTTCCTGCCCCAGTCCTAAAGTCATCCTTCTCTCTACCAGGTCCTGCTTCCTTTCATTAGGGAATGGTATTGGAAATCAAGCTCTCAGTTTTAGGTATGCTTATTGCAAGTATGGCGTCATTGCTTCTAGCTCCTCTAAGCTGACAGAGTAAGGAAGTATGTGTGTACTAAGCACTATATATACACATACCTGTAAATATTTCTATATGTACCAGACCATACATACATGCCATATACACATCTATAATTATTTCTGTATGTAACCATTTGTATCTATATTAAGCTAAATATGAATTCATATCATACTGAAGTTTTCAAGTGTAATTCATTATCACATTGATCATTCTAACCTCTTTCCCTTGTTTATTTATAAACTTCCACTCCAACAGTGAAAAACCTGGTTCCTGCCATTGACCACCCATTTACTGAATTGTTTAATTCTAATGTTTATGTATAATAGTGTCACATTGTGAACCCCTAATCCCATGAGAATCAACATTATCAAATGGAGTATATCCTACCCTAAAACTCCACCCTGTGTCATATATTCAATTCTCCCTCTTCACATGAATGACTAGTAACTGCTGATCTTTCAACTGACACTCTAATTTTCCAGAATGTCTTATAATTGGAATCATACAGTATGTAGCCTCCTCAGTTTATTTTTTTATTTCTTTTTTAAGAGATTTTATTTATTTATTCATGAGAGACAAAGAAAGAGAGGCAGAGACATAGGCAGAAAAAGAAGCAGGCTCCCTATGGGGAGCCTCATGTAGACCTCGATCCCAGGACCCTGGGATCACACCCTGAGCCAAAGGCAGATGCTCAACCACTCAGCCACCCAGGTGCCCTGCCTCTTCAGTTTAAATGGCAATATGCTTTTTAGATTCATACATGTCTTTTTGTGGCTTGATAGCATATATATTTTTATTACTGAATAATATTCCATTGCATTGATGTACCACTCTTTGTTTATACATTCACCTGTTGAAGGACATCTTGACTGCTTCCAGGTTTTGATTATTAGAAAACTGGTATAAACATTTGCATGTCGGGATGCCTGGGTGGCTCAGTGGTTGAGCATCTACCTTCAGCTCAGGCTGTGATCTCAGGGTACTGGGATCAAGTCCTGCATCAGGCTTCCCACTGCTTCTCCCTCTGCCTGTGTCTCTGCCTCTCTCTCTGTGTCTCTCATGAATAATAAAAAAAATCTTTAAAAAAAACCATTTGCATGTAATGTGTAGACAAGAGTTTTCCAATTAATTGGGTGAATACTCAGGAGTGTGGTTTTTGGATTATATATTAAGACAGCAGTTAGCTTTGGGGCACCTGGGTGACTTAGTCGGTTAAGCGTCCAACTCATGATTTGGGCTCAGTATGATCTCAGGGTTGTGGGTCGACCCTCTGAGACGGGCATGAGCCTGCTTAAGATTATCTACCCCTGCTATACACACTCCAGTGTGTATAGCAGCAATGTCCACAATAGCCAAATTATGGAAAGAGCCCAGATGTCCATCAAAAGATGAATAGATAAAGAAGATGTGGTATATGTATACAGTGGAATATTAGTCATCAAAAAATGAATTCTTGCCCTTTTCAATGATATAGATGGAACTAGAGGGTATTATGCTAAGTGAAATAAGTCAATTGGAGAAAGACAGAATAGGATCATAGGGCAAGTGAGGAAAAATAAAACGAAAGGAGAGGGGGAGAAAAACTATAAGAGAGTTTTTTTTATTAAAGATTTTATTTATTCATTCATGAGGCAGAGAGAGAGAGAGAGAGGGAGCAAGAGAGAAAGAGAGAGAGGCAGAGATACAAGCAGAGGGAGAAGCAGGCTCCACGCAGGAAGCCCAATGTGGGGCTCCATCCCGGGACTACACCCTGAGCCAAAGGGAGATGCTCAACTGCTCAATCAAAAGTAATTGATTTATTTTCCCTCAGGCATCCCTATAAGAGACTCTTTTTTTTAATAATAAATTTATTTTTTATTGGTGTTCAATTTGTCAACATACAGAATAACACCCAGTGCTCATCCCGTCAAGTGCCCCCCTCAGTGCCCGTCACCCATTCACCCCTACCCCCACCCTCCTCCCCTTCCACCACCCCTAGTTCATTTCCCAGATTTAGGAGTCTTCATGTTCTGTCTCCATTTCTAATATTTCCTACCCATTTCTTCTCCCTTCCCTTCTATTCCCTTTCACTATTATTTATATTCCCCAAATGAATGAGACCATATAATGTTTGTCCTTCTCCGACTGACTTATTTCACTCAGCATAATACCCTCCAGTTCCATCCACGTTGAAGCAAATGGTGGGTATTTGTCATTTCTAATGGCTGAGGAATATTCCATTGTATACATAAACCACATCTTTATCCATTCATCTTTCGATGGACATCGAGGCTCCTTCCACAGTTTGGCTATTGTGGACATTGCTGCTAGAAACATCGGGGTGCAGGTGTCCTGGCATTTCATTGCATCTGTATCTTTGGGGTAAATCCCCAACAGTGCAATTGCTGGGTCGTAGGGCAGGTCTATTTTTAAGTCTTTGAGGAACCTCCACACAGTTTTCCAGAGTGGCTGCACCAGTTCACATTCCCACCAACAGTGCAAGAGGGTTCCCTTTTCTCCGCATCCTCTCCAACATTTGTGGTTTCCTGCCTTGTTAATTTTCCCCATTCTCACTGGTGTGAGGTGGTATCTCATGATGGTTTTGATTTGTATTTCCCTGATGGCAAGTGATGCAGAGCATTTTCTCATATGCGTGTTGGCCATGTCTGTGTCTTCCTCTGTGAGATTTCTCTTCATGTCTTTTGCCCATTTCATGATTGGATTGTTTCTTCGGTGTTGAATTTAATAAGTTCTTTATAGATCTTGGAAACTAGCTCTTTATCTGATAGGTCATTTGCAAATATCTTCTCCCATTCTGTAGGTTGTCTTTTAGTTTTGTTGACTGTATCCTTTGCTGTGCAAAAGCTTCTTATCTTGATGAAGTCCCAATAGTTCAAGATTTGTGTGGAATCCGAAAAGACCCTGAGTAGCCAGGGGAATTTTAAAAAAGAAAACCATATCTGGGGGCATCACAATGCCAGATTTCAGGTTGTACTACAAAGCTGTGGTCATCAAGACAGTGTGGTCCTGGCACAAAAAACAGACACATAGATCAATGGAACAGAATAGAGAATCCAGAAGTGGACCCTCAACTTTATGGTCAACTAATATTCGATAAAGGAGGAAAGACTATCCACTGGAAGAAAGACAGTCTCTTCAATAAATGGTGCTGGGAAAATTGGACATCCACATGCAGAAGAGTGAAACTAGACCACTCTCTTTCACCATACACAAAGATAAACTCAAAATGGATGAAAGATCTAAATGTGAGACAAGATTCCATCCAAATCCTAGAGGAGAACACAGGCAACACCCTTTTTGAACTCAGCCACAGTAACTTCTTGCAAGATACATCCACGAAGGCAAAAGAAACAAAAGCAAAAATGACCTATAAGAGACTCTTAATCTTAGGAAGCAAACTGAAGGTCATTGAAGGGGAGGGAGTGGGAGATGGGGTAACTGGGTAATGAATACTAAGGAGGGCATAGGATATAACGAGCACTGGGTATTTTATAAGACTCATGAATCACTGACCTCTACCTCAGAAACCAATAATACATTTTATGTTAACTAATTGAATTTAAAACTAATTGAATTGAAATTAAAAAGAAACCCTTGCAGATACAAAACAACTCATATCAGCATGACCTATAGTATTCAATGTGTTTTTGGATGTGATTGATTTGTTTGTTAGATAATAAGGGAAGACTTAATATAGCTTTTCATGTTGTGTAGCATACTGTCTTGCATTCATTTACATTTTCAGATATTTATTGAAAAATTAATATTTTGAACAGAATCTTGAATATATCATAATAAAATGTTTTTTTTTTAAAGATTTTATTTATTTATTCATGAGCAACACAGAGAGAGAGATAGAGAGAGAGGCAGAGACACAAGCAGGCTCCATGCAGGGAGCCTGACGTGGGACTCGATTCTGGGTCTCCAGGATCACACCCGGGGCTGCAGGTGGCACCAAACCGCTGCACCACCGGGGCTGCCCAATAAAATATGTTTTTAATCTGATAGCAAACAAACAAAAAAAGATTCTCTCCATCTGCCTGTCCCCCTCCACTTGCATGCACTCTCTCAAAAAAAGACAATAGCTAAAAAAAAAAAAAAAAAAAAAAAGACAATAGCTAGCTTTGTAAGAACCTACCAAACTGCACCATTTTGTATTTCCATCAACGATGAAAGAGAATTCTTGTTGCTCCACCAATTGATATTGTCAGGCTTTTAATTTTCTTTTTTTTTTTTTCTTTAAATTTTAGCTTTTCTAATCGATGTGGGTTGGTATTTCCTTATAGGTTCAGTTTGCAATCCCCTAATCACAAATGATGTTGAGTATCTTTTCATACTCTTATTTGCCATCTGATTATTTTCTTTGGTGTGGTGTCTGATCAGACAGGTCTTTTGTCTCTTTAAAATTGGGTAATTAAAAAAATGGGTAATTTTTTTATTGTTGAATTTTTCTTATCGTCTTATTGTAGAGTTAAGAGCTCTTTCTGTATTTTGGAAATAAGTTCCTTAGTTCCTTATCAAATATAAGGTTTTAACATATTTTCTTCTAGTGTGTGTCTTGTCTTTTCATTCTGTTAACAGTGTCTTTTGCAGAACAAAAGTTGCTAATTTTAATAAAGTCCAACTAAACAGTTTTTCCTTCATGGATCATACATTTGGTGTTGTAGTTAAATCTCATTACCAAAACCAAGTATATCTGGATTTTCTTCTATTTATTCTCCTAGAAGTTTTGCATTGTACATTTAGGTCTATGATCTATGAGTTAGTATTTGTGAAAGGTGTAAGGTCTCTGTGTTCTCTTTTCTCTTTTTGCATATGGGTACCAATTTCTTTAGCACTATTTTTTGAAAAGACTGCTCTTTCTCCACTGAATTCCTTTTGCTTCTTTGTGGTGGTATTGGCAAGACTTTTTGTTGTTGAGACACGATAACAATTTGTTATACTTTTAAACTAATCTTTCGCTCGCTCTCTCTCTGTCTCCCATGAATACATACATATCCCTTCTCTCTGGAAGTTCACAGTATTTTGAAAGAGAGCATATGTCTCTCATCTGATCTTGAAAATGACTCTAGAGGGATAGGACAGTCTTACAGGAGCAAAATGCTTTGGGAATAAACAATGGAAAGATTAATTCCAATGGAGCAATCTGCAGGCATTGAGTGGGAGTATAAGAATATATATGGGTCACCTTTGCTTAGAAGAACAATTGAGAAGACAAGTTGAGCCAGATAATAAATTGAAAGTAAAAATTACCAATGTTGGGGGTGTGTAAATGGCTCAATCAGGTAAGTGTCTGCCTTCTGCTTGAGTCAGGATCCCAGGGTTCTGGGATAGAGCCCTGCCCTCCAGTCGGCTCCCACCTCAAGCCAGACCTCTCCCTCTCCCTCTGCCTCCTGCTTGTGCTTGCACCCTCACCGTTTCTCTCTCTGTCTCAAGTAGATAAATAAAATATTTCTAAAAAAATTACCGACGTTGCAAACAATAACAGTTTGAGAACCAGGTTGATTATTTGGATTTGGCACTGGAAGCTATGGAGAGCTCCTTCAGGTTTGAGCAGGGAACTGACATGATCAGATCAGCTTTTAAAAAATATTTTATTTTTAAGTAATCTCTACTCAACGTGGGGGTCAAACTCACAACCCTGAGATCACGAGTTGAATGTTCTACCGACTGAGCCAGCCAGGCACCCCAAGATCAGCTTTTATAGATGTGATTCAGTAGAAATTTCAGGGATAGCTTGAAAGAGAGTTGAAAACTCTGAAGCCAGGTTAAGGAAGCTGTTCCAAGTGTTCAGGCTGGAGTTATTTAGGGCAGAGGCAGACAGATATGAGAAAGGTGGTGAGGATATCGGAAGCTAGAAATGCAATGCAGGGATGGAAAACGAAATTAGACATTCTTGGCAATTTACTGCTTTTCTGTGTCAATAATCTGTTCAGAAATTAAACCACCAGCGCCACCTATTGGTGAATAAGCTTCCCATTCTAAGGTTGCCCTATATGCAAAGTAACATTTTACAGTATATTGGCAAGATTTATGCTGATTTCTCTTATTCTCTGGAATCAGCCCTCTCAACTACATTATTGAGCTCTAGTCAAAGTACTGAGTGGAGTGAACAGTAAGTACTATGTCTTCATGCTGGAAAAGTTTAAGATATAGCTTAGGAATAATATAGGCAAAACGGTTTCCTGCGAATGTGTTTAAGTACAGTGTGAGGTTCCAGGAGAGAGAATTTGGTAGGACTAATTTAGCCTGTTGCAGGCTGGAGGGTGGTGATATGAGGTCCATCCAAAAAGGACACATACGGAGGTCAAGCTGTACCTGTGGCTCGAAAGGAAAGTTTGCAGGTCCAAGGTATACAAGAGAGTTCTCAGCCTGATCTGGTGGTGTTTATAGCAAACAGGGTTGACAGCTAATTGTCCCAAGTTTTAAGCCAGATGCACTTTTATGTGATGCCTGAGATGCTAGGAGGGTAAGAACACCTCTCCTCTTTAAAGCAGTCACTGCTCTCAGGGAAAAGTCTTCTGTGGCTACCTCCTCAAAAGTAGACCCAGATCTACCCAAAGAAATGAAAATGTTATTTACAGCATGAGCAGAGGACTGAAAATGGCAAGTAGTTAACTAGGTGGGCTAAAATAGAGACCAAATGGCAGCTGGTCACTGGCTGTTCTGAAAGTGTTACCTTTGTATTTATTCAAAAGAAGCCTAAAGTTAAGTCTAACCTAGACATATCAGTCACTTAAAGTGGGTTTTTATTCCTGTTGACAGTGAGGAGATGGATACTTCCTAAGGTCACTCAGCTATCAAGTGGTAGAGCTAGGATTTGGATCCAAGTAGATTGATTTTAGAGACCACTTTCTGGAACTATAACATTAGACTGTTACCTATACTCTGCTCTGCTTGAGTTCACAGTAGCTGCTCTTTGGGAAATTGCTGTACCATGGACTTTGACTAATTTTTATTATTTTAAACACATTCCAACATATACTATTTTGTTTCTCCTTCAAGATCAGAGGGGTGTGTCATAACTCATTTTGCCATATATAGCATTTTACATATAAAATTTCATTAAATAAATTCCAATATTTTAATTTTTGAATTATACCCAATCACTTGGAGTGTTTATGTGTACTCAGCATAGGACATAAACATTATAAAAGTTTGTAATGATTCAAACATTCACCTACGAATATTACAATTTGTTTCTTTATATATTTTTTAAGATTTTATTTATTCATAGACAGAGACAGAGAGAGAGAGACAGAGGCAGAGACACAGGCAGAGGGAGAAGCAGGCTCCATGCGGGGAGCTTGATGTGGGACTCGATCCCCGGTCTCCAGGATCACACACCAGGCTGCAGGCGGCGCTAAACCACTGCGCCTCTGGGGCTGCCCTGTTTCTTTATCTTTGTGTCTGAGTATCTCAGCTCAAAAATATGAATAGAATGCACTATGATACACTTGCTAGATAACTATAAAATTCTTTTCCTCTCATTTTATCTAAGTATGCCACTTGGCTGATTCAGAATCTTAAAAGTGATGTAAAGGTAGTTCACACTCAACATGCATGAGAGAGTGCACTTACATTTGTAAATTAAGCCTTTCTGATTATATTTCTTATGCGAATATAATTCAGGAATAGTCCCCTTTAAGGTCCCCCATGTGTTCAGAGTGGCTATCTTGTATATCACTATCACCTGCATTTGTAAGTATCCAGGGCAGCTTTGCCATGAAGTCCAGTTTGGTACCGCCTCTGGCAGAGATCAGTGTGGAATCAGGAGCTTATGCCATCAAGGAGAATTATACTTTATAATTATTTTTCTGGCCTCGATTAAAAGTGAAATATGGACAGGAAGTCTTACACAGAAGAAAAGCAATTTCCCAATCTCCTTAGACCTAAACATCTTTTCTTTATTTAGATGTCCTCTGTAAAATGTTTTCTTTTCCCTAAGAAATACAGAATACTTACCACTCAGCATACTAAACACAAAGCCCTGTTACTTGTCTGCTCAGTCTAATTCAATGATTTTAAATAAGAGTGGCTGTCACATTTATCATAGGTTACAGATTCTTTATTTTCCTGACATTCAGTATGGAGATAAGGATTTTGTTGTTGATTGTTTTACTATAGAGACTTTAACTATCCATAATGTAACTCATTAACCCCAAAGTTTGTTAATTAAAAACATTTCTAAAACACATTTGTAGAAATT
The DNA here is from genome assembly GCF_048164855.1 of Canis lupus baileyi. Taxonomy (NCBI): domain Eukaryota; kingdom Metazoa; phylum Chordata; class Mammalia; order Carnivora; family Canidae; genus Canis; species Canis lupus. Next base: position 37,546,291 of record NC_132865.1, read on the forward strand.
GCATGTTTTCATACCAGTTAAAGGAAATGCTATAAACATAAATGTTCATATTATTTATTCATTTAAGTTATGAGAGACCTTACTGTTTTCTCCATACCTTTTCTTTTCTTTGTCCTACATATAACTGTATGAATCACAAATACACATATACACACATAATGAAAACTCTGAAGAGCTGATAGCTAAGAAAGGGAAAATTTAAAACATATTTAAAAAATGATTCTAAAGAAGGACTTAATAAAGTTAAAATTGGAAACAACGTCATGAACTCATGACCTTTACAACTTAGATCTTTGATACCCTGCTGACATGTCATCCTACCTGCCATGTTTTGTCATGTGGAGGAATCTGATATTAATCTCTACTAAAACATTCTGGAGAGTAGCCAATTCAATGTTTCTCTCCAATAGAAAGGAATCAAGAAAATCAAGATGTGCCTGGACACCTTTGTCCTTGCTGGAGAGCAAGGATGCTTGACACAATCACAGATGTTTGTGTAGTGTTAAAGAGAGAGGAGATAGTTTACAGGATTCCAGCTGACCAATCTCTGTTGTTTGAGTATCAAAAAATAGAACTAGTTTTGTTAAAATTATAATGAATTTTTAATGTTTCTCAAAAGAAGTAGGCAAAAGCATATGTAATTCTTCATTTATATTGACAGAACACAATGTATATTACTCAATTCAAACCATGCATGTATGGAATGAAGTTTAGGTCAAATCAAACAGTAAAATATTCTGTAAAGTATTACAGCGAGAGTATGTGTCTGTGCAAAATTCTATTAATGAAACTGTGAGTGGACTGTGGTCCGCCGGGGTCAGTGAAGGATCTCAAGATGGCTGGGTGAAAACTTGCTCTAAAAACCATTGACTGGGTAGCTTTTGGGGAGATCATACCCCGAAACCAGAAGGCCATTGCCAACTCCCTGAAATCCTGGAATGAGATGCTTACCTCCAGGTTCGCTACTCTTCCTGAGAAACCACCTGCTATCAACTGTGCTTACTACAAGGCCAATGTGGCAAAGTCTGGCTTGGTAGATGACTTTGAGAAGAAGTTTAATGCCCTGAAGTTTCCTGTGCCAGAGGATAAATACACTGTCTAGGTGGATGCTGAGGAAAAAGAAGATGTGAAAAGCTGTGCTGAGTTTTTGTCTCTCTCAAAGGCCAGGATTGAAGAATATGAAAAAGAGCTGGAGAAGATGAAGAACATAATTCCATTTGATCAGATGACCATTGAGGACCTGAATGAAGTCTTCCCAGAAACCAAATTAGACAAGAAGAAGTATCCCTATTGGCCTCACAAGCCAATTGAAAACTTATAAACTTGAGTTGAGGAGAAAGCCCTGGCCCTCATATTATAAACGTTGGACATTAAAAATAATGATATGGTAAAAAAAAAGTGAAGCTGTGAAAGAAATTATTTCAAAAGTTGTGTAAGAGATCATGATTAAGAAGAAAAAAATAGTGCGAAATGTAACATACCAAGTTCTAAAATGAAATAAGCCTTGAAGATTTTATTACTATTATAAAAAGGGGTCTGGTTCCATAACTTTCTTGGCACAGTTTAATTGTCTTGGATGTTCTCCCAGTTTTCTGTATTATAGTCCTTACCTGTTCCCCAAATTCACACTTGAATTGAGGTTCTAAATTTCTAATAGATACTCTTGAATTGGTAATCAAATTGACCTGAAATAGGACTTGTATTCACCTTAGTCAGGAAAAACAACCTTGTTATCTAAGAAGATATGTATAGAGAGGATAATTTTTTAAAAATTAAGTTTATATTATTAACAATTTTAGGAAAGTGTAGCAATGGGTTTTTCAATTTTTGTGCCTTTTAAAATTCTGTATTTTTAGAAATAGTTGACAGTTTGAATAGCCAAAGCAATCTTGAGAAAGAACAAAGCTGAAGACATCATGCTCCCTGATTTCAAACTATACTGCAAAGTTAGCACAGTATGGTATTGGCATAAAAACAGACACTTAAATCAATAGAACAGAATAGAAAGCCCAGGAATAATAATTAATAACACATAGTCAATTAATTTATGACAAAGGAGCCAAGAATATGTAATGGGGGAAGGGACAGTCTCCTCAAACAATAGTGTTGGGAAAACTGGGCAGCCACATGCAGAAGAATGAAACTGGACTCCGATCCCCACGTCTCACCATACATAAAAATCAATTCAAAATAGATGAAAGATTTGAACATAAGACTTGAAACCATAAAACTCATAGAAGAAAACATAGGAAAAAGCCTCTTTGACATTGGTCTTGGTAATGATTTCTTAGATTTGACACCAAAGGAAAGGCAATAAAAGTAAAAATAAGTGAAATTATATCCAACCTCACAGCTTCGGCACAGCAAAAGAAACCATCAACAAAATGAAAAGGCAACCTACTGAATGTGGGAAGATATTGGCAAATCATACCTGGTAAGGGGCTAAATCCAAAATATACAGGGAATTTACACAATTTGGTAACAACAACAACAACAACAAAACCAAAAACTTGGCAGAGGAACTGAATAGACGTTTTTCCAAAGAAGACATACAAATGGCCAATTGAAAAGATGCTCTACATCACTAATTATCAGGGAAATGCAAATCAAAACCACAATGAGATATCACTTCATACTTGTAAGTATGGCTATGATAAAAAAGACAAGAGATAACAATGTTGGCGAGGATATGGTGCATATGGTGCATGGGGACCCTTGTGCACTGCTGCTGGAAATGTAAATTCGTGCAGCCCCTATGAAAAACAGAACTACCATAAGATCCAGTAATCTCACTTCTGCATATATATCCAAAGGGAATGAAAACAGGATATTGAAGAGGTATATTCATTCCATGTTCACTGTAGCATTATTCACAAAAGCTAAGATATGGAAATATCCTAAGTGTCTATCAACAGATGAATTGATAAAGGAGATATACACAATGGAATATTATTCATCTATAAGAATGAAGAGAATCCTGCTGTTTGTGACTAAATGGATGGTCATTGATGGCATAATGCTAAATGAAATAAGCAGGACAGAGAATGATAAATACTGCCTAATATCATGTATATGTGGATTTAGTTTTTTTAAAGATTTCATTTATTTATTCATGAGAGACACAAAAAGAGAGAGGCAGAGACACAGGCAGAGGGAGAGAAGCAGTATCCATGCAGGGACCCTGACGTAGGACTCAGTCCTGAGCCAAAGGTAGCACTAAACCGCTGAGCCACCAAGGCTGCCCTATATGTGGATTTTTAAAAAAAAGTCACTAATAGAGACAGAGAGTAGAAAACTGGTTGCCAGGGGCTGGAGGTGAGGGAGACAGGGATAGGTTTGGTAAAAAAAGGTACAAACTTTTAGCTATAAGATGAATAAAATCTGAGGAGCTAACATGGTGAATATAGATCATAGCACTATATTGTATAATTGAAATTGAGTAAGAGTAGAACTTAAATATTTTCAGTTCTCTCCCCTGCCAAAGAAAATGTCTGAGAGAAAAAAAAATTATTAAATTTGTAATTGTAATTTTAACTGTTGAATAGGGTTTGTTGGGGGTGGGTGCCTAGGTGACTCAATAGGTTAAACATCTGTCTTCAGCTCAGGTCGGGATCTCAGGGTCCTAGGACTGAGCCCCATGTGGGCTCCCTTCTCAGTGGGAAGCCTGCTTTTTCTTCTGTTGTTCCCTTTGCTGTGCTCTCTCTCTCAAATAAATAAATCTATCTTTAAAAAAGTAGGGTTTATTGGTGTTAAATATTTAGAGAAACTTAAGTTGTTTGACTTATTAGCTAATTTATAAAAACATAAGATGTGAGCCTTAAAAACTTGTTTCTAACGTGTACAATTAAATCTTGAGTTATTTAAAATATTAGTTATTAAGTACACTTTTGTGCACAGATCCCCCTCTTTTGCACATTAAAAAAACAAGTTAACAACACAAAATGCTTGAGAATATGCAGAGCAGCAGGAACCCTCATTCATTGCTGGCAGGAGTACAAAATGGTACAACCACTATGGAAGACAATTTGGTTGTTTCTTACAATACAGCACTTTTACATTACATTACAATCTAGCAATTGCACTTCTTGGCTTTTATTCAAAGGCATTGAAAACTTATGTCCAGCAAATTCCTGGACACAGATGTTTAGAGCAGCTTTATTTGTAATCGTCAAAATCTGGAAGCAAGCAAGATGTTCTTCAGTAGGCGTATGGATAAACAAACTGTCATATATCCAGACAATGGAATATTTGGAATATTATTTAATGCTAAAAAGAAATGAGCCATCAAATTATGAAAAGGTCTGGAAAAAACTAAAATGCGTATTACTATGTGAAAGAAGCCAATCTGAAAACACTAAATCTTGTATGATTCAACTAGATGATATTCTGGAAAAGGCAAAATTATGGAGACAGAATGAAGAACAGTGGTTGCTAGGGTTCAATGGGGGACAGGAAAGGGTAAATAGATGGACCAAGAGGATTTTTAGGGCAGCGAAACTACTCCATATAATGCTATAATGGTAGATAAGTCATTACATTTGTCCAAACCATAGAATGTATAGCACCAAGAAACACTGATGTAAACCAAATACTCTGGCTGATAATGATCAATCAATGTAGGTTCATCAGTTTTAACAAATGGAGGACGCTGTTTAGTGATGTTGATAATAGAGGAGGTGATGTGAGTGTGAGAGGATGGGGGACATGAATTATATGGAACGACTGTGTATCTTCTTCTCTTATATCTTTTGCTGTGAACTTGAAACTGTTCTTAACAGTCTATGAAAAAATAAGTTAGCAAACATTACTGAGATTGCATCTACATGAACACTTAAAGGTGTTTTAGAACTAACTAGCAAGAGGTAGGGCAAACAGCGTTTATTTGGGATAGTAAAAAGAAGTAGTCAAGGATAAACAATAAACATAACAAAGAAGAAAAAACCAAATAGTAATTTAACTATACACAACCTGGTTATTTATGATGAAGCCATTATGTTGGGGAACCAGATCCCTGAAGCTAGATGCTTAGCAAGACAAGGGTCTTATCTATTCCCACTCTGGTAGCTTCAGTGTTCGCACTGTGCCCGGACTCTGGTTTGCTACAGATAATTTTTGTTGAGTGAATAAAAGTGGCTTTCAAAGGCCAATTTCAATTCAAAACTACCCAGAGTTCTTTAAAAGGCAGATTCATTGGGTACCTTGTAGGTGGAATCACAATCCCTTGGAGTATCAGAATCTGCATTCTTCACAGACACACACCAAAATGCTTCTTTCCTATGCTACATGCAGCCTGAGAATGAGGGAAATTCCGTCTCTTCATTTTGTCGGAGAGAAAATAGAGGCTAAATAGTTTGCTCAAAATCACATGGCTAATGACTGAACAAAAAGTAGAACTCAAGCTGTCAGGCGCTGAAAAGTTTATCAGAACGATTACTTCCTCTAGTTTTAGTGTATAGAAAGGGAAATAATCTAGCTTCTAGGGTCCCCCCCCCAACAGATAGTTGGTTTCAAGTTCATTTCTCATTGTTATTTCTTTAGCACTTCTTCTGTGTCTCCACTCCTGGAAGCCATTCTCATGGCCATGGTGCTTGCTTCAGAAATAACCAGATTCTTACGTTTAATAGTAAAGAGGTTGGAAGAGGTAGTCTTCACCAGTGTAACGACTTTCTCTATAAAGTCTCATTCGGCATGATTTTTGCAGGGCTCTTGAAAAGCTTGCTGTGTTTCTCCAATTCCCCGGGAAAGGCTGGAAATACCAAGTCTAGACAAATCATTTGAACGCGTTGGGATTATTTTTCAGGGTTTGTGACTCACAAGATCTTTTCTAAGATAATTTAACGTTGGACAGTGCCTCGGGTGGTTATTTCTTCCAGAGTTCTCTCTTTCCGCTATTTATCACGTTGCATCCCAGAGGATAATGAGCATCGATTAGCGAGCAATTAAAACGTTTCTCAGTACACTCCATGTACAGTAATAGATCGGGCTGGCGAAATAAATGAAATCACAGTAACCGACACAGCACGATTTGAGCCAGCGATGCCCCCTTTATTTTAATCAGGTGGACTTAATCTCGTTTCTCTTCTGCTAGCATCGACAAAACACTCGGGAGTTCTTTGCCCCAAAAGAAAAACAAGTCTCGCCCTCTGCGGTCGGTGTTGGGCGCGCGGGTGGACCCGACGCCCTCGGGCGGGGGCTCTCCAGGGGCGCGGCGGCGGCCGGGGCGCGGGGGCGGCGGCGTGGGGTCCGCGGCTCCGCCCCCGCCCGAGGGGCCGGGCTGGGCGCGGGCGCGGGGGCGGGGCCTCCTCCCGGCAGGTCGGGTCCCGCGGCGGCACCTCGAGGCGGCCCCGCGCTCCGGCCCAGACGCGAGCTCCGCACCTTTCCGCCCCGGCACCGCGGTCTCCGCGCACCACCGCCGGCCCCCGGCCCCCGGCCCCCGGCCCCCGGCCCCCGGCCCCCGGCTCGGGCTTCTCCCGTCCCGACCTGGACGTGGCGGGTCCTGGCGACCCTCGCGGGCGGAGCCAAGGCCCCTGTCCCGGGCCCAGGGGGCCAAGCCCGCGTCCTCAGCGCCGCTCCGCCCGCCCCCGCCCCCGCCCCCGCCCCCGCCCGGAGACCCCGAGGCGCGCAGGCACCAGCCTCGGCGGCCCCGTCCCGGCGCTCGCGCAGCCGGACCCGCCCCGGGGCACCTCCGCGGCCCCCGCGCGCACCATGCGGCCGGCGCCGCTCCTGCTCGCGCTGGCCTTGGCCCTGCCGGGGGCCCCGGGGACGCCCCGCGGAGGCAGCGCAGCCCGGGCCACGGACCGCGAGCCCAAGCCGTGGCTTGTCCTGCCGGCGGCCAGGCCCGGCCCGGCTCCCAGCGCCTCCCGGAGCACCGGTAAGGAGCCCCCCTCCCTGCGGCCGCTGCCCCGATCGGGGCTTCAGGAACCCGGGCTCGAGCAGAGCAGAGCAGACCCAGAGCCTCTGCGGAGATCCGTTCTCGAGGACAAGAGGTGATGAGTTGATTCCGTCGGGCGCCCCGAGACGTAAGCGGCAAAACCCCGTCGCCGAGGAACCGGCGCGCAGTGGCCCTTCCCGGGGACCGAGGCCCTTCAGGCGGCTGCCGGGGCCAACGAACCCCGGGTTCCTGCGCAGCCCGCCCCGGCCGAGGGCACCGTGCTGCACCCACGGGCGCCTGGTCCCGGGTCTGGCCTCGTCTTGAGAATTCAGTAAGAGCCTGCCCGGACACACACGCGCGCACACACACACTCACACTCACACTCACACGCTCTCCCCGAAGGAGCTCAGCGATGCTCCTTTGACTCCACCTTCAAGCCCACTTTGGAAGGTTGAGGAAGGCGCGATTCGGAACAGGCCAAGGTGGCTGCTGTGAACTCGGACCCGCCCACCGCCAGGCTCCAAATCTGCTTTGGGCACTCCGGTCCCTGGCTTCTTAGATGGAAAAACGAGGGGGAAAATAGCCAATGTAGAGGTCATGAGACATCCTAAGGTCGGGAAGTCCAGTGTGATTCGTAAATGTGAAGGCCCCAGGGCACAGTGAGGGGTGGGGTGCACAGCAGCGCCGGGCACCCAGGGCAAGGATTAGAGAAGCTGCCGACACGTGTCTGTGTTCAGAGACTGGGCCATGCAGAAGTGACCCTCTTCCAGGCCATCTGCTTGCTACAGGGACCAGCCAGCCGGGGCTGCCTGAGGAGGCCCAGCAGGCTCTGCCTTGCTGTCACCTCCTAAGTCTTTTGCCTCATACTTTTCACGTTTTTAAGAATGCAAAGAGTGAATACTTGGTATAATTTTTTGTTCGTAAAGGTTATGATATAAATCTATAGTTATTTCCTCCACAGAGTTTCACTGAGTGCCTGTCACATGCCAGTCATCATGCAGAGGCCACCCACAGGAGCAGGCAGCCAGCCATCTGCCCTCTCTTTGGACACATTCTGGGTGTGGAGGGAGGGAAGGATGGTGCACAGGTTTACCTGTGCAGGGGAAGGCAGGGGCAGGTGTGAAGCAGAGGAAGGTGATGGCGAGAGCCTCAGAAGCTGAGGAGGCTTGTTGAGCTACCCGTGCCTAGGACTGGAGCAGAGCTTTCCAGGGCTAGCCCAGAGCCTCCAGGGAGGGGACACGGGGCGGGGTGGGGGTGACTACAGCAATGATGAGGTGATAGTGCCACACCCTTTCATATATGTGGACTTGAAATTATTGTGAGCCCAAAGATTTATCCCTGGCAATAGTTCAGAAATAGCCAGAGTAAAACTAGTGACTGACCAAAATTGCAATTGGTTGAAGTTTATCGTGCATGCACCGAAAAGAGAGTTTGTGCATCAGGCACACTCAAACCAAAACATGGAATGAGGCCCAGGGTATATTGTTGCAAAGCAGCCTGTATAGTGAGAAATCAGTGACCATTTATTCTTCACAGTGATTGAGCATAGTATTAGAATTAAATGTCTAGGACTTGGTTGATAGTTACCTAATATCAACATTGGGAAACAGTTTAAGTTTTGCTTATGATTTTTAGAGGCATACGCAAGAAATGACCCAGGTCAAGTTAGCCTTGCAAAATAAGCTAAATTGAGCTTTGTTTGTATGACAAAACTGGTTTTGTCTGCTCAGAGAATTTTCAGAGCTAGTCTCCATTTGGTTTTGATTTTAACGTCTCAGAGAAAGAAATGTAACTTTGGAATGAAAAAAGGGTGGAGAAAGTCCCAACCCATAGAAACGTTGATGTTAACACATTATTTCAGACCTGTTTCACTTAACAGAACTTTTCTGCCCAGTCACAGATTTGTGGGGGTGTTTCTTGGTTTTCTAAGAAAGTCCTAACTTCTCTTGGAGGCGGATATTCCAGTCCTCTTGTGGCCTGCCCCACCTGCCTTCTGTGGTTCACACAGGGCACCAAAGGAGGTGCCCCTGTGCCAGCCACACAGATTCAGGCTGTTCCCTACAGATGCCAGCTGATTCTTTGCCTCTGCTACTTTGAAGCCTCCAGGAATGTGCTTCTCTCATCTCTCCAAATTCTGTCTGTCCTCCTAGGCCCTGTTCCTTTGTGCAATCTTTGTAATTATTTCTAAGTTCAAAAATACCAAATCCTAAATTTGCTTTGCAACCATCCCTACACAAAGGATGGAACTTGGATTTGCATAATAGTGGAATTTTACGTGTTACAACCTAAATCCCCTCCATTTCAGTCTGTTACTATTACCTCTGCCCACTAAGCCAGTCCTACCCGGTGAATAAAATTTCTTCCACATGAATAATAAAAATAATTTTTCCCTATTTTTGCGCGTCACCATGAAGGAAGGACAGGGGGGTCTTTTTCTTTTCTTCAGATGTGTCTTTTAAAATATTTTATTTGCAGAGTTACTGGAAGCTGTTTGTTTTACTGAAAAACAGTAATATGGGGAGAAGTCAAGATGAAAAGGTGATGTGTGATATTTTGCTATGTATACTTGGCAAGTCTGATCACCAGAGCACTCCTTATGAGGAGCCAGAACGAACTCACATGAACAAATTTCTGCCCATTCAGAGTATATTTCTAAGTAGTAATTTTTGTCTATTTGTAGGATGTCAACTTTAAAAGTAATTGATTTATTTTCCCTCAAAGTCTGATTAGATTTTATGATTTAATCTGTGCCGTTTCTGAGTCATGAGCTCATTTCCTAGCATTTATGACCAAGTTTAGACAACATGACATCCGCTGCTCTTAATACCTTCTAGAGCAGTGGTTCCTAGAATGAGGCCATATACCTCAGAATCAACTGGGAGGCAAGTTTTCAATGTAATTATTGCATTTACCCCGGATATCCTAAATCTCTAAGTATAGCCTGTATCTGTACATCAAAAAGCTCTTGGAAGATTCTTGTGTACATTAAGTTTTTAGAATCCCCAGAGACTTTTAATTGAGGAAAGGGGGAGGAAAAAAGTGGTATATCAGAATCCTCTGGAACGTTTCTTTGAGGCAGAGACAATTCCTGACTGGCCTTCACAACCCTGGCCACACTTCTCTTTCTGTAGTACTATGTCCACTTCCTCATCCCCACATGTACCTACGGCACCATGGCTACATTTTCCAGCGTGTTTGAATGATAATTTGCTAAAAAAAAAAAAAAAAAAAAAAAAAAGGAAAAGAAAAGAAAAGAGAAAAGAAAAAGCCTTCCTTGGTCTGCCAGCCTTGGGAGCATGGCCATTAGGTACCTTTTTAGGGAAGCACTATACAAGAACTATGAAGACCTGTGGTATAGGGAGCTTTATGTAAACCAGTGTTAGCCAAATGTTCTCTCCCCACCCTTCTCTTTCTTTTTCTCTTTTACTTTCTCTCTTCCTCTCTTTCTTTTTTCCCTCTTTCTCTCTTTTTTAAAAATCTAGCATTTATTTGCGGCTCACAGAACTGGTTTTGAAGGAGTCCACTTTGGAAAACATTGTTTTGGCCACTGCACGCAGCCCAGCTCTACCTTAGCATCTGGGGGACACAGGGCAAAAGCCCAGGACACAGTAAAGTGCACAGAAACAAAGTTGATTTAAGGGCAGAGCACTGGGGAGAGGCCACTTATCAGACTGCCAGTCCCCCTCCTCTGGCCTTCCTCTTCCTTGACACAAAATTAGGTCAGTTCATAACCCTACAATGGTTTGTAAGTGTTCAAGCAAAAGGAAGAGTCACGGGTCTGTCACTTTAAATTGAAAGTTAGAAATGATTAAGCTTAGTGAGGAAGATGTGTCAGAAGCTGAGAGAAGCCAGAAGTTAGTCCTGTTGCATCAGTTAGCCAAGATGTGAATGTAAAGGAAGTTCTTGAAGGAAAGTAAAAGTGCCATTCCAATGGTGAGCACATGAGGGATAAGAAAGCGAAACAGCTTTACTGCTTATATGGAGAGAGTTTTAATGATCTGGATAGAAGATCACACCAGCCACAACATCGCCTTAAGCCAAAGCCTAACCCAGAGCAGGGCCTTGTCTCTCTTCAGTTCTGTGAAAGATGAGACAGATGAGGAAGCTGCAGAAGAGTCTGAAGCTAGTAGAGGTGGTTCATGAGGTTTAAAGAAAGAAGCTGTCTGCATAACATAAAAGTGCAAAGTGAGGCAGCAAGTGCTGATGTAGAAGCTACAGCAAGTTATTCAGAAGATCTAGCTCAGATCATTAATGAATGTGCTACACTAAACAGATTTTTCAGTGTACTCTTCTTTTGGAAGAAGATGCCATCTGGGACTTCCATAGGTAGAGAAAGGTCAATGCCTGGCATAAAGCTTCAAAGGACAGGTTGACTGTCTTGTTAAGAGGCTCATGCAGCTGGTGACTCTAAGTTGAAGTCAATGCTTATTTACCATTCCAAAAATCCTAGGGCCTTTAAGAATTATGCTATGCTTTAGAAATGGAACAATGCCTGGATGACTGCACATCTGTTTATAATATGGCTTACTGAATATTTTAAGCCCATTGTTGAGATCTACCTACTACTCAGAAAAAAAAAAAAAGATTCCTTTCAAAATGGTACTGCTCATTGGCGGTGTCCCTGAGCTCTGACAGAGCTGTACAGTGAGATTCATGTTGTTAGTATGCCTGCTAACACAACATCCATTCTGTAGCCCATGGATCGAGCAGTAATTTTGACTTTTAAGCCCTGTTATTTAAGAAAGGCATTTCACAAAGTTACAGCTGCCAGTTAGTGATTTGTCTGATGGATCTGGGCAAAGTAAATTTGAAATCCTCTGGAAAGGATCAACTTTCCAGATGCCATTAAGAACACTAATGAGGGGATCCCTGGGTGGCTCAGTGGTTTGGTGCCTGCCTTTGGCCCAGGGCACGATCCTGGAGTCACGGGATCGAGTCCCGTGTCGGGCTCCTGGAGCCTGCTTCTCCCTCCTCCTATGTCTCTGCCTCTCTCTCTCTCTCTGTCTACCATAAATAATAAATAAATAAATATCAAAAAAAAGAACACTAATGATTCATGAGAAGAAGTAAAAATATCAACATGAGCAGGAGTTTGGAAGAAGTTGATTCTGACCAATATGGATGACCTTAAGGGGCTCAAGACTTCAGTGGAGGGAGTAAACTGCAGATGAGGTAGAAATAGCAAGAGAATTAGAAGTGAATCTGAAGATGTGACTGGATTATTGCAATCTCATGATAAAACTTTTACAGGTGAGGAGTTAGTTCCTATGGATGAGCAAAGGAGGTGGTTTCTTGAGATGGAATCTACTGGTGAAGATGCTCTGAATATGGTTGAAATGACAACAAAGGATTTAGAATATTATATAAACTTAGTTGATCATCAGGGTTTGACAAGATTGAATCCAATTTTGAAAGAAGTTCTATGTGGCTAAAATACTATCAAACAGCATCACATGCCACAGAGAAAGCATTCATGAAAGGAAGAATCAGTTGAAGTAGCAATTTCATGGTTGTCTTAGTGTATTTTAAGAAATTGCCACAGTCCCCTCAACCTTCAGCAGCCGCCACCTGATCAGTTAGCAGCCATCAACATGTAGGCAAGACCCTCCACCAGCAAAAAGACTACAGCTGGCTGAAAGCTCAGATGATGGCAATAGAGTATTCTTTTTTTTAAGATTTTATTTATTCACGAGAGACAGAGAGAGAGAGAGAGAGAGGCAGAGACACAGGCAGAGACACAGGCAGAGGGAGAAGCAGGCTCCATGCAGGGAGCTGGACGTGGGACTTCATCCCAGGTCTCCAGGATCAGGCCCTGGGCCGAAGTCGGCGCCAAACTGCTGAGCCACCCGGGCTGCCCCAGAGTATTTTTTAATTAAGATATGTACATTGTTTTTTTAGACATAGTGCTATTGAACACTTAATAGACTGCAGTATAGTATGAACATAACTTTTCTATATACTGGGAAGCTAAAAACTCATTTGGTTCACTTTATTATGGTGGTCTGAAACTGAACCTGTAACATCTCCAAGGTATGCCTGTATCTACCACCACTCATGTTTTAAGATGTACTGGGATTTGTTTTGATCAGGCATGGCAAAATGTGGAAATTATTGTTGTGAAGGAAGAAGTTTTACTTACAGTTTCCTAGAAACAGGAGGCACAGCATGCCTCCAGGGCCACACAGGAAAGCACAGGTTTGGTCGGAAGCAGAGTGAGTGAGGAGAAGGAGCAAGAGCCTTTATCAGTGGTTTCTTCAGGAAAGGCAAGGAAAGTGGGTTTAGGATCGGCTAGTTTAAATAATTTCAGTGGGCTCTGGGGTGTAGGATGCTCTGCAATTGTCTGGTTCCTGGCTCTGGATGATTAAGGCAGGAGGATATTGCCTGGAGTATGAGAGTTGGATGAGGGAGGTCGGTGGGGGTGTGGGCTCTGGATTGGTTGGTGTGCAAATGAAAGGTGGGCTTGCAGACTTCCTGTCTCTAGAAATTGGCTAGTTCTGGGAGGGGCCATCTCTCCAGGGCCAGCAAGGCCTTAGATATCAAAGCATCAGAAACACAGAAACTAGAAAGGCATGATTTCACCTTCTTCTCCAGCTTTGCCTGGGTGTTGGCTCACCCTTCAGTCTCTGTTCCTTTCTACTGTGCATCTGCTGGACCCTTGGATGCTTTGCTGCTGTTGACTCCTCCCTATCTTATGTTTCCACAATTATTCCTGCTTTACTCTTCTTTCTCTGACCACTCTTCTTTCTCTCCCTGACCACCTGTCTTTTGGCTTTCTTGTAAGGTGCATCTCAGGGTTCAGTTTCCAGTCATGAATTTTTTGCACACAAAATGTTCCCTTGTGTGATCCCATGCACCTTTATAGTTCCAACTATTGCTTCTGTGTGGCCCTTCTGTATCCTTTAAATGCATACATCCACTCTTTACTGAATATCTCCACTGCAGGAATTTCAAACTTGACCTTCCCGCATCTCAACCATGCATCTGCCTTACTACTTCTGGTCTCAGTAAAAAGGCTATGTTTCTCAGGTGGCATGAATTGACTATTGGATTAACAGCACTGTGGGGTTTTCCAGTGGTTCAGTCTGTTGACAAGCTTCTAACTACCTAACCCAACAAGAGCATAGTAGGTCTGGATCCTGTTTACTGCTTGCACCAATCTACTGACATTTTGTACTTTTTACAGTTTTCTGGACTCATTTGATATTTTGTCCTTAGGTGACACACGACATCACATTAGAATTTTGTCATAATATTTTATATTATATATAAATAATATATATAATATTTCATAATATTTTATAACTTATAATTTAGGATTTGGGAAGCTGCTTTAGAAATTATTTAGTATACCTCAATGTATAAAGGAAGAAACTGAGACATCTTTGAAAGTGTGTGGCTTGGCACAGCGTTTTACTTTGGTTGAGAAGGAGAGTGACTGTCAGGTTAGGAGAAGTTAGAGCACACAGTTGGGTACAGAGTGTGATTCAATATGGCTGTATTTTCTAACTCAGATAATTTTAAATAATTTGTGTCCTTTGTAGAATCATTGGTGAAATTACAGTTAACTGCGCATTCTAAAAATATATTCTATCAAGTACCATATCACAATTTTAGAAATAATTTAAACACAAGGTGTATTAAAAATCAGGTCACCCATATATATCACACATATATGTCCTTGCTCTGTCAGATGAGAGAGCCTTGAAGCAACTGTACCCCAGTAGCAACAAGTGCACCTATTACCCAGATTTTGGTTTCTAATACCGTTCTCTAATAAAGGGAATAGACTCTGTGGAGAAATGGCTGAGACCAAGATTGAAGCAAAGAATGATTCAAGATGAGCCTGCAACATCTGGTAGTGCTAGAAAGTAAAGAAGTGATAAAAATGCAAAGCAACACTGACACGACCAACTAGAAAGAATTCTGATGGCACTTTTTTACTAGAAAGAATTCTGTGTCTTGTCTTCTAAAATCACAAACTACAAATACACATTAGAAGTAATAATGTTATAGCTTATTGATCAACAGGTACTTCAGTACTGTGTATGCAGAAGTTCTGTATCTTGCTTGGGAGATTTAGATGATTGCTTTCAAACTTGACCTCCTGTGAGTTCTTGTTAAAGTGATTTTATAGCATTGGGCCTGGAATTCTGTATTCCCTACAAGATTCCCAAAGATCCATAGAACTGAGTTATAAAGTCAGCAGCCACTAAGAGCTATAAGGGTGCCCTCTTGGGAGCTGATGCTGCTCATCTAGGGAACATACTTTTGAAAAGCAAAAATTTTGAAAAAAAAAAAAAAAAACCCAAGCAATTAGTTTGAGTTTACTTCATTATCCTGAGTATAATTCGCAGCTGAAATAGCATTAGGCCCCTCAAAAGTTACATATAAAGAGATTTAATCTCCTTATTTAAAAATCTTAAATTCTAATAAAAGAGGCATGATGTAAAAACATATATTAGCATATATACAAATATATGTAAGTACAGATGCCATGTAATTATACAAGGACAGAAGAAAGTACATACCTTATGACAATGTATTTAAAAATCCTACAGGTATTTTTTAAAGATATTGCTTGCTTGAGTATGTTTATCATTAGCTTTTTTATCTCAAATATTTAATAAATTTCAGTGTTTTTCAAATACTGATATTTCCCATGAGCAATTTTCTCAACACTGGTGTAATAAATCTGGTTTTTATTTTTGAAAGTGGAACTGCTTTTATATATTGAGAAAGAGAATAGTTGTGCCATTTCTATCTAAAGGAAGTGATAACTCAAGAAACTATATACTAAAAATTTCAATTTAGCTACCTGAAAAATGCATAAAATGAAGGAATGCCCTTCAATATCTAATACAGTACAGATGATCAATTAACATGGCTTTGTAAAGAATCAATCAAGTAAGAGCAAATATCTTTATGGTAAGATATTAAAAATTATATGGAGGTAGAAATGAACACTAAGCATTTCCTATTATTTTGTTTTCTAGTTGTTCTGTGTTACAACTTTTTATTCCTCATAATCTCTGCTCATTTAGAAAAATTTTAATTTAAATTCCAGTTAGTTAATATACAGTGTAATATTAGCTTCAGATATACAATATAGTGATTCAACACTTCCATACATCACACAGTACTCATCAGAGCAGGTGCCCTCCTTAATGCCATCACCTGTCTCACCCATCTCCCATCCCCCACACCTTTGGTAACTGTTCTCTATAGTTAAAAGTCTGTTTCTTGGTTTGCCTTTCTCTCTTTTCCCCCTTTGCTCATTTACTTTGTTTCTTAAATTCCACATATGAGTGAAATCATATGCTATTTGTCTTTCTCTTATTGACTCAAAATATAAAATGCTTCATGAATTTGCATGTCATCCTTGCACAGGGGCCTTGCTAATCTCTGTATTGTTCCAATTTTAGTATACATGCTTCAGAGGTGGGCACAATCTTTGCTCATTTTGAACAAGAGAAATAAGAACAAGAAATAAGCCTGTCAGCATTTATATACATATATGTATATGCAAGTCTATTTCTTCATAAAAATATTCTTGTACACTTAAAATTGATGATGGTGGCCGTTGTCAACTGTTTTGGTTAAATAAAACCTAGAAATTTTCACAATTAGATGAATGAGATAGAAGTTTTTGGGATTCTTGTCATGTATTACTAAGAGATCCTTTTGTTTTTAATCCATTTGTGTATGTAATTTTTTATACCTTGTAGTTAGATGCTAGAGGAATGAAGTATGTGTTTGAGGCTTGTGCTGTCCAGTATGGTAGCCATTTGGTACATGTGGCTATCAAGCACTCACTATGTGGCTAGTCCAAGTTGAGATGTGCTATAATTGTTAAATACATTTCAGATTTTGAAAACTTAGTATAAAAATGTAAAATGTCTTATTAATAATTTTAGAGTATGGAATATGTGTTGAAATGATAACATTTAGGTTATATTGGGTCAAGCAAAATATTAGGTACATTTTTAAAAAGATTTTTATTTACTTATTTGAGAGAGAGAGAGACAAAGCAGGAGCAGGGGGAGGGGCAGAGAGGGAGAAGCAGGCTCCCTGCTCAGGGTGGTACTCAATCCCAGGATCCTGGGATCATGACCTGAGCAAAAGGTAGAGATGCTTAACCAACTGAGACACTCAAGCACCCCTGTTAAGTAAATTTTACCTATTCCTTTTTACTTTTTAAAATGTGGCTACTAAAATATTTGAAATTAAATATGTGACTTAACATTTCTATAGTGGAGATTGCTTTTTAAGATTATTTTCCATCAGAGATCAACCATCTAATCTTGTTTGGGAGTAGTTCTCTCATATTCGATTGCTCACTTAATATTTTGTTGATTAAAGACTATCACAGGTGCATTTAACACTAAATACAAATTCAGTTTCAATCAGCTAGTTTTTTATTGAAAAATTAGTACAGATTTATGTTCAAAATTAAAATTAATAATGAGTATGCATCAAAAAGTACCTCTTCTCTCCTACCCCCGGAATCCTACTTCTTGGTGCTTTTCTGCATGTTATGGTGACAGTCACCATTACAGTTTTAAATACAAATTGCAGTGTGCTACAGAGCAGACATTGGCAAACTTTTTCTATAAAGGGCCAGATAGTAAAAATTTGGCTTTTTGGGCTCTCTGATCTCTGCAACAACCACTCAACTTTATATTATAGCACGAAAGCAGGCATAAACCACATGTGAACAAATGAGCATGGCTGTGTATCAATAAAACCTTACTTGCAAAAACAAGACATAGGGCAGGATTTGACTCCTGAGGCTAGTACTATTCAATAGAAATACAATAACTTATCTTTAAACCTTTTGACTTATTTCTTTGCATCTATTCTTGTTTCTCCATACTCGGCATTATGATCTTTTAAAAATGCATCTTGACTGGGTCATTCTCTTGCCTAAAAGTTTGACTTCTCATCACTCGTAGAATTAAGGACAAAGCTTATAAAGGACAGTAAGGGGGCACCTGGGTGGCTCAGTCAGTTAAGCATCTGCCTTCAGCTCAGGTCATGATCCTGGGATCCTGGGATCCAGCCCCAGTCAGGCTCCCTGCTAAGCGGGAAGTCTGCTTCTCTCTCCCTCTACCTGCTACTCCATCTGCTTGTGCCTTCTCTCTTTCAAATAAATAAATAACTAAATAAATAAATAAGTAAACTAATCAATTAATTAAAAAATCTTTTAAAAAGGACTATAAGGCCATCTGTGTCTGCTGATTTAACTGACTTCTCTCTTCCTCACCTTCTTTCTCTCTTAGCCATCCTGGACATTTGTCAAATATTTGAACACACGTAATCTTTTCCTCTGCAGAGACTTTTTGGCCTAGGGTGCCCTTCCTATATCCTATTACCTAGATATCTCTTGCTATTCACTTACGTGTCAACTTAAATATCAGTTTTCTGTTTCATTTAGGTCAACCTGCTTTATGTTCCTATATTGTGTTTGTACTTTGAAATGAAAATTCAAGAGTATTAAAAGTATGGTTTTCTTGGTGTCCAATACTCAGCTCAAGCAAGGCATTGATTGTTTCCATTTGAAGGTAACAACCTACTTGAGGAATCATTCTCTCGGCTTTTAATTTCTTAGACATTTGCCAGATGCTGCATTCACAAAGCAGTGTTGTACAACCCTGCAGGTGATAACAGATGAACAAAACATTGTCTCTTTCACCAAGAAGCCCACAGTATTGCGGTGGAGACAGACATGTGTCCAGACAGTATCATGCCAATCAGAATGTGACAATTGCCTTTATAGAAATTAGGAAGTACGCTATGAGGGTGTAGAAGAGGGCTATCATCCTGAGTGTCATCATTGTGCCAGGTCTACAGATTAAAATCATAGCTGAAAATGCTTTTGGAACTGGAATTATTTATAGTCTTTGAACACGCTTTAGCCATAGAATTCCAACTGCACTCAACTGACTCAGCTTTCAGAAAGGACCAGATGAACTACATTGCTAGATAAACTGTGGAGTATTGATATCACAGGAGCCAATTTACTATGCTTGCTTTCACAGAAACCAAGTTCAGGCTGGAATATAATTAATTAGAACACCAAAATATTCATATAAAGAAATACTTAGATCTTCACTGTTGCTTTGTTTTTCTGAATTAGTATGGATAGTTTGTAAGTGCAGATGTTTATTGAGAGTGAGAAGGGAGCTCCATTCCAGCTGCATTCCTATCACCTTGACTGTGCTGCTCTGGACTCACACTGGGCTGCCAGGAGCAAGCAGCTCTGTATGCAATGAAGGGCTCTCACACTCCTCATTAACTGTAGGATGTACAGGGCTGTTAGAATTCCCATGTCTTCATTCTACACTGCCTGTCTCAGCAAGGTTACACAAATCAGTGTGGGCATTCAGACTCTTTTATAGGGAAGTGAAAAACTTTCACAGCCCCATTAGACTCATATGATGTCTGACATGCGCAGTAGTACATCTATGATAAGGACATTGCAAGTTTAAATCTATAACTGCCAATGAACATTAGGTTCAAAATTTTATTTCAGTTTTCTTTTCCACTAAAAGGATTGCATATACTCCCAAATTGTTTTTTTTAAATTAAAACAATGTTTTCTGGATGGTATATTTATAGTGACTACAAAGTGAAGAGTGAGATGTAGTTCAATTTTTAATTTCCACTTATTTAAAATGCAAAGCCCTTTAAGTGGGACAGCATCGTGAGCTGGAGAACATTTCACTTCATTTATTCTGGCTATTGTGGGGAGAGTGGGTTGGAGGAAGTAGAAGACCTGTCAGGAGGATGCTGCCTAGGCACAGTCACAAAAGTATGATGGCTTGGGACTAGTCTTGTGTTAATGAGAGGAAACGAAGTGCATGGGCCTTGGGTAATTTCTGGAGGTGGCATATGTAAAACGAAGTGATGGGTTGTGTACAGTAGAGAGGGAAAGAGGAAAGTCAGGCATACCTTCTTGATATCCAGCTTGAGCAAAGGGTAAAGAGTAATGCCATGTATGAGACCAGGGAACATGAGGGAGAAATAGGTCTGGCATAGCAGATCATCAGTTCTGGCTATGAACTTTTTAGAAGTCTGCAAGTTTCCTTAATAGAGTAGTAGAGCAAGCAGGTAGCTCTGGGGGAGGTCTGGAGCCCCAGGGAATGGTCAGGGCTAGAGATACTGATTTAGAATCAGCTGCCATCAGTTCATGTGCTGGGTGGTTGTCATTATAACCTATTTATAAGGATATTTTTAATGGTGGAAATGCATCCAAGAAATTTTAAAGCTTTTTTTCTTTTCAGAAACATTCCCAAGAGATTTGAATTTAAAAGACAAATTCATAAAGCATTTCACAGGTAAGCACAAAATTTATCCATGATTCCATTAAATAAAAAAGATTTTTATGCAAATTACTCTGATAGGCATTAGGGATATGAAGATAAATATCTGTAAGAAGCTCAACAGTCCAGTTAGGAAAGTGGACAAATGCCATCAACTTGTATTAACAGTAATATAAACCAGATTTTGGTAAATGATAGAAGTGTAAATATAGTTATAGGGATGCACAGAAAGTGAATAATTTTACCAAAAACTACCAAAAAAGGCTTATTGTGGACACGATATTTAAGTTGAGCTCTAAGTGGTGAATAGTATTTTCCTGGATGAGAGAAGCATTCTGGTCAGAAGGAATTCTTTGAGAACTTGGTAGTCTAGGGGCAGGACAGGTAGATGGTGTGGCTGTACTGTGGGGTAAGTTTAGGTAAGAGGTGTGTGTGGCCACTGGGCAAAAAGTATAGCTGAAAAGGTAGGTTGAGTCATATTGTAAAGAATCCTAAGTGGTATAAATTCTAGGGAATTTAGACTGTGCTCTCCAGCCAGTGGGGACAATAGAAGTTTTTTGAATGGGGGAAAGACAGACTTTCATATGCTTTTTTTTTTTTTTAAGATTTTATTTACTTATTCATGAGAGACACAGAGAGAGAAAGAGAGAGAGATCGAGGCAGAGACACAGGCAGAGGGAGAAGCAGTCTACATGCAGGGAGCTCGATGTGGGACTCAATCCTGGGACTCCAGGATCATGCCCTAGGCGGAAGGGAGGCGCTAAACCACTGAGCCACCCAGGGATCCCTCTTTTTTTTTTTTAAGATTTATTTATTTATTTGAGAGACAGAGATATATATATAGAGAGAGAGCACAAGATGAAGCCTGGGGGTGGGGGGTTTGGAGAGGTGCAGAAGAAGAGAAAGAAAAAGTCTTAAGCATACTCCACACTGAGCTCAGAGCCTGACAGGGGGCTCAATCTCATGATCCTGAGATCTCGACCTGAGAGTCGAGAGTCTGACACTTAACTGACTGTACCACCCCGGTGCGCCCATATGCCATATCTGAAGCACAGATGAAAGACTCTCTCATGACACTCTTTCATTCTTCATATCAACTTTGTGAGTCATTGGAAATCACCCTGTGCCTCAAGTTCTAGCAAATCACTAAATTATTTTGAACCAAGCACCCTCACCTTCACCATTGCTGTTGCCTGGCTTTTCCTAATCATCCCAGCTCACTTTCATTGTTTTACATCTCAGGCCTGTAGTTTGGGAAAGATACGGTTTTCTCACTTAACCAAAGCCAGTGGCCATATTTGCTAATTAACTTCAGAATGATGGTTGTGAGCATGAAGCCAAACCCACTTAAGCCCCAGCAGGTGTATCCTTACACCTAATTTCCAAGTGTTGAGTGTTTCTAGCCACTCTGTTCACAGCACTGTGGGCCCTTCTACCATTTCCAAAACATCAGACTGAAAGTGGGGATGAGTTTTGGTGGGGACTCTCTGGGACTTGTGGCAATAAATAAGGGAAGTCTCAAGGCCCTGCTCACTTTACAACAGTTTGACACTAATAAGACACAAATTACTATAATTAGAAAATGGAAAGTATGTAATCATTAATTCCTATTACACAAAAAACTGAGGAACAGAAGTGTGAATGAAGGATATTTATTTTTTATTCTTCACACCTACTTGATTTGCTTTGTACAGATTTTTTTTTCTGTGTAGAGCTTTTCCCTCTTAATTATTCTGAAGAGTTCTTCAGAAACTGAAGTTTCCATTATGTGAAATGTTGATAATTGGTAATGAATTCAGATGATTTTTCACAGATTACAATTTATTACCTCCCACAGAGCTGGGGTAAGAAGTGCTCTCAGATAAGTTCTTTTAAGGGCATGGAAGGATGTTAAGTTGCAGTTGTATTATTTCCATCCATAAAGTGCTAGCAAATTTGTTTGGAAAACATGCCTATGTTTATCATAATCATTCTTTCTCTGTCTACCAGGACCAGTCACATTTTCAGCTGAATGTAGCAAACATTTCCATCGACTCTATCACAATACCAGGGATTGCTCAACACCAGCTTGTAAGTAGTTTGGATAGTCTTTTCTTTAAAAAAAAATCTTTATCCAACAATAATAAATGCACATAATTTTAAACTTCAACTGTCTGTGGCTGGGAATAGACTAAACATCGTATGAGATGCTATTTATAACACTGACGGTACTCAAATGAAGGCTTGTGTGTGCTGTTGACAGTGCAAGGGATGGAACTGCGTTGTAATTGGAACTATATTCAAATCTGAGAATAGCCAGATTTCCTCTAGGATAGAAATGTTTGTCAGGATTTAAACCTTTTATCATTTTTCAAATTCCTTGGCATAAATGAAAAAAAAAATAAGATGACTATGAAGTATATAAGTCAGAATTTCCTCTTAAGTTATTTTAAAGTAAATAGTTTCATGCTGTATCATTTTTACAATGAGTGATAAATTGTTCTGAATAATGGTAGCATAGTGTTTTAAAGGTTGCCCTAAAAAATTATTTTGGACATTTAGGTTTCTGAAGTTAATATTAATATCAAACGTAATATTTAAATACTATCATTGAAACTGCCCGAATTGGGATCATGTGTGGTAATAATTCAGCTGGTTGTTTTAAAAGTCCTTTCTAAACCTAAACTTCCCTTTTAAGGGAAATGATTTAAGCATTTTGATTCTTTTTAACTAGGTTGGTCATCTTGAAGCATGTTTAATTTTACTCAAGATGTTGAGTCAGAATTGTTGTAAGTTTTTCTAAAACTGCTTGTGTTCACTGATGAGGGGATATTAATCATACTGGAATCAAAGCAAGCTGACTAAGTGGTAGCACAGCATAGGGGAGAAAGCTCACTCTTTGAACTCAGGCTACTCATTAGTTATGAGATTCTTGACATTTGGATGCCGGTTTTTCATCTCTGTCTTTAAACTGAGAGAACAGTAACATCTCCCTCCTTGTGTTATGATAATTAATAAGAAAGCCCAGGTTGAGCATTTATTGTGTTCGGTGCTTATTAAATTTTAGCTCTTGTTAGTAATTAGTGACAATAGTAGCATGGTTTTCCCCACATTCTTAGAAATACAGAATTTTAATCATCTGAATTCATTACCAATTTTCCTTTAAATGTTTTTTTTCTAGATTACAAGAGATGTGCTAGATTGCTAACAAGATTAGCAGTGAGTCCCCTGTGCTCACAGACCTAGAAGACTTGCCCTATGAGTATGTATTTATTGATTTTTTTCTTATTCTGTTTAATAGGCTTTCTTAAGAAATTTTGAACCATTTAAAAAATCCAGGTAGCTGATTTTAGCAACACCTAAAGAACTTAACCTGTGGATTTTATACTTAGTGTTAAAGCTTGGTCTAAATGCGTAGACTCCTTTATTGAGTTAATTAAAAATGCCCTCAACAGTGATTAAATTAAGATAAGCAGCTTTTGGGAAGCCTTATCAGTCCTGAGTGATTTTCAAAAGTATTTCAGTTTTTACGTTATATTATTATTGTGCAGAAACCTCATGCAGATAGACATTAGATGAACAAAACTAATTAAGCTCTACCTTTTTTTTAACTGGTCAAAACCAGTAGCACTGGTTTCTAAAATTTTGGTTTATGCAAGATATATAACAAAAAAGAAAGTATTGTAAGAGTAAAAGAAAAAGCAAGGGATCAAAATATAATGAACATGTAATCATCATCTGCTCTAGTATATACTTTACCAGAGTGAAATGGTAAGTCAGAATTTTCATTCTGGCTACATTATCCTAGGAGCCCTAGGACAATAAAGTATTTGGATAACCTAAATAAATGCAATGAAAATTATAATATTTATTTACAGAAATAGATTCAATACAAGTGACTGAAAGATATTCCTTTGTTTTTTTTTCCTTCAGAGATTTTTCTACCTGTAATTCTTTCCCAGGGCAGAACAAAGCTAACACATTTTTGGGTCAGTGTTTCAGCACCACGGACAAGTCCCTTTGAAGAAACTTTCATAGCTTGTGAGAGTAGAAATGGAAGTCACAGAATACGTATAATATAGAAGTATCTGTGACTATCTCGATTTGGCCTGTATAAATTAATCTACACCAAGTAACTGCATGGGGATTTACTTGTCTTTCAGGTTCATTGTGCCAATTAATTACTAAGACAATTCTGACTTCTTGTTACTATTTAAAAAATTTTTTTAAAAATATTTTATTTTTTCATGAGAGACAGAGAGGCAGAGACATAGGCAGAGGGAGAAGTGGCTGTCTGTGGGGAGCCCGTTGTGGGACTTGATCCTAGGACCCTGGGATCACAACCTGAGGCAAAGGTAGATGCTCAAACACCAAGCCACCCAGATGTCCCTGTTGTTACTATTTTTATTCTTATTTAAAAAAGCAATGATAAATTAATGGTAATAATTGGCACTCTTAATTCTGCATATTTATAGTTGCAAACTTTAAAAAAAAATCTCTTTCTCTTTTTAAGAAAAATTTATTTGTTTTAGAGAGAGAGAGAGTGCAGCAGGGAGGGGCAGAGGGAGAGGGAAAGAGAGTTTGAAGTAGATTCTGCACTGAGCATGGAGCCCAATTTGGGGCTCGATCTTATGACCCTGAGATCATGACCTGAGCCTAAACCAAGAGTTGAATGCTTAACCAACTGCACCACCCAGGTTCCCCCACAAATTCTCTTTTTTTAGATTAAGAAAATGAGCTAGATCATTTTAGTGTTCAGTGGCAAGATACTTAAATTAATAACTCTCAATATATCTCAAAACTTAAATAATACAAAAAATGAATAAATAAAAGAAAATTCATTAGGCTATTGAAATGATCTAAGTCAAGGCACATTTATCTTTCTTTGTCTTACTATATTTTATGTGAATGAGTAAACTTACATAAAGTCCAAAAACAACATAATAACTACAAAAATTCTCAAAAAACAAGTACTGTACTTGTTTCTCCTGGGACTAGATTCATGGCAGACAGAGCTGATAAATATTCTCCTTGGGAATTTCAGAGTTAGAGATTTAGTGATTTTCTTTATAGGAGTATCTGTTTCTAATAATTTATTCAACAAAGTATTAGAAACAGAGTATTACAGATTAATAAATTTTGTGAATATATATGTAAGTGAGGTGATGTCAAATTCATATTTTGGTTTATTTAGGTATCATAAAACTGGGACTCTTGGGTGGCTCAGTGGTTGAGTGTCTGCCTTCAGCTCGGTTCATGATCCCAAGTCCTGGGATTGAGTCCCACATCGAGCTCCCCGCAAGGAGCCCGCTTTTCCCCTGTCTATGTCTCTGCCTTTCTCTGTCTTTCATGAATAAATAATATCTTTTTAAAAAATTTTATTTATTTTTTAAATTTTTTATTATTTTTTAATAATAAATTTATTTTTTATTGGTATTCAATTTGCCAACATACAGAATAACACCCAGTGCTCATCCCGTCAAGTGCCGCCCCTCAGTGCCCGTCACCCAGTAACCCCAACCCCCCCGCCCTCCTCCCCTTCCACCACCTCTAGTTCGTTTCCCAGAGTTAGGAGTCTTTATGTTCTGTCTCCCTTTCTGATATTTCCTACCCATTTCTTTTCCCTTCCCTTCTATTCTCTTTCACTATTATTTATATTCCCCAAATGAATGAATATAAAGTATCTAAAAGTACTGACTGACTCTTCTTCCCCTTCACACAAACATTAGCCTGTATTCTCAGGATTAGTTACAAATTGAGCCCACAGGTTCTTTAAGCAAAATAAAATAAAATGCAACTATATTAAAACTATGCATATTTTTGAGTACATTAGAAACCAGATTATAAATGACATTTTTCTTCTTTCCCTGACAGACATTTCTTAAGAATATAAATCTGATTTGACGAAAAAAAGTGCCTGGAATCATATTAGCTGTACGAAGAGATGAAACATCTGATTTTATGGTGTATTAAAATGAGTAAAATAAGAGACTTTTCAAAAATAACTGATTAGTTTTGTCCTACCGTACAGTGCAGTCTTTCTTTTTTTTTTTTTTTTTTTCAGTGCAGTCTTTCTTGATTTATCTTTGTGTATAGATAATTTTGAAAATTCTAAAAAACAAAGTTTAAATCACACAGTGTATATAGAATATTAAAAAGTATGCCATCCTTTTATTTTTGCTAGATATATATTATTTTCTTACTTGATTAATGTTCCATATAGGTATGGATTAAATATTTAATTATGTAAATTATATCTGACAGTGCCAGTAAGAAATGATTTTTGGTATATGATTTAAGTAATATGTTTGTTGAATAATCATGTATGAAGTCCACTTTTATAATGCTTTTTAATAATATTTAAATACACTTATTCAGAATTTGTCTTTAATTGCACTAATTTGAAATATAAATTTTATTAAAACTGAAATTTGAAAAATCTGTGTTGTTTTTTTTGAATTTTTGAATTGAATATATTTGTAGCAGAGGTTTACTATTGAGATATGATTACTATATATGTATATTTATATATAAATATGCATTTCCTAGACAGGTAACTAGTCTCCTGAGAAAATTCCTATCTTTTTGAAGTTTGAGCATATGGTAGTGCTGTCTTAAATAAAAAGAGGAGAGAAATGTATCATGGAGATAGGAGAATATAGGGGTTGCCTGGATGCTCTGTTTAGAACTTTTTAAAAAAGTAATCTCTGCACCCAGTGTAAGGCTTGACTCACAACCCTGTGATCAAGAGTTACATGCTCCACCCACTAAGTTGGCCAGATGCTCCCTGTTTACAATTTAACAACATATTCTGATACATTAGAATAGTTTCATGTAAAAACAACAATGAAAAAATGAGAACCCTACAATAAAATATTAGAAAACCCCCATCCTTTTATTTTTTATTGCCATTTTTAAAGATTTTATTTATTTGAGAGAGAGAGAACATGAGTGTGATTGGGGGAGAAAGGGCAGAGGCAGAGGGAAAGGGAGCGGGACAAGCAGACTCTCTATTGAGAGAGAAAAGCCCTATGTCAGGCTTGATCCCAGGACCCAGGATCATGACTTGAGCTGAAGGCAGCCACTTAACTGACTGAGCCATCCAGGCACCCAATCCTCATCCTTATAAAGTAGACAAAGCAGGGCATTGTCAGTACAGTAATGGACTTTGCGCTGCTCGTTTCCACTGTTTGTGTTGGTGTCACAGATGCAGTGTGTCTGCACTAGCCAGCGCTTTTCTTTTGCAGTACCTTTGGTCTCTCCCATAGCTGGTGTATCCTGTCTTTG
Source organism: Canis lupus baileyi (assembly GCF_048164855.1). Lineage (NCBI taxonomy): Eukaryota > Metazoa > Chordata > Mammalia > Carnivora > Canidae > Canis > Canis lupus. Next base: position 37,573,750 of record NC_132865.1, read on the forward strand.
TATATAAGCATACATACTCCTTTATCCATCAGCAAAACAAACTCAAAAATGCCCTTTGGTTTCAGGAATACTGTGAAACTAGATTTTCAATTTTTATTTTTATTTATTTTGCCTATGGGCAAAGACAAATAATTATGTTTAAAAAACATCATGGGAGGGGCAGAACAGAATTTTGTGATAATGCTATGTAATAAAGAATGGGAATACCATATTTTTAGTTCATTGCACTTAACATAGTAATTATGATATTTACAACATTTAGAAAAATGAAGTAGTTTTTGCTCATAACCATTTAAGAGCTGGTGCACTATTTTTATAAAAGTGAAGAGGCGATTGAATAATCACAAGTAAGAACTTAATGATGAGACATATTTGGCTGAAATCAAGAAAATAGCCTAAAGAGCTTCATGATTAGTATGGTTTCAATAAAATACATGGTTTCAGATGGAGTTCTGTGAAATTAGATTTTAAGCGTTCCCATAGATGACTGCTGTGCCTCAGAAATGTATTCTATGCCATATATATGGCATATGTAAAATGTATATATATTTAAAGCCTACAGGGATTGATTAAAAATATCTCCAGTTAAAAAGCTGTTTATTTTATTGCTTGATACTCATTTTCTTTATATTATACTCAACAGGGAGAGCTTGAGAGAGTAATGAATAAAGAGACCCTTAATTTGTCTCCATAGAGAAAATTTTCTCACATGGGGAAATAAGTGATTGAAAGATTAATAGGGTCGAATATTCATGGTTACTTAGTAACAAAGTAACATCCACACATCACAGAATAATATCATTGTCTAAGCAGCAAGACAGGAGGTTAACAATGTTTACTTCAGAATACTGAGAGCTAGATCAATTAAGTTGGCTGCTCTTCATATAGTCACCTAAGGGCTTCAGCAGGCAGCCCAGTGAATCTCTGAACTACCTGCATAATTACTTGACCTTCCAATTCACTTTCTATTTTCATCCTTTGCTTTGTTTCTTTTCTAAATATTTATTTTTATTTATTTATTTATTTATTTATTTATTTATTTATTTATTTATTTATAGCATGAGCCAGGGTTAGGCAGAGGGGCAGAGAGAGAGAGAATCTTTTTTTTTTTTAATTTTTTTTTAATTTTTATTTATTTATGATAGTCACACACACACACACAGAGAGAGAGAGAGAGAGGCAGAGACATAGGCAGAGGGAGAAGCAGGCTCCATGCACTGGGAGCCCGACGTGGGATTCGATCCCAGGTCTCCAGGATCGTGCCCTGGGCCAAAGGCAGGCGCCAAACCGCTGCGCCACCCAGGGATCCCGAGAGAGAGAATCTTAAGCAAGCTTCACACTCAGCATGGAGCCCCATACAGGGTTCAGTCTCATGACCCCTGAGATCATGACATGAGCCAAAATCAAGAGTTGGACACTTAATCCACTGAGCCACCCAGGTGTGCCAGTACAACCTTTGTTTTGAAAGGCAAGATCCATTTACTAAAACTAGTCCTTGAGAGCATCTAGAAGGTAGGAAGCGTGTGTGATTTTTGGGGCGAAGGTAGGGTGGTGTAGGTATATGTGTCTCATCACTTTTCTGCATGTTAAAAATTAGAAAATCCAGGCTTGTTTGAAGTAGCCCTTCCCCACATTATCTTGCTTAATTTGTTTCACATCATTTATCACTCTGTGATTATGTTATTTGTCTCTTACCTATCTCTCCACAATGCACAAGGTCTAAAAGAGGAGCACCTATCTTCTGAAGTATTTTTAGAGCCTAGAAGAGTGACTGGCTCATAGTAGGTGTTTTACATAATAAAGAATAAAGTCTAATGAGTGAGATTAAAGAATATATTTTAAATTTATAATAAAAAGCAAACAACGATTTATGAAACACTATTGAAAGGTTGTCTAGTTATGCAGTAAACTCATGTTTTGTGTTTCACAGAAAGACACTGAGACAAAACCCACATGACAGATTTTCCACCTCATTTCCCCTTTGTAACTGCTTCAGTTTATCCAACTCAGAGGCATGAACATGGTAGTAAAACGGGGAGAGCCATTTAACCTTGTGCATGGTGAATCAAATCCCTATAGGTCCAGGTGACTAATGCAAATGATTCAACTGGGCTCAGGGACAGTGGCTGGTGTTCACAACCCAACAGCAGCAATGGATTTTGGCACTGATGCCATGTTAGAATTCAGCCTCCTTTGAGTTTTCTAGGAACACTGGAATCTGGACTTTGACATTAAATATCTCAACTTCTAAATGTTGGCATTTAATTCGAAAAATGCTAATACACCGTGCCAGCCAAATAAAAAATTTTGCGCCCCGTATGGCTCATGAGCTGCCATTTTTTTGACGTCTTATGAACATTTGGACTTGGGGGTTGTTTTCAATTTGATTTCCTTTTATCCTCTCTGAAGAATCTTGGCTCCCTCTTCTATCTGGTCCCAATAAAGATTTAGTGATGAGTTTCTGCATTTTACCTTGGCTTTGCCCTGGCAATTCCCTAATACCCTGTTTCTAGAAATTTCTCCTGGGACCCATGCTTGCCTGGGCAAGACAAACCATATGTCCACATCTCTCAAAGTACCCTGATATACCTCTTGATCTTTGACAAAGATGACAGTCTTTAGTTTCTTCAGCCTGTGCCAATAATGGGCAGGAAGGTGGATGGAGGGGAGGAGAGAGAAGAAGAACAATCTGAGATATAGAAATGATTCTCTCCACTTGTCTTCATCTGGCCAACAAAATATTCCCTCCTGCACATCTCAGGAGCTTGGTATTAAAAGTACATTTGAGTGAGTGGTCAGTTAATTAGTACCAGGTGATATCATCCTTGCAATTTTCCTTCTCCATTTAGTGGAGCAGCTATGTCTTCATACTTGTGGGTTGTGGAGCAGCGGCAGTTACAATGACCAATACCAACTCCGATGAGTAGTTGTAGCTGGGAGGCAAAGCCCATACAAACTGGGAGAGTAATTTTCAACAATGGGGGATTAATCCCTCATCTGAATAAGGGTGTGTCCAGGCAGGTTTTTTTCAGTTATATTACAAAACAAAAAGGAAAACAAATAATGTTTAAAAAACTTCTTGAGCGTCCTCATCACGATGAGTAGGTTGCAGAATGCTAGAACATCCCTCACTACCAAGTGAAAGTTCTGTTCTAAGGCAAGATCCACTTTTTGTAAAGTGACCTTCCACACGTTAGAACTTCAACTCAGGCTCCAAGCTTGAGGAAAGTCTGTCTTTGATATTTATGTGCTATTTGGTGTCAATACAAGTATAGAAACACAGAAGGGCAGAAAAAGGCTTGGCGGAGGGAGTGAAACTATATGGGGACAAGCGGCCATTGAAGGCATGTGGGGCATCCAGGTTGGCATAGCATAGAGGCGATTGTGAAGACGTCATCAGAATTCAGATGAGTTCTTATCCTCAGGCCAGTGGTATGCTACCAGATGATCTGTGAATCTCTTCTGAAAGTGCATGGAATACACACACGGAGGTATATGTACATATAATTTGTATGTATATTTTATGTTATCCATGCTTCATTTTTCTCAGGAAAGTATCCATGACTTCCATTAAATTGTAGAAAGGTCCATGACACCCTGCTAAGTTAAGAATCACTGATTTAACTGAAGCCTCTGAGAGCAAATTATAGCGTGAGATGCAAAAGGCCTCAAACAGGCCCTAAGGAACAGCCTTTGGGGAATGGAGATGTCACTGGTGATAGCAACTTCAGTAAATTTGAGAAGATTTTAGGGTAGTGGGTTGTGGCATAATGGGAGAAAGGAAGTGGAGGCCCTGAAATGTAGATTATTGTTCAAAAAGCTCAAAGCACCTGTCCAAGATGAGAAAGAAGGCATAGTTGGAGGGGAATGCAAGGCCCAAGGAGTTCTGGGTAAGATATGGGAGGTTTGGTCCCGTTGAAATATTGAGAAATACACAAATCAGTAAAGCAGGCTTTGTAGGAGGTGGAAGGTGATGGGTTCTGGAACAAAAGAGAACAAATTAAGGCTCTTAGTAGGCATTTGAATAAATAAAATGCTTGTCATATGAATGTTTTGGATAACTTTTTGTTTTTTAAATATTTATTATCAGGCTATTCATTTATTTGACACGCAGAGAGAGACCATAAGCAGGGGGAGCGGCAGAGGGAGAAGGAGAGGCAGATTCCCCGCTGAGCAGGGAGCCCGATGTGGGTGGGACTCCACCCCAGCCCTCTGGGATCATGACCTGTGCACAAGGCAGATGCTTAAACAATTGAGCCACCCATGCGCCCCTGGGTAACTTTTTGAATGGATAAGTTACTACTGATGTAGGAACTTGGGATAAAAACAGTAAGCACCTCTTGAGAAACACATCAGCTAATATTGAAGTGTAGCAAAACATCAGAACACACTGAGCACAACATATTGCCACATCAGTGAGTGAAATACACCTGACCCATACTATGCATTGTACCCACGATTATGGTTTTAGGCGTTCATCATCTGGTCGCTAAAATATTGCCCTGAACTTCTGACTAGAGGCTGGTCCTAGGCTTGCCCTCCGCGCATGATCCCAGGACTAACACAAGTCATTTCCCCTAGACAGCATAGGAAAAAACAGCTCTAATAAACATAGTTATAGTTAGTTGATTCTTGTTACAAAACCTTTGTGTTCCGTAATTATCTGCTAAAAACTGGGAAATGGACTTGCTTTTGAACCATCTCGTGTTATTCTTTGCAATTTATGTGGAAAATAATATGCAAAAGTGGATCAGTGAAGCACCTCTGAAACCTCGCCATTTCCTTTGAGCAAAGCAGATAGTATAATTTGCTCCAAAAAAAAAAAAAAAAAAAAATATTTGCTCCAAATGGCTGTCTAGACCAAAAACCCAAACGGATTCTTTACGGAAAATGCACGTCCGCAGAAGCTTGAATTCCTGTCGTGCTCTGTACTGACCTCTGAATCAGACTTGGGCAGATGGCAGAAAAGTACATTTTCTGAGTGGAGATGGAAGAGAAAGCTCCAGATGTGTAAAGAGTAGCTGCTAAAAGTTGTGTATCTTGACTGATGATTAAATGTTCCGCTCTGGAAAAAAGCTAACGTCCTTCAGAATTTATTAGAGGCTTGTCTTAACAATTACTTTAACTGTAATGAACATTTATTGATTTTTCTTTAAATTTAGTGTTCTAGTACCCCACTACTTTGCCTGGTTGCAGCTTATCTTTCCAATCTTGGAGGAGATTTTACCTTCTCTGGGAAGACTTCCACTTCTCCCCCTACATTTTCTAGTCCCTACCATCAAATGGACTGAAGCCCGGATGGCAGATAAGTTTGCTATAAATATTTTGACTTTTCTTCAACAAAGATAATTACAGACTAAAGAAACAGCAAGAAGACTCTAAAACCCTATAAATTAATTTGAAGGCTTTTTTTTTAATATTTATTTTATTTATTTATGATAGTCACAGAGAGAGAGAGGCACAGAGACACAGGCAGAGGGAGAAGCAGGCTCCATGCACCGGGAGCCCAATGTGGGATTCGATCCCGGATCTCCAGGATCGTGCCCTGGGCCAAAGGCAGGCACCAAACCGCTGTGCCACCCAGGGATCCCTAATTTGAAGGCTTTTAATGGGTATTTTCTCATTATGAATTTATCATTAACAATGTTTTCTATTATAGGACAATCTATATTTTATTTGGGGTGCTTTTAAAATTTAGGAACTTCTCTATGGATTCTGTACTTTATTTTATTTTTATTTTTTGGTTTCTGTACTTTAAAACTTAATTTTAGTTCTTCATTATTGAAATAATTTAAAATAACTTAAATACATTTCAAAAAACCTGAAAAATAGAAAAGTCAAGACAAATTATGTATGCTTTCCTTGCTTAACACAATCATTCTGAGAGTTGGTTTGTATTTCTTCTGCATTTTTTACATAATTGTATCCTGATTTACTTTAATATTGTACAAAAAACCCCCATTGTGTCTGGTGACAATGTGGCCTATATTAGAGATATTCCCTATTTTATTTTAAGGTAGTTTTGCCTATGTAAGTTATTTCCAAAATTTTACTTAAAAAGAAAACTTGAAAACATGTCTAAGGCTCAATTTTTTTTTCCAATTATCGGTTTATGCCTCTTCTAAAAAATATAATAAAGAATATTCTGTTTGATTAATATAGAAGTAGCTGTCCATTTAAAATTCAACCTACACTGAGTGATGTGGTTTGCTTTACATACACTGGAGAAAATTCAGCTGAAATCCTTTCTTCCCTCTGGTGGATTTTAATTCCAAAACAGATAAAACAATTTTTTAGTTTTGCAACAGAATATTTTTACAGAAATCAATGTTTAGTTCATTTTAACAAATGTATTTTTGTAGGTTTTAAAAATTACTGAGGTTCTAAATAACAGGAATAATCTTATGTAGATTAAGCAAAAAGAGAGAGTTTATGGAAGGATATGAGGGTAATTATGGGTTCAAGCTTTGACCTTGGGAAGGACGGGAATCCAGGATCCTGGGACCTTAGCAGTAAGAATTTATGGAATTCTCCTTGGGAATACTGCCATTGATAAGATTGAGCTCTTAAAATGCTCAATTTCTAGATTTTTCCATTCAAAAGTTAAAATTCTTTAAGGGAGATGCTGATTGGCCCAGAGAGGATCATGTGTTGACATCAAAGAATGAGCTTTTCCTAGGAAATAAAGCTGCTCTTCACTGGCTATTTTGCCTCTAAGTGGTGACACCTTTCCAACAGTATGTCAGAGCTTCTCACTTCTGTGAAATATTGAACATCTCTTTAATCTATGTGCTTGAGTTAAATGCCAAGAAGAGAAGCTGTAATAGAGACAAGAAGGAAGGAGATGGATTCTGTTTATCTTACTAATTCTGTTGCATTGCTGATTTATCATCAGTGTGCAAAAGAACCTTAAGTGATTCAAGGGATGTTCTTGGTTTGCTGTAAAGACTTAGAATCTTTCTCCATCATCATCTGGAGTTATGTCACTGTTGTTAAAACAGCAGCTTCCAAAATTAGAATTTTAGTTCAGCAGTTTCAAAGCATTTGTGGAATGACTTTAAATATGAAAATATCAATAAATGAAAGATTCCTGAGCTGTGTTCTAATGGAAACTATTTTATGTGTGTTGAAGTGAAATACAGAGACAATAACAATTTCTCTTTGAATGTTCACTATGTATAAAAACATCAGACTGAGCAGTTTCTCATCTTATTTAATTCTTATGAAATTCAATTATGAGGTAGTTTTCATCAGTGTTCAGCCTTATTTTAGAGGTGAGAGAACTAAACTCAGGGATTTTTAGTAACTTCCTCAAGTGTATACAGACATCAACTAGCAGAGTTAAGATTTATTCTCGTGTTTTTTGATTCTAAGCCTGATATTTTTTGGACTGTATAGCATTGCTCACATAGTCTGAGTCCTTCCAGTTGAGTCTAAATGTGCCCAGTGGGTGTGTCATCACATGTCCTGGTATCTGTAGGGTAGACCTGACAGGAGGGGTACCTTATGAATCATCTGGGACAGACAAAATGAGTTAAGAGAGAGAAAGAGAGAGAGAGAAGAAGGAAGGAAAGAAGGAAGGAAGGAAGGAAGGAAGGGAGGAAGGAAGGGAGGAAGGGAGGAAGGAGAAAGAAAGAATAAAAGGAGAGAGGAAAGAAAAAAAAGAAAGCCAAAGTCATAACCAGAAAAGGCAAAAGCATGCAGCAAATCTTAGATGTGAGTCTAGGATACAGCAGAGACATAAACTTGGAGTCTGGAAAAATGAACTGAGAGCAAAGGAGATTTATGGAGGCTTTAGTTTAGATTTTTAGGAGACAGTGTGAATAGGAGTAGATTAGATTATATAGAAGCATGCAGGAGAGGCACTAAGTGAGATTCATTGCTTGAAAAAGCTACATGGAGCTTGGAGTTTGTTGCCTCTTTTCTCTCCTTCCCCTGTAATTTGCCAAACCACACAGAACAGGGTTTATCTGGAGCTTTTTGGTTCTATGTTATAAGTCTATTTTATGTCTGGAAGCATCTGTGGAGTGAGATCCCCAATATATCCAGCCAGTCCTCTTACAGAATCAGATACTGGCAACTATTGTTGGTGGTACTTAGATGTTAGGATTTCTTGTTCCAAGGATTTTGGTTGTATCTTCCAATGGTGTGTGTCCTGGGGTCAAGGAATGAAAATATTATGCTTCTAAGCATGTTGTCTCAAGAAGTTGGTAAGATGGGTTAGATGTGGATGGAATGGGAAACTCTAAGATGTTGGTTGATAGGTATATGATTTCAGATACCCAGGATATCCCCAAAGATTGCTGCTCCAGATGGTCCAAAGCTGTTTCCCATTGAGGGAACTCAGACACTTCTGGCTTAAGCAGGTGCAACATGCAGATTCATTCATAGACCAGATAATTCTTTCAAAATTTTCTCTGATGGTTAGGCACTTTCACCTGAGCTCGACCATCCTAGAACTCCATTGTTTTAGGAAATCAATTCCATTATAGTGTTTCCCATCATTATCACTGCCTACAGAGCCAGAGACCTCTTCAAGGATGTTGATGGTCCCTTTAGCAATGCATTTCATGTTGACTTCGTAATGGAATTTCTTCAGGGCTCTCATAAGGATGGCTAGCAGATTGCCCTTAATAGAATCATATGAAATATCCATTTACAAGAACCTTAAGATTCCTTCTATTCAGGGTTCTATAGGCATCACTAAGTTCAAGCTTCAATTAGCCAACTGAATAGACTTAATTCACATGGGCTCAAACCAATCCAGTAAATCCCAGATCATAGATGATATTGTACCCATGTCAATGAACTCAGGCTGATGGCTAGATTTTTAGAATTTAGAATTTAGAATTTTTTTAGAATCCCCTTTCACGTTGCCCCAGGCTCTGACAAGTTTGACAAAATATTTTAACCCTTTGATGTATACATTGCCTTTCTAGAGTAGGCCTCATTCCTCTCTCCTCTGATACTTGGGGGTATAACTCATAAGGGCCTGGGAACAGAGGCAGTGGGGTGTGTCCTGAGAAGAGTCCATATGAGTTTGCAAAGCAACTTATACAGATATATCATTTAAAGACTTGAGTGTAGAAGAGGACTGATTTTCTCAGAGTGAAGGAAAGTGGAGGGAGAAAAGAGAAGCTCAGTGGATTTGGAAGATGAGTTTTTAATTTCATCCATTTCTGCTTAGATGTTGCCATGCTATGATTCAGAGTCCTGCTTCTTCTAAACAGGGTCTTTATTTTAGCAAAACTACCTGAAAGGAGCAAACATTTGGTTGGAGCTTTAATTCTGCTAATATTGCAATTAGACTCTTGCTTAATTACATATTAGCTGTGTCTACTCTGTGACTGGGGACCAAGACCCAGTCAATGTCACCACAAGGACTTTCTGGTTCTTCTTCATGAAAGCTCTTAATTGTATTCTTGTATTCACGTTCATGTTCAAATTTGAATTCGTGTTTATATTGTTTAATTTCCATTTTTTCCCCACTGTGCTCCCTAGCTGTCAGGAGAAGCAACATGGCTCCATAATTTTTATCATCAGTACTATGTCCATAGTACCACAGACACTTGATATCCTAGTAACTTGCCCTCCATCTGCACACCATATAATGCTGCCAATAGGGGCAATTTGAGTGACTCTGATGTTTTTATACATTACAGATCATCTGTATCCCATTTTTGCCTGGCTAAGAAAATAGTCCTTGCATTCTTCAAATATATGAACAAGTCTCACCCAATTCCAGGATCCAGTTCTGAGAGTCTGTTTTCTGGAACTATGTAATTGTCAATTTTATGTATAAAACTGGCTAGGCTGTAGTCTTTAGTTATTAAATTCAACATTAATCTAGGTGTTTCCATGAAGTTATTTTGTAAATATCATTAAGTTAAGGAACCAGAGATGGGGAGATTATCCTTGATTATCTGAGTGGGTCCAATGTAACCGCAAAGGTCCTTATAATAGGAAGATAAGAGGATCAGAGTGAGTAGTAGGAGATGTGACAATGGAAGCAAAAGACTGGGGTGACACCAGGAAGGGACATAAACCAGGGAATGCAGATGGCCTCCAGAGGCTAAAAAGAGCAAAGGAATGAATTCTAACCCGAAGCCTCAAGAAGTAATGCAGCCCTGTGACACCTCGATTTTAGACTTCTGACTTTGGGGACCGAAAGAGTAAATTTGTGTTGTTTTAAGCTGCTACATTAATGGTCATTTGTAACAGCAGCAAGAGGAAAGTAATACAGATTTTTACACCAGTAGTTGGTATAACTTTGGCTATATTTATCAGGGTGCCAACAGGAATGCATACTAAAAAATAAGATAATCTGATACAAAAAGGACTGTTTATAAGATGTAGTTGTGGAAGAACCACAAGTGATAGTGCAGAAATAAGGGATCTAGTGCCTCTTGGACTGTAGTTACTCCTAGAATGAAAAAAATGAGGGAAGGGAACCATTACCAGATCCTAAGGGAGATTATTATATAATTGTATAGTTGTATAGTTCATCTGCCTGATGCACAGCAAGGAATGGGTTTATTCAAGAATCAGTCAAATGAAGAGACTGGAGGCTGGCTCAAATCTATCTCACTCACCTGAGAATACAACAAGTTTTTATAACCACAGGGATTGGGATTATATACATATTGATGAAAAGGGCAGGGAAGTTTATGACTCTTCATGAGGAAAGATGGAGTATGTACATTGAGCAAACATATATGTAACATATATCCCATGTCCACTTTGCCTTAAAGACTTAATATTAAAATGAAGCAAGATTCAGCCCCTGACTTCAGGAGGTCATCTTAGGACAAGAGGGGTATGCACATGCTCTGAGAGCTAGTATGGGCTGGATAGGGTCTTGGGCTTGATGTCTGGGGTAAGGAACACAAAGCTTTGCTTGTTCAAAGGCTGGAGCCATATCAGTGACCTTCATTTATGTCGGCCTGGGTCTTTGCAGAAAAGCAAATGGATTGTTAGTGGAGTCTGAAAAGACATAATAGTTGATTAGAGAGAAACAAGTCCCTGGCAAAAGCTTTAAGTTTCCTGTTAGTCTTAACCTCATTAATCCTATGGGTCTAAGGTCTATTTATTGCTCTCTACTTTTTTTTAAAATTTTATTTATTTATTTATTTATGATAGTCAGAGAGAGAGAGAGAGAGAGAGGCAGAGACACAAGCAGGCTCCATGCACCGGGAGCCCAATGTGGGATTCGATCCCGGGTCTCCAGGATCGCGCCCTCGGCCAAAGGCAGGCGCCAAACCCCTGCGCCACCCAGGGATCCCCGCTCTCTACTTTCATATTAAAGATGTCTAGATCAAAGTCCAGTAGACTATAGCTTGCAGGCCAAATCTTGCCTGTGGCTTATTTTTATACAGCCCATAAGCTAAAAATTGCTTTATACTTTTTTAAAGGCTTAGGGTAAAAAGGGTAGGAGGAAGAACATGTGACAGAGATCCTATTGTAAAACTTAAAATTATATAAAAAGTAAAACATGACAAAAATAGTAAGGAAGAGAAAGAGGTAGAAATAAATCATATACACAAAGAAATCTGAAGATGTATCTAAGATGTCTAACATCTGAATAATAGGAGTTTCAGAAAGAGAGAACAGAAAAAAACACGGAGGGGTGAAACCATCAGTAAAATAACTCAGAAAATATCTCAAATGGAAGTACATGAGTTTTTATGTTGGAAAGTTTCTCTGAGTGTCCAGTACAAAAATTAAGATAGACCTAGACATCATTATGAAATTTCTGAACACTGAGTATAAAGCAGAAATTTTTCTGACCTTCGGAGAGAATATAACAATTCAGGTCGTCCATACAGGATCAGGATGAGTTTGGATTTCTCAACAGAATACTTGAAGCAAGGGGACAATGGAAAGGTATCTTTGAGATTCTTTTTTTTTAAAAAGAGATTTATTTATTTATGGGAGGGGATGGGGCAGAGGGAGAGATAATCTAAAGCAGACTCCATACTGAGTGTAAGCCTGATATGGGGCTCTATCCAGTGACCCTGAAATCATGATTGGAGCCAAAAACCAAGAGTCAGACACTTAACTGACTGAGCCACCCAGGTACCCAATATCTTTGAAATTCTGAAGAAAATTATCTCCTCCCTCAAATTCTTTACCAATGAAACAAATATATTTTCAAGCATTTGAGCTTCAAAAATTTACTGCCACACCCATTTCCTCAAAATCTGTTGGAGGACGTGATCCACCAAGTAACAAAAGTAAGAGTAGAAAGAAGAAAGCATTTCATACAGACAACAGAGTATCCAACAGATGAGGGGACCTGGGAATCCCTGGTATGATAATAAAGAGAGATCCCAGGATTCTAACTGGGCACCAAAAAGAAGGTATAGATCAGGTCAAGTGACTCAAAACGCAGAATCATGTGTTTTCACTGGGATCTCAGGAGCCATTGTGCCTTTTTTTTTTTTTTTTTTTTTTTGAGAGAAAGAGGGAGCAAGCATGAAAGAGCATGAGTTGGGGGATGCAGAGAGAAAGGGAGAGCTAGAACCTTAAGCAGGCTCTACATTGACCATGGATCCCAACATGGGGCTTGATTCCATGACCCAGAGATCATGACCTGAGCCGCAATAAAGAGGGGGACACCCAACTGACTGAGCTACTCAGGTGCCCCATTGTCCTTTTTTGTAACTTGAAGACACAATACCCAGTACTATCTGGCCAAGACTTTGATCAGTCTTTGGCTTATCTTGATAAAGTTCCTCTAGTCCTCTGCACGCTCTCCTGCTTGGATCAGTTAAGACATTCATTTCACCTCATGGAAGTGCTGTTTTGATTTGAGAGATGTTGGCAGGTCAATGTGAACTTCAAAGCAGAATGCACTAAGCAACTCACTGGATCTGACATCATTTCTCCTAGATGTCAGTAGCTGGTCTACACTACAGCCTTGCTGAATGCCTTCAGCCCTATACTTCTCAGGTTCCACTCATGAGTTTGCCCACTTGAGTTTTCTACCACTTTTTGGTTTCCCAAAAAGAAGTCTTTTAAGATCACAGGGTCAGGGATCCCTGGGTGGCTCAGCGGTTTAGTGCCTGCCTTTGGCCCAGGGCGCGATCCTGGAGTCCTGGGATCAAGTCCCTCATCGGGCTCCTGGCATGGAGACTGCTTCTCCCTCCTCCTGTGTTTCTGCCTCTCTCTCTATGTCTATAATAAATAAATAAATAAATAAATAAATAAATAAATAAATAAATAAATCTTTTAAAAAAAATCACAGGGTAGCACATTCCCAACTATGGTAGAGAGATACTAATTTTTGTTCCATAAGGAAATTTTATATAGTATGGGAAGTATTGGCTTATCTTTATATGGATAAGTTCAGTTTTTCAAACCTGAGTAATATTTTATGTGGGGACACACAGTGGTAAAACTATACAGAGAATTTAAAAAGTTAAGATAGTGGTGAGTACCTCAGCAAGGGATGCAGAGGAGGAAAGTGAGGGCACAAAGTTGGAGAAAGATTATAAGATGTCTCTTAAGCTTTTGTAATACTTTTACTTGAAGTGGGTAGTCTGTAAATGGTATTCATTATTCTTGAAATTATTCTTAATATTTTAATTTGGGGCAAAAAGAGGTTAGATATAACAGAGACTGATTTTGCTTAGCATTTTGTGATTCTGACACTGATATCAAATTTGGAATTCACAGGAGAGATAATACTTGAGCAGTGAGCCTTTTGGAATGCTGTGATCAATTCAAGTTCCTATTTTTTGTGTATGGTTCACAATTAAAAAAAAAAAGATGATTAGCATTTCCTATGTCACCCGAAGAAAATCAATTTACTGCTTCACTTGACATTTATTATTGGGTAATGACCATATGCAAACTTCCTGTTGTAAGCTGGTAATGAGAAGAGTAAAGACAAAGTGGTCCTTGGCTTCATGGAGCTCCTAGTCTAGGGAAAGAGACAGATATGCCCCTCCATAGATCATAAATGCTAGGCAGATAGTGAGTAAGCTAATGTAACTCGCCACCCCATACCTAGAATTGCTGAAGTAAAAAATAACCAGAATACTTTAAAATGCATAGCTTGGCTTTTCAGAAATACTCAGATGGTGGAAATTAAAATGTACACACATGAGCCCATGCTGTGGCTTCTGTCACAAGGAAGGTGCAAGGCTTCCTGCACACAAGGTGTGCAAGGAATTCACTGGTCTCCATGACAGAGGCCTTGATGTAGGAGGAAGTGTTAGGTCCCTGCAAGGTGGGCAAATTATTTCAATGCACTTACCTAACTCATTAATTACAATCCTGAAATCTTAAAACATTAAGAGCAGACAAAAAGGAAGGATGAACAGATGTCAATCTGAGGTTCTAAACGTGGGCAAAAAGTGGCAAGATATGGATAAGAAAAACTTTTGCTTAGCATTCTGCGATTCCAGTGCTAATACATATGGAATTTCTGGGGATGATAATCCTTAAGCAGTACATCTTTTCTAGGGGTCTGGCTAACCCTAATGTATAGTTATAGATGCCCTTCTGATCTTTCTTCTTTACATATCAGAAAGAACAGGAAAATACTTCTCCTAGGTTCAAAAATCAAAGATCAAAACAATAGCAGCTCCCAGTTAGCTAATCTCCTCTAAATTGAATTTACTGAAATGTAAATGTTTATGTCAAACCAATTTCCTAAAAGGTACTGTTTGTACAAATTAATTTAGGACCAAGCTGCCTTTGGTAAAATCTGAGTTTTTGGTTGCCTTTCTCATAAGTAGATTTATTTCCTAACCCTTATGTCATATAAAATTAGAAATTTAGACTCAGATCCAGACTTTCATAGTTAACAAGAAGTTAAAAATGTATCCCTTAGGAAGAAGTGAAAAGTCACTTAAACTTTTTCTTTCTTCCTTTAGAAAAGTTAGTATTCCTTGTAAGCTCATCTGTGATCAGCAAGTAGAAGGAGCAGAAATTCCTGGCATGTAACAGTTTAACAGTCTCTCAACTCAGCAAATAAACCTCATAAAATTCTATTAATAGTAACTATAATGATAATAATGTATAATTCAGATATGATCAGTCATTGTCTTATTACATTTTTTAATTATGGAAATCTCCAAACATACAAAAAGTAGAGAAACAGTATAGAATAGAAAACACGTATGTATTCATCACCCAGAGTCGATAATTATTTACATGCTTCCTCTACCCTCACTGCACTTTTCTCTGTTCCTAAGTCATTTTGGAGCAAATCTCAGTCACTTATTTAATGAACAAATGCTTTAGTATACATTTCCAAAGACATGACTCTTCATAAAAAAATTAACATGACCATAATATTATCACCTCTAAAAAATTAATCAGTATTCTTTAATATCATCAGATACTCTGAGTTCAAAGTTCTCCAGTTGACCAGCTATTCTTAACTTGCATAAGGCCTAACAAAACAGAAAAAGAATTCTAAACTGTATCAGGAAGTTTTACAGTGATGACTTAACACAGAGAAGAGAATATTTTGACATTAATGGTAAATGTTAAATGCAGCGTGAGTTCATCTGACTGCTCAGCTGAACAACTTAGTCACTGCACTTCCATGTATTTACTTAAAATATGCACAGGTTCCAGAACTTTCTTAAGGAATAATGTGAATGGCTGGCTTTGTAATAGTCCTGTGGGGGAGATAGTTTTGTTTGGGGAATGCAGGAAAGCTCATTTAGTGATGCAAGATTGGAGAACCTGACTAGGAAACAGAATTGGGGAAATTCAGGCAGTCTAGGTTGCAGACTTATGAGAGCCCAGCTACTGGAATTACAAAGTGGCATATGTTAAGTCCCTCTGTGCAGATTTCAGATTCTAGGCAGGCAGTAACGTTGTCCTAACTTTGAACATATGTCCTGTATTGGCTGGGGGGCCTTACAATCTGATTCACAGTCTTACTAGACACCACTCAGCCTAGCTCCCAAAACAGTCCAGGTGCTATTATTGAAATAAGATAGAATGGTTACTGGGAAACCAAAGAGCCGCAGGAAGAGTGGAAATGGCCATGAGAACAATGCTCCGCTTCACTGAGGAGATTAAGAAAAATCTAGAATGACGAGCAGAGACAAACGTCTTTTTAAAATTTAATGTACAAGAATATGACTGAAGGAAAAATAGAAAAATAGCTGAGTACTATAATGAAATGATGATGAGAGGTGTCATTCCCTTTTAATTCTGCTGAGAAGAACCAGATAATCTTTGGGTTTTTTGGTAATGACCTGGTCATACTTAAAATTTTCTTTTTTTTTTTCTTAAAGATTTTATTTATTCATTCATGAGAGAGAGAGAAAGAGAGAGAAAGAGAGATGCAGAGACACAAGCAGAGGGAGACACAAGCAGAGGCTCCTTCAGGGAGCCTGATATGGGACTTGATCCCAGGACTGCGGGATCATGGCCTGAGAGAGAGAGGCAGAGACACAGGCAGAGGGAGAAGCAGGCTCCCTGCGGGGAGCTCAGTGCAGAACTCAATCCCAGGACCCCGGGATCAAGCCCTGAACCTAAGGCAGATGTTCAACCAGTGAGCCACCCAGGCCTCCCGTCTACCTATTTTTAATCCATGCCTTGCCCTCCTTATTCTCAGCCACCTGCATATCCCCTAAGGATCACCAGCTGGTTTTCACGGTCCAGTCACTGCCTCCTGTCTTCCCTCTGTTCCCTCTGCCAAATCTACCAAATTCTACATGTAAGATGATGTTGGCAGGGTTCAGGACACACTACTGAAAATATGGTGCCTTGGCATATTGAATATTTTAAGTTGAAGGAATTTGAGAAACACCGGGTTGAAGAAGGACTCCAGAGAGTCCTAATTTTAGATGCTTAACCACTGAGCCACCCAGGCACCCCCACACTTTAAATTTTCAATCTGTGTTTTCCTTACATTATTCATGAACAGCTAATGTTATGTGACTTGCCTTGTTATTTTCCTATTTCTTAATTACTAGTGCAACTTCTATAACAGCAGACTTTTAGAAATAAGCTTTTTATTTTAGAATAATTTTAGATTTGCAGAAAAGCCTGCAAAGATACTAAATATGACTTGCTTCACTAGCTTCCACCATCACTAAAATCATATATTACTGTGATTCATTTGTCAAAACCAGGAGATTGACATTAGTACATTATTATTAGTGTAATTCTACACTTTATTTAGATTTTGCCAGGTTTTCCATGAACATCCTCTTCCCATTCCAGAATCTAATAGAAGGTACCACTTAGTTGTCATGTGTCTAGTCTCCCCTGATCTGTGACAGTTCTTTCTTCTCCTCACTCTTATAACCTGGACAATGTTGAGGAGCAGGGGCCAGGCAAATCCAGTCTGGGTTTGCCTGATATTTTTCTCATGGTGAGGTGAGAGTTATTGGCATTAGGAATGAAGACCAACCACAGAGTGGAGTTTTTTTCTCATCATGTGATATCAGGGAATACATCATATCCATGTGAAAACACAGATGCTGTGAACCTTCATCACTTGATTAAGGAGGTGTCTAGGTCTGTCCACTGCAGAGTCACTGTTTTCCCCTTTGTCTACTGTTATTTGGGAATGAGCCACTAAGTCTAGCCTATGGGGTGGGTGGTGGGGATTAAGCTCCATCTTGTGGACAAGGGAATATCTACACATATCATTTTTTTTTTAATTTATTTTTTATTGGTGTTCAATTTACTAACATACAGAATAACCCCCAGTGCCCGTCACCCATTCACTCCCACCCCCCGCCCTCCTCCCCTTCTACCACCCCTAGTTCATTTCCCAGAGTTAGCAGTCTTTACGTTCTGTCTCCCTTTCTGATATTTCCCACACATTTCTTCTCCCTTCTCTTATATTCCCTTTCACTATTATTTATATTCCCCAAATGAATGAGAACATATAATGTTTGTCCTTCTCCGACTGACTTACTTCACTCAGCATAATACCCTCCAGTTCCATCCACGTTGAAGCAAATGGTGGGTATTTGTCATTTCTAATAGCTGAGTAATATTCCATTGTATACATAAACCACATCTTCTTTATCCATTCATCTTTCGATGGACACCGAGGCTCCTTCCACAGTTTGGCTATCGTGGCCATTGCTGCTATAAACATCGGGGTGCAGGTGTCCCGGCGTTTCATTGCATTTGTATCTTTGGGGTAAATCCCCAACAGTGCAATTGCTGGGTCGTAGGGCTGGTCTATTTTTAACTCTTTGAGGAACCTCCACACAGTTTTCCAGAGTGGCTGCACCAGTTCACATTCCCACCAACAGTGTAAGAGGGTTCCCTTTTCTCCGCATCCTCTCCAACATTTGTTGTTTCCTGCCTTGTTAATTTTCCCCATTCTCACTGGTGTGAGGTGGTATCTCATTGTGGTTTTGATTTGTATTTCCCTGATGGCAAGTGATGCAGAGCATTTTCTCATATGCATGTTGGCCATGTCTATGTCTTCCTCTGTGAGATTTCTGTTCATGTCTTTGGCCCATTTCATGATTGGATTGTTTGTTTCTTTGGTGTTGAGTTTAATAAGTTCTTTATAGACTTGGAAACTAGCCCTTTATCTGATAGGTCATTTGCAAATATCTTCTCCCATTCTGTAGGTTGTCTTTGAGTTTTGTTGACTGTATCCTTTGCTGTGCAAAAGCTTCTTATCTTGATGAAGTCCCAATAGTTCATTTTTGCTTTTGTTTCTTTTGCCTTCGTGGATGTATCTTGCAAGAAGTTACTATGGCCGAGTTCAAAAAGGGTGTTGCCTGTGTTCTCCTCTAGGATTTTGATGGAATCTTCTCTCACATTTAGATCTTTCATCCATTTTGAGTTTATCTTTGTGTCTGGTGAAAGAGAGTGGTCTAGTTTCATTCTTCTGCATGTGGATGTCCAATTTTCCCAGCACCATTTATTGAAGAGACTGTCTTTCTTCCAATGGATAGTCTTTCCTCCTTTATCGAATATTAGTTGCCCATAAAGTTGAGGGTCCACTTCTGGGTTCTCTATTCTGTTCCACTGATCTGTGTGTCTGTTTTTGTGCCTTTCAGGGATCATTTCTATAGTTTGTTACACATATCATTTTGAATTCTCCTATAAGGAAGATCTGTGAAAGAAGACTTTTTGATTCACTGTAGGTCATTTAGGGAAGATTGTACATTTTCAGAACATAGGCATTTACTCAGTTACCTCTTGATGGAGAAATCTGTCACTCTCTCCCTCCCTGCCTGTCTCCATCAATGCGTACACACTGTGGTTAAAGAAGAAAAAGTTAACTTTGTCGGTTGAAAGTCATTCAATATTACTTGTCATTAAATGACTCATAAACGTCTATCATAGGCCATGTTTCTATACCAAAAGAAATAGTCAGAAAACAAAGTTGGAAAATCCAATCTTTTGTAAACACCAAAATAATTAGTCTGACTACTTTTGGCAGAATAAGTTGATGAATTTGGTATATTTTATGTTGTTCTATTAACATTTTTCACTGAAGAAGTCTGCCCAGCTATTGCATCTGTTCAATCATAATGTACAGTTCACATTGGCAGAATCGTGGTTCATGACCTTCTTTCTGCACAGAGTGTGAATTTGTTTACAACTTATGCTACACTTTTCCTTATTAAATATATGACCAAACCCAAAGAATCAATTAAATTGAAATTTTGTCAATAAAATCTAATTTGAAAAAGGAGCATGTTTTTGGACTAAAACTACAAATAAGTGCTAATTTTCCTGTGTCTAGGATGTGAAGGTTTTGCCAGTCTTGAGGAGGATCTCTTGGTTTACCCTCTCACTTCTGAAGGCTGATCAATTCATGATCCTTCCTGGGCCAGAAAGACCAGCTGATTCACTGACCAGTGTATTGATAAAAATCAAAGTCCCTTCTTCATGGGGAGATTGGGCGGGAATGGGGTTTGTTATTCTAGGCACCGTCCAGGGTGGTAAGGTATCAGGTTTGATAAATTAATTGAGAATGAAATATGAATGTTTGCATTTAGGTTTTCAAATGTTCTGTCCTCATAGGTATCTCATCTTCCAAGTCCAGTGTGTAACAGAAAGCAGGTAAGTCATAGGTCTTGGTTGAAAGAATGCTCTAGCCTTGTTCTAGATAGGACCAATAACAAGACAAAATGAGAGGGGGTGGATTACAAATGTATGTAAAGTGACATTAGTGGGCTCCTTTTCTCTACCCAAGCTTTAAGTGCTAGGAAAAGAATACCAAACACAAAGCAAATGGGGCCCACTTGGTGTGAAATCTGAACCTTTCTCTGTCTATAAAAAAGGAAGGTGGTGGTTTATTCTTCTTCAGACTCTAGGAATAGAATCAGAATGATTTGGCTCAGAACCTTGGCATCTGCAAAATTATGCAAATACCATTTTTAGCCTCTGCCCACAGCTTGTGGTGATTTCTGATGCTGCTACACATTTTAAACTCCCCAAGGAAGCAAAGGCACATATTTGCTGAATAGTCCCTAAACACACATATTTACACTGACAAATTTACAAAGATGTAACATCATTATGATCATCGATTTATATGATAAACAAGAGAACTCCACCATACACTATGCAGTCCGCAGCAGTTGATAGCTGAGAAAAACGTAAAACATATCTCAAGTGGAATAGTTTCATAGAAGATAGATATTCTCAACCATACTTATGGAATATAGGTAAAGTATCTGTACTTAATAGCATTTTTAAAAAAGATTTTATTTACTTGAGAGAGTGCACAAGTGGAGGAGGGGAGCAGAGGGAGAAGCAGGCTCTTTGCAGAGCAAGGAACCAGATATGGGGCTTGATCCCAGAACCCTGAGATCATGACCTAAGCTGAAGGTGGGTAACTAACTGAGCTACTCAGGCACCCCTGTACTCAATAGTATTTCAAAGACCATTTAGAGCTATAGGTTCTATAGGCCTGTGTTTATTATTATTTTTTTTCAGTCACAATATATGAATTCTATCCTTGTACTTTGTCTGTTTCCATGGGAAGACTATAAGTCTATTTGATCAGAGACTACTCACTCTTTTATCTGTAGTGCACAGCATTGCACCAGGCATACGTAGGTACTTGATATATGCTTATTGAATGAATAAAAATACTGAAAAGATGTAAGATTTACTTATTTCTACTTTGTCATTCAGAAAATGTTTACTATCCTTAAATATAGACCTATATCTTGCTTTTTTTGAATTCAGATATTTTCACAGAATCACTGGCAAAGATTGATTCCAATCTAATGCCATCTGATAGAGTGTTTATTGAGAGTGCATTTTGAACAAGGCGCTTTTGGTAAGTGTTTTGGAAGGTGGTGAATAAGGCACTGTCCCTGCTTGCAGAGGTTCAAACTCCTCCAAACGTCCCACCCTCCCTATGAGCACTGAATCCTGATCCTTTTGGGCGTAGACTGTTGCCATCAAGCCCTGCACATCCCTCCTGTGGCCCCCCCTGCTGGCCTCTGAAAGCCCACTACTCAGTGGGATATTACCTAATGAGCGTAGAATCCTGTCTTCTTATAGTAGCTTCCTTCACAAACCCCTTCCTGATCACAATGGTCGGAGGTCATTCTCAATTCTAGAGTCGTTCTAAGATCTCGCTGATCAGTGCTGTATTCACTGGCTAGGTTCTCCAAGAGCTTGAGCAGTTTTCCTTTGAAAGAATTGGGAAAATATCTCTTTTTATATTCTCTCTAGGTTTATTTTATACTCCTATTTTAGGGGATACCATTTGCCACCCCCCACCCCCACCCCTGCCCCGCATTATGACCCTGTCAGTACCTACCCAAGGCAGCCAATCCTCACCTCCACTCTAGAGGTCACTGTTGCTGGTTTTATTCGCAGTAAGTTAACCAGTGCTTCTCTCCAGTTCTGGCGGCCTTAATATAACCCCAACTACTGAGGTGAAAACTCAGTCTTCAATTTTCCAGGTGTCTGGAGATACTTCCATTCACAGGCTCTCATTTCTTCTTGTGTTCTGTATGAACTTGTGTAGATTTATTCATACCACAAATGTAGTAGTTTTATTTCAGCCAACATGTAAGGATTAAATATAATAGTTTTTCTTGATATTTAACCCATTGCTCTGACAAATCTCTCGGCCTCGAGATCTGTGAACTAATTACCCCATAGTTACTTAGATTTCATTTTATTTCCACTATGGGATTATTATCTATCCTTTTTAAAGAAATGTTTTGAGTTGTTGCCCTTAAGATTTACAACACACAACTTTATTGTCTAACTTCAAATAATATTATGCCATTTCATGTGTAGTAAATAAATTATATTATACTTTTGTCCCTGTTAACAGAATTTGTACATTTTTGTTGTACAATATTTGAAAAAATATGGAGGTTAAAGAGGAATAATAAAGAGAAACAAGCATATAAATTCATTAAGTTTTATCTTCTTTGCCTCAAATACATAGTATATTATGTTTTACCTATACTAGTGTGAGTTATATTTTCACTTTTTTTCATGATTTAGATTAAGAGTTGGTGAATTTTTTCTGCGTAGGTCAAGATAATATATATATATATTATACGCTTTATGGGCCATGCAGTCCCAAATACTCAAACTGTGGTTATAGCAAGATAGCAGCTGGAGACCTAGAAAAACACGCTCCAATCGAGCATTTCTATTTAACTCTTCATATCAGCTGGATAGACAATGCTGTCGCATTTATTTTGATAAAAATACTGTTTTGTAATTAAACAAGAATAAATGTCATAGACCTGTGAGCTGAGCTGTTAAAGTGGGTATCAATTTTTAACCTGCTTGACAGAGGTCTCTTTGACATTGTTGTTGAAAACCGACCTCTGTCCTTTGGAGAGAAACTATAACACCAAGACAGAGTTTGGGATAAAGAGCTTTATTGGGATAAATAGCTTTATTGTTTTGCTGGGTAAAGGAGGCGGCAATAGGCTATGACCCTCAAAAAACTGCATGCTCTTCCAGAGGAAAGGACTGAGAGGTTTTATAGGGAAATACAGGATCTAGCCAGTTTCAACAGGAATCATGTACATGTACAATGCCTCCTCAGGATTTTTCAGGTTCCTACTGGGTTCCTGAAAAAAATAGGCTAAGAAGGGAGGAAGGGAGGTTTGCGGAAGAGAGGAGAAAGTTTACTTTAAAATTGAACTTTGCTGAAGCATTAGTGAGCCATTTTGATTTTTGTTCAACTTTATGTTTTTAAGCGGTTTTAATATGGTCACAGAAAATGTTCTTCCTCACGAACCCTGGCACTGCAGGACGGGAGCAGAGCTGATGAGGTTGGTGGCCATCTTTCTCCTTAAGTTTGGGCTTATTGGAATCATAAGTTAATAAACAAGATTTGGAAGCAAGAGAAATAGCCCACAAGGTAAATCAGAATCCTAATAAAGTTATAACCTTCAGAGGCTTCTCTTTAAATCATATCGCTCATAATATTACTTAGCACCTCTACAGAAGTCCAAAGTAAATGTGCCCTTTTCTCATATCAATGATCTCAAATGTGGAAAATTGGCATTTGCTACCCAATAAGTTCTCCTAAAGGTAGATATCAAACATCACACTACTAACTTGGATAAAACTCATTTAGGTACATCTAGAATTTCACTTCAATAACCAAAGTCTTAAAATGATTTAATAGTATCTTAAAGCTCTTACTATAGTGCAAATATTCTATAGATCTTAAATTCTATTATATATTGCATTTTACAAAAGTATTAGGAGATGAATGGGAATTTAAAGACAGATATACTCACCAAGTCCATCAATCCCTGAGAGATAAAAGCACTTAGTAGCATTTGCTGAATAAATACATTTTGCACAACATCAATTAATTTATACGCTCCTAATGTAGTATACTTCCCTCTCACTGCTGCATGATCTAATACATTGCCTCAATATTGGGTCACTTGTGATGGAATCATTTTTTGCATATGTGTGTATTTGACCTTTTTTGAAACCCTTTAGGAGGTACAGGTTGAAAAGAAATGAGGGGGAATGAATTATGCAGTTAACAACTTTATACAGCACATAGACATTTTGTTTTACAATCACATCATTCTTTTCTTTTATCAGTCTGCAGTTTGGCCCATGTCTTCTCTTCTGTTAGAATGAAATTCCAATTTTAGTATATGTGCTGCCGAAGCGAGCACATAGAATGAAATTCCTTCATTGGTGAACTTCTACTCAGCCTTTTTCCTACAGGTTAAATGCCATTTTCTTGAGGGAAGCCCTCACTGACATCCCTAGAAGAAACCAAGTCCTTGTATACATTTCTGCAATAGTATTTTACTCCTTTACTAGCAGTTTTATCTCACTGTTTTCTGTATATTTGAGCACATCTCCTTCATCTCCTTTATTCTACTAAGAACTTGGAGGGAGGCATGCAGGTTTCACATTCATGTTTGTGTCTATAACCTCAGCACTGTTTTGGCATATACTTATTTTCAATACATGTCTGTCAAATTAATAAAGAGTTAACATACCAACTGGCTATTCTGTAACCTCAGGTACCCAACTTTCTAGAATCTCAATTTTCTTTTCTAAAGCATTTAGATGATTAGCCCTATTGATTCTTGTTTTTTTTTTTTTTTTTTTTTTTCCAGGAAAGAACAGCTCCAGCCCTCTCCCTACCCCTCCAAACTCTACAGGAATTTTCCCTTCCTGATAATCCTTTTGTTTGTTTGTTTGTTTTTAATCTCAAACCATAATATAGTTTTCATGGTTTTCTACAACAATGGTATAGAAAGATATGAAGAAAAATGAATATCCCCACAGCTAGATCATTTTATGAGCAATTTACAATTTAAAATTTAAGAAATCAAGATTTCAA
Organism: Canis lupus baileyi; assembly: GCF_048164855.1. Classification (NCBI taxonomy): domain Eukaryota; kingdom Metazoa; phylum Chordata; class Mammalia; order Carnivora; family Canidae; genus Canis; species Canis lupus. The sequence continues at coordinate 37,598,522 of NC_132865.1, forward strand.
ATTTGTCAGGAGCTTGTTAAAATTCACAACAGAAAAAAATAAGTACTTGTCACCCAAAATAATTTAATTAAATAATTAAATAATGATTTAGGTATCACTTAAAATTTATAATTAAAAACTAAAAGTGGGGTGGCTGGGTGGCTCAGATAGTTGTGTCCAACTCTTGATGTCAGCTGAGGTCATGATCTCAGGGTTGTGAGATCCAGCCCCTTGTTGGGCATGGAATCTGCTTAAGATTTCTTGTCTATTTCTGCCCCTCTCCCAACCTCTCTCTCCTTCTCTCTCTAAAAAAAAAAAAAAAGGAAAACTAAAAAGCAATAGAACGTTGACAAAAATGTTAAATCTGCAAATTAAAAAAATATTTGTTCAATCAATTGCAGATGAGTGTGCTAAATAACAAAAATTCAAAGCAATAAATTTTAAAGATGTAATTGGCTTTAACTAATCAACTCATGAATCAGGCAACATCCCATCTAGCAAGTAGAGGGGAGCTCCAAAGGGCTACAGAAAAGGAAAGTTTTTTTTTTTTTTTCAAAGGTGGAAAGGGAGTGGAAAAAAAGGAAATTACTAGCAAAGAATCCATTATTTTAGGTGAGGTCTCCCTCCCAAGGAAAATAAAAGGGGCTCATCTGTAATTTATATGCTGATCAGAAAATTTCCATGTTGATTGGTTAAAGGTTACATTTTTGGGGTCCTGAAGCTACAGTCAGGTTAGGTATCAAGTCTTGGTTTATTGACTTGGGCCCTTAATCTAAGTGAAGCCATTTAGGGCCTGTGGTTTTCTTTTCAACAAGTAGCTTGAGAGCTTTCAACCGTCTTCCAAAGATACAAACATTACAAGTTGTGAAATGTTAGGGGTACCTGGCTGGCTCAGCCAGAAGTTCATGTGACTCTTGATCTTGAGGTTCTAAGTTCAAGCCCCATGTTGGGTGTAGAGATTACTTAAATAAAAACTTAATTTTTAAAAAGTTTTTATTTATATTCTAGTTAGTTAACATATAGTGTAATATTGGTTTCAGTATTGTGCCCAAGATTGCGAATCCGAGAAACCACCAAGGAGCTGACATTGATGCAAGTACATGAGGGTTTATTTACAAGCTCGAGCTTGGGTCCAAGTATACTCCGTACAGCAGAGCAGGGACTTGGACTCCGAGACTAAGAAGCACAGCAGTGTTAAGGGGCCAGTGGCCAATGAGATTGTAACATACTCAGAAAGTTGAACAGTCATGTTGGTCCACACGCAGGTGGCCAATTGAATTACAATTCACCTTATAGTGACCATTTGAACTAGCCTATTATTCTGGTTGGAATTGGTGCACAGGTTTGGCGGGCAAAGGAGGGGTTTTCATTTCTTGGCAGTTAAAGGTCAGAGGTCCTGCATTCCTATTTGTGCTAGTTTCTGATAAGGGTGTGCTTAATAGCTAAACTAGGGTGAGGGAGTGCCTTAAACAATAGGCAGGTCGTGTGGGGGGTTTTACATGAGATGGCGATGTAGCACAAAATGGAGTTAGTCCTGCTCTGCTTCTCCAGGGGTAGGGGATTTTTGTTAGATTTCCTGGGTCCCACATCAGGAGTAGAATTTAGTGATTCCTGACTTGGAACACCCAGTGCTCATCACAAGTGCTCTCCTTCATATCCATCTCCCATTTAGCTTATCTCTCATTCATCTCCCCTCCAGCAACCCTTAGTTTTTTCTCTATAGTTAAGGTTTCTTATGGTTTCCTTCCCTCTCTTTTTCTTTCTTTCCCTTCCCTATGTTGAATTGTTTTGTTTCTTAACTTCCATATATGAGTAAAATAATATGTCATTTATCTTTCTCTGACTTATTTTGCTTAGCATATTACAGTCTATCTCCACCCACGTTGTTGCAAACTGCAAGATTTCATTCTTCTTGATGGCTATTATTCCATTGTATATATAAATAGCCCCTCTTCTGTTCCTTTCTAGTCTTTGTTGCTTTTGGTCTTTATTTCCCACTCAAAGAGTCCCCTTTAATATTTCTTGTAGGGCTGGATTAGTGGTCATGAACTCCTTTAATTTTTGTTTGTCCGGGATACTCTTTATCTCACCTTCTATTCTGAATGACAGCCTTGTAGGAAAAGGTTTCCCAGCTGCATAGTTTTCCCATTCAGCACAGTGAATATATCATGCCACTGCTTTCTCGCCTGCCAACTTTCTGTGGTTAGATCTACTGCTAACCTTATTTTTCTTCCCTTGTAAGTTAGAGTTTTCTTTTCCCTTGTTGCTTCCAGGATTCTGTCCTTATATCTATATTTATATTTTGCAAATTTTACTATGATATGTCTTGGCATTGGCCTGTTTTTATTGATTTTGATGAGAGTTCTCTGTGCCTCCTGGATTTGGATGCCAGTTTCCTTCCCCAGACTAGGAATTTCTTCAAATAAACCTTTTGCTCCCTTTCTCTCTTTTATTCTTCTGGGACTCCTATGTTATGAATATTATAATGCTTTATGGAGTTGCTGAGTTCCCTAAGTCTACATTCGTGATCCAACATTTTTCTTTCCCTCTTCTTTTCACTTCATTATTTTCCATAATTTTATCTTCCATATCACTTATTCATTCCTCTGCTTCTTCCAGCCTTGTGGTCATAACATCCAGCTGGTTTTGCATCTCGGTTATAGCATTTTTTTTTTTTATATTGGCCTGACTAGCTTTTAGGTCTTTTATCTCTGTGGTAAGTGACTCCCTGGTGTCTTCTATGCTTTTCTCAAGCCCTGCTAATATCCTTGTGATTGTTGTCTTAATTCTAGTTCAGGCATCTTACTTGTATCTGTTTTGATTAAATCCCTGGCTGTAACTTTTTCTTGTTCTTTCTTTTGGGGTGAATTTCTCCATCTTGGTATTTTGTCTAAGTGTCTATGTTCTATGTGTTAGTAAAGGCTGTTATGTTTCCTGCCCCTGTAAGTAGTGTTTATGTTAAGAAGAGGTCCTATACTGGCCAGAGCCTGGTGCTTTGGGAAGCGTTTCTGGTGTGTGCTGTGTGCACTTTGGTATAGTGTTTTGGCTGTTCTTTCCCTCAGGTCAGTCCTCTATAGAGTTTCTCCTTGTCTGCAGTTTGAATCTTGCCCAGTGAGTGGAGAGTTTTAACTAGGTGTGTGTTTGGTCTGCTTGTTAAAAGAGGCTAGATCCTATTACCTTTAGTGCTTAAGTTTTGCAGCACTCTGGTCAGTAGACTTGTTGCCTGTGTGGATTTTGTGCTGATCTCTGGGGGAGGCCTGCCACTGTTCTAACTTCCACGCACACTTGTCCCAGTTAAGAAGCACCTGCAGAGTGCAGGGGGGTTGGGCTTGGTGTAAGCTGTTCAAGCCTCCACTGTGGGTGCTGTGCTACTCACTGAATGTGCAGTCACAAGAATGTGCAGGGGCTTGGAGTTTATGGTAAAGCATACCAAAAGGCCAGTTTCCAGGTTAGCTGCCCTCAGCTGACATCTCTGTTTGTATGCTAATGAACAGGGCAGCTCAATGGTGTGTACTGCTCTTTTGTCCCATGAGAGGCAGTACCACCTCTTTCAAATGCACTCCAAGAAGAGGAACTGTTTCTCTTCACTCAGAGGGTCCTCAGACCATGCTGTCTACTCCTGGACTTCTGACCTCCAATGGCACAGACTTCTAAAACATTAGTCTTTGAGCTCTACTGCTTGTAAAAACTTAATCAGTCCCTCTCATTTTCCCCTTGAAGAATTTTGGGGGAATGTTTCTCTTGTGTGATCCTCTGGGCTCTGTTCACTCTCTCTTTCTTTCTCTCCTATCTCCCTGATCAGGGCTTCCTTCCCTCCACAGCATCTGTGATTCTTTTCACCCTCAGATCATATCTCTGCACCTCCTACCTTCCCGGATGTGGCCTCTTTTTTCCCTCTAGTTATGCTGTGCATTTTCTCAGTCCTCTGATTTCCTGGGTATTCAAAATGATTCGATATTTATCTAGCTGTGTTGAAGGGACAAGGAAACCTCCTACTACTCTGCCATGTTCTAAATAAAAAAATATTTATCTAAATACCTAAATTATTTAAATTTAGAAATTTAAATATAAAAATAAATATATATAAAATATAAGTGTATTTTATAAAAATATAAAATTAAATATAAAATTAAAAAATATAAAAATATTTATCTAAATTATTTAAGTATTTTTAAAAATAAAAAGTGAAATGCCTGTGTTTTAGGGATGATGATAGGAAAAAAATTTATTTTAACATTATTTTTATTAAACTCACAATAAATTTTAGGCCTAAATAATCATCACTTCTGTTAATTTTTTTAAAGATTTTATTTATTTATTCATGAGAAACACAGAGAGAGGCAGAGAAATAGGCAGTAGGAAAAGCAAGCTCTCTGTGGGAAGCCTGATGTGGGACTCAATCCCAGGACCCCGGGATCACGACCTGAGCCAAAGGCAGACGCTCAACCACTGAGCCACCCAGGTGCCCCACTTCTGTTAATTTTTTCAAGTACATTTTTAGGCAACCGCTTAATGGTCGATCGTTACTTTGTTTTAATTTTTTTTATTTGTTGGGACACCATTTTCACATTTCATAATGCAAATTAATGTTTACATCTGCCATTTAGGTTGACTGAATTCCTGCTTTCTAGATGGCTTTTCTCTAACCAGCCACCTATTTTTCTTTTAGCCATTGTATTGAGTTTTTAACACTCCACCACTTAATTATTGTGGTGGTATTGTGTAAATGGTACTGAAATGTCAAATGGAAAGTAAATAATAAAAAGATAAAAAGCAAATGCAGAGGGTTTTTTTTTTTTTTAAATATCTTCAGTTAAATAAAAAACAGATTGTTTTCGGAAGATGAACTCTTTCTTTTTGTAAGGGGAAAATGAAATAGAACAAAACAAAACAGAAACAGCAGACAAAAATTTTAAATAAATATCAGAAATTTTATGAGTGCATGGTGATGGGGTGAGAAGTATCTCTTAGTCTCCACAGTGGTCAATTCAGAACCAACCCAGAATCTGTTTGCATTTAAACACACATTTTTCTGTCTTTTGGCAGTCTAATAAAGGAAACCTTTTCTACAAAAATAAAAGATCTTAGGAGTACAATTTGCACATTAAGCAGTGCAGTGCTAATCAAACTGAACTGAGGATCCATGCAAGTCTGCAGGAGCTTTGCTGCCCAAGATGAGAACAGAGGTGAAAGGAAGCCTTGGGAAAGCCATAGCAATTGGAATCTAAAACCAAAACATTGTTTTGTGCTTTTATTTTGTGCATTCTGTATGATTTCCTCATTTAGGTTTTCTAAAACTTCATTGTGTTTCACAAAAGGATTTTAGCCAGTGACAGATTGGAGGAAAAATAAAGCAACAAACAGAACTAAACAAACCCCCCCCCCCGCCCCCGATTGTGTCCACTTTGCTATTATCATGCAGTGTCCGCACTTGGCCACAAGATGTCGCCTCGCTGCCAGAGTCGCTCTGGAAAAGTTGGCCGCGGCGGTGGGCGATCCCGAGCGGGCTTCGCTGCGCAGACGCTCTAGTCGGGAGTCTGGGACGGGACGTCAATTCTTAACATTTCTTAACGCTCATCAGGCAAACGGGCGCGATTCCACCGATGGAGGAGCGAACCTTCCTGAGAGCCCCCGTCCGAGGTTGCAGCCGCGGCTCCCGGCCGGGGAAGGCCGGACCCACCGCGAGGGCCTCGGCCTTCCCGCCCGGAGCTCGGGCGTGTCTCGGGGCGGCAGGTGTCACCTGCCCGAGGCCCTCCGTGTTCGCGCAGACGGCGGGGCCCGAGGAGGTCGCGGCGGGAGGCCCGGCTGGGGGCGGGGGGGGGGGGGGGGTCCGCGCCGGGCTCCCTCCCTGCTCCCTGCTCCCTGCTCCCTGCTCCCTGCTCCCTGCTCCCTGCTCCCTGCACCGAGCCGCTGCGCCCTCCGCAGGGCCGTCTCTCGCCCTCCGTGTCTCTCAGGAATGAATAAATAAAATCTTAAAAAAGAAAAGAAAAGATTGGGGCAGTCTGCGGGGCGCTTCAGCAGAGAGCCCGGTCTCCGGAGAGCATCTGGGTTTTGTGAGGCCTGAGGCTTACACAATGTTGAAAAAATACATAATTGAAACGTAAAATCAGGTTCATGGTTGCATATTCATTTAGAACTAGAAAATGAAAGTGAATCTAGACACCTGAAAAGCTGAATGATGTCACAATTGCCAGAAAACCAGATTAATGTCACATTTTTTATTAATGGCTTAACTCATCTCTTTCATAGTTATTCTTTTCTCTCATTTTTGCCTGCATGTTCCATAATTGCCTCTTCCTCTAGCAATTATTCTGTACCATGATTTTCTATACCAAAATTAGGAAGATAATTCAGCCTTACCTGTGGCATGGTTGATCAAGATTTGTTTTTTATTATTAATAATTATGAAGTTTCTTCCTACTTCACAATGTCATGCAGAGTTTTAAGATTGTCATCAAATTGGGGAAAGGCGCTGTCGATGCTCCTTCACGTGTGAGCTCCAAGATTTCAGGGCATTTCAAGTTTTTCCGTGAAGAGAAGCGCTATTAGGATTGCTGATACTCAAGCCACTTGGTTGCAGATTTCCTTGTTGCAGTATTTCAAGTTTTATATTATTGTATTATTGCTACTGTATCAGGTCACTACAGAACAGCACAAATTCATTCTCTTACAGTTGTGGTTGTCAGAAGTCCAGAATGGATCTCAGTGGGCTAAATCAGGCATCAGTAGGGCATGTTATTTCCAGAGGTCCAGGAGACAATTTGTTGCCTTGATTTTTTCAGCTTCTAGAGGCCAGCTGCCTTACTTGGATTGTAGTTCCTTCTTCTTCAAAGCCCGCAGCATGGCATCTTTCAATCTCCGCTGCCCCTTCTCAAGTTTAAGGACCCTGTGATCACAGCTGGCCCAGGGAGGTGATCCAAGATGCCCCTCCCCCCATCTCAAGGCCAGCTGAGCAGCAACCTTAATTCTATCTGTAGCTTTGATTCCCCTTGACTTCCATGTGACCTAATACATACCCAGGTTCTGGGGACGAGGGCATGGCCATCTGTCTCTGAGTGACCCATTATTCTACCTATCACCGTTATTTTCGTGAATGTTGATGTTTTATGTCAAATCAGCAAAGCTCATAATTTTTTTTCATGTTCTTATGATTCACTCCTGTATACAGACAATGAAGGAACTGATGCATTATTTCTGTTTGAAATTGATTCTCTTTCTTAATGAGAGACTGCTGCTGGTTGCACCTGAAAATTTTAAAGATTTTCTTTTAATAGCAATATAATTTCTATGGATTTTATTGCTGTTCTTCATTAATATCATATCATATGCTATTAATTTTTACTTGGCTTTTTTCTATGTAGAGATGACAAAATAAGGTACTCTCTGTGATGTCCAAATCAGGAGTCTGTATGTTTTCACTTGCTCTAAACGAGTGCTCCAAAGCTTCTTTCCAAATTGCACATTGAAATGTTATCAATTTTTTGAATAAAATTTGCATCTTGTTTGCATTCATTTTTTTCTAGTTTTAGAAAACATATCTTAAGTTGGTAAAACACTGTTATTGCCTTGTTGCAAAATTCAAAGAGCTGTAAAATGAGCATGTCATCTTGTTACACTTAAACTCTTTAAAGAAAAATCCAATTTGTATGACACGTGAATATGAAAGCCCCTAACTGTGAGACAGTCTCCAGGAGACAATATACATCAGCTGCAAAATACTGAAGTTGTTGTGTCTTCAGGTGCTGTGATGATTATTTTTCTCCAACAAGGTTAAGAGAATAAGTTGTGTAGGTGTATCTCCTTCCACATCCCCGCGGCAGGCTACTTGGTGAGTTGCCACGGTGCATGATGCAAGAATTCCTGGAAGCTGTTCCCATACTGGAGACCCCCCTTCAATGCTTGGCCAGACCATTTACAGCTTTTCTGTAGCCAGCACTTCCTGCTCGCACCCTGAAAACTAGACAGAAGTAGAAGCTTGGAGTCTTTTCGGACCTCTTCTTACATATGTTCTGTTCTGAGCATGCTCTCTCTGGCTTTCTCCTTTCACATGGTAGTTTTTCAAAATCCCTATTCCTCCCCCAAAATATTGCTCTCTGACTATCCTCGGAGGCTTTGGGAATCTCTGTTGTTTGCCCCAAGTGTTATTTTTATTTTTATTTATTTATTTATTTATTTATTTATTTATTTATTTATTTTTGCCACAGGCAGCAGTGGCTTGTTCATTTGGCTTTTATTATTTTTTATTTTTTTTTTATTATTTTAAGCTTTTATCTATTCATGAGAGACACACACACACAGATGCAGAGGCAGAGGGAGAAGCAGGTTCCCTGTGAGGAGCCAGATGTGGTTCTCGATCCGGGGACCCGGGATCACGCCCTGAGCCAAAAGCAGATGCTCAAACACTGAGCCACCCAGGTGCCCCTTGGCTTTTATTATTTTTAAGAACAAAGTAGCCATTGGGCCGCAATAGTGATAGTGTTAAGTCAGCAAACACGGGGAAGCCCTTTGCAGGGTTCCTTTGTGGAAATCTCGGTCAGGTCAAGGTAGACAAACACAGGTTCCTTGAGGACAAGGTCCACTTGGCTCCTTTCAGAACTAGGAACACATACCAGGAACCTAGGCCCTTGTCTGCAATGTTTCCATCAAGCCAAGGGGGTAGGGTCAGACTACAAAGATCTTCTACCCTGTGACAACCCCAGAGCTGGTTAAGTGTTCACTTGATTGATGTAAACCTTTAGCTATTTTCCAGAGTTCTGATAAGGTTGATTCTTACAGTTTTTGTCACGTTTTTCAGGGTCTTTGGGGAGGGATAGCCTTCAGATGTTCCTACTCTGCCATTTTTGCTGACAGCACTCTAAATATATATATATTTACACACATATATATAGACATATATAAGCACATTATACCTATAAATATATAAATTAATATATATTTTATATGTCTATAAATATATATACATTGAGATATAACTGACATATAACTATATAACATTGTGCAAGTTTCAGATGTGCAACGTGCTGATCTGATACCTTTATGTGTTGCAACATGATTATCACCTTAGCGTGAGCTAACACCTCCATCATGTCACATAAGTACCCTGTGTGTGTGTATGTGGTGGGAACGAATAAGATCTAGTCTCTTAGCAGTTTTGAAGTTCACAATATTGTTGTTCATAATCATTCTGTGTGTTAGATCTCCGGGACTTCCTTATTTACCAGGTACAAGTTTCTATCCTTAAACAACCCCAATTCCCCCACACCCTCTGGTCATCACCATTTTTCTCTGTTTTTGTGAGTTCAGCCTTTTTAGATTCCAAATATAACTGATACCAACCAGTATTTATCTACCTCTGTGTGATTAATCTCACTTAGTATAGCGTCCTCAAGGTCTATCCAAGTTGTTTCAAATGGCAAGATTTTCCTCTTTTTCAGAGCCAAATTCTATCTATCTATCTATCTATCTATCTATCTATCTATCTATCTATCTATCATCTATCATCTGATTGTATCCTTTATTTCTAGGCAAGTCAACATTTACTATGGATCTGAATAGTCGTTCCTTCATAGTGTGTTGGGTTTATTTGGAGACTTCAAGGTTTTCTGTCAGTCCATGACCTCTCTGAGGGCAGGCATCTTACCTTTTGCTCCCTCCTGTCCCTGCCAAAACACCTCCACCAGGGTCTCAAAGTTAGTTACTGCTCAATAAATTTTCTAAATCCATGAATATGCCTCCACGTCCATTTATAAAGGATGAGTTTAAATTTCATAATCTTGGAGGTCTTTTCAGATTCTGATCTCCTAACACAAAGCATTTTAAGCCAGTTATTTTGATACATGTGTTACATATTCAATAAACCTACTAGAAAGTTCTTTTTCTTTTATTTAAGAAATGATATTAAGCATGATGGCCAGGCAGGAGAGGTCAAGAGCACGGGCTCTGGAGTCAGGCCCAACACTGAATCCTGACTCCATCCTTATTGCCAGGTGGCCCTGGCAAAGATTGAGATAATACTTAACAGTGCTGCTATGTAGAGTGAGTAACAACAGCAATAATAGTAAAATAATAGGTTTTGAGCCCTTACTCTGGGTGAGGGACCTCCCATACACTGCATATCCCCTATATCTATATGTCCTGTGCCCCCACAGTTACCATTATTACCCCATTTTACAAATAAGTCACTGATAGAGCAACACACTGAAGTTTACACAGTCTGTGGGTGGTGAACAAAGGATTGAAACCCAGGCAGATTAAAATGAGGTGGTGCAAACAGTAAGGGTTCGGTAGATGGGCAGACTGATGGCAGTGATTGGGGGGCTGCCCAAGGTATCCATACACCTGTGAGCAAGGCTGAGTGTCTTCTCTTCGAGGGCGTGGCCACTAGTAGGGAAGAGAAACATTGAGACCTAAATGAGGTAATAAAGAAATAATCAAGTGCTGTTGGGGCACAAAAGAGAGTAATTTGGGCTAGTGAGGGGGATTGAAGCTGCTTTCCCAGGATCTGGCCTTTCCGAGGAGCCTTGGGGAAGTTTGACAGGTGCACAAGAAGGGCATCTCAGGCCGAGAGAGTGCATGGAGGGGAGAGAGCTTGACGTGGGTACCCAACGATGACTGCTCCAGTGGAGTGTGGCTTTCAGGAAACCAAGTGGTTGGGGGCTAACTTGGAAGGTTGTGCAAGACAGGAGTGTGAGGACCCCTGAATGTCATGCTAAGGAGTTTGGATTCTATCCCACAGGTAATGAGGATTTTAGTATCAGGCTGCATAGCATCTTGTGCACTTTCATGGACCGTCCTGCCTTTGGCGAGGTCGGAACCACTGTAGCTATTGGCCTGGAATGTGCGCTGAACAAATGGGTGTAGTATAGAAAACGGCTGCCAGGACGCACAAGCAGACCAGGACGGGGAACAGGGGAGCATCTGCTCCTCCGCGCAATGCTCTACCCGGCTTCTCCCCAACTCCACGGTTTTAATACCAGAATCATTTGGTAGTGTTTGCCACCTGCTGAAAAATCTCAAAGTCAGGTTGCTGTTCTCCCCTCAATCTCCCCTCCCCTATCACTACTCCACAGGCCACTTGGCTTTGTAGAATCATTTTCAAAAATGTTTATAATGTCTTACTACTGCCTGTTCCATCTGCTCCTCACTCATGGAGGCCTGGCTCCTTCGCAAGGCCTGGAAGTCAGGCATGCAGAGCCAGGAAAGGTTAAAAATGCAGCTTCGACTTTTCCCTTCTTCCTCACTCTCCTTTCATCCATCCTTCCACAGATGACTAAATGCAGTCTTTACTTCAAATGAAGCCAAGCCTATGGTTAATTCTCAAATAAAGAAAAAATAATATGAGCCATCTTCCCGTTAATGTCAGTGGGCCAGCACCATAGCGCAAATACACACACAGAAACACAGCTTACAGCACGTGCACACACACACACACACACACACACACACACACACTGCAGTTCAAAATAAATCTTCCATAGGGGTATTTTGCTAAAATTCTGTATGTATTTATTTTTATGAAAGCCTAATTAAAATTCATATAAAAATCATTTTTACTTAGAGATGGAGAGAGTGCATTCACAATGATCAAGGTCATCTGAGTGAAAATTATGTAAGTGTGAAATCTATTTCTACAGATTTGACAGGAATATATTTGATCAGTAGAATTTAAGAACTATTGGCCAATAGAAATGGAATGTTTTTGAAATAGAAATATTTTCTTCAAGTTTTAAGAAAATCTCAGCATTATGTTTTTCTGTTAAAATATATTATTCTTTTGAGGGTAATAGTCACATTTAATTGTCTGCAGATGTATGTCTTTATGTCCTAATTTAGATGGGGACACCAGTTCTATGAACAGTGGCCTAGATTATCATCCTTGCTAATAAACTCTTATTGGAATACTTTCAGATTTGCATCCGATGTGTATGGAGTGTACATTTTGTTTGCCATTTGAAATATGCAGAAAAATTTAAGGCAGACACCAAAGGTCTCAATCAGCAAACAGCAAAAGATCTCTTTTGTTTTATGGTTGTAGCAAGAACTCCTCCTAGTGGACTTTCTCAGAAGTATTTACTACATGTGCAGAAAAAGGCATGAAGAAAAGTAATGGCATAACATCAGTAAATCACACCAACTGGTATCTTTCACCAGTGATGCAGGAACATTTCTTTCTGCCTTTGTGGAATAAATTAAGAGAATGTGCAGAGTACATAAAACAAGTATTGCTAATCAGAAAAACCTGGATTCATCTGGTTATTATCTGCCTTATACTGTGCTATTTCCTTGGGAAACAAATACAATTCTAATTATAGAATTATTCAAAAGCACAGATGAATAGATTAGCATTTCCTAGGGTACTCTTGATATTTATGGATTTGCTTGAAAAGCAAAAGGTATGTTTGAAAAGGTATGTTTAACAGATATAGACCAAGATAAGTGTTAAAAAATGTCTGATTTTTTAAAAAAGAGTACATACATGTTGACTGCTAATGATCATTCAGTCAAAAAATGTACATTCCAAACACTTCCTTGCTGAAAGGTAAACAGCCAAAGCTTTAAAAAAATGTGGCAAATTATAGAATTTTAACACAAGAGCAATAAACTAAAGTTTGTAATTAAAGAAAATGTTTTATGTGGGATAACTTCCAGTATGTTTAGCCTGAAAGCAATGACAGGGTTTAATAGAAGATAATGTAATTGTAGTTATCAGAATGACACAAGACACTGTTTTTTTTTTAAAAAGATTATTTTAAAGAGAGAGAATGCACACATGAGTGGGGGGAGAGGAAGAGAGAGTATCTCAAGCAGACTCCCCACTGAGCATGGAGCCCATTGTGGGGTTCCATCCCAGGACCCATGGAATCATGACCTGAGCCAAAACCAAGAGTTGGCTGCTTAACCAGCTGAGTCACCCGGTGCCCCAAGACACTATTCTTTTTAACTCTGTTGGTGAAATGTTGCTTAGCTTCTTTTTTAAGATTTTATTTATTTATTCATGAGAGACACACCAGAGAGAGGCAAAGACACAGGCAGAGAGAGAAGCAGGCTCCCTATGGGGAGCCCGATGTAGGATTTGATTCCAGGACCCCGGGATCGTTGACTAAGTTGAAGGCAGATGCTCAACCACTGAGCCACCCAAGTGGCCCACTTACCTTCTTTCCAGAACTCTGTGCTGGACATTTTCTCTAAAATTATATTTACTGAATATACATATGAAGTAAAATCCCTAGCAGAATTGAGTCCTTCACTACAAAATTTGCTTTTACTCTATTTGCTGCAACATTACTACCCTAACTTCCTTCCTCTTTTCATATCTACAAAATGATTCTTGAACTTAGCTCTTAATATTATTACAAGGTGAGCAAACACAGATGTTATCAAATAGTGTACTCTATATTATGAAAAATAAAATGAGACATTAAAAAAAAAGCAGTACTCCTCCAGCTAACAAACTGAAAAAGACCTTGGATCTAGGCACAGTACTTCCTTGTTTTCACTTTTACAAACAGATTAATTATAGTTCAGGACATTCCCCCATACGTTTGTAATATGAGAAGTTGTAAGCCACATTCTTGACTCAAATTATTTCTTATTGGTAGTTCAAACAGTCCAAATGCCTTTCTGAAATAAAGCATTTTGTGATTAATGTACCCCTATTTTACAATTCAATGAACTCATTTTCAAATTTTTTACTAAGTACGACTCCCCTTTAATCATGAGACACCATTCTGTACATGTAACATATTGGATGCACATATAGTTTATTAAGCATTTACCACTTTGAAACCTGTTGGCTTATTACCACTTTCAAAGAACACCCTCTTTTTTTTTCCAGTATCTGAACAAATTTATGATTTAATTGGCACAGATGGAATGCTACATGTAAACTAATCAAACACTATAAAACATAACACCATCTTACGGTGGTCTTTATATACAGTCATGATTTATTCAGATGGCTATGTTTTAAATATGAAACCATTAAGAGCAACTGTTCCATCCAGACTCCTTTTTCACTATGACAGTCTGACTGTGAGTACAACGGATGGCCAATGGTCAGGACAAGAAAAGGGCTTGTGCTTTACAGGTAACCACCATACAAAAATAATGAACTAGCATGGCAGGAATAATCATTGAAGTGGTTGTTTAGGACACGTTTTACTTTTAATATATTACCCATACTCCATACTCTGGAGACATCAGGTGTAGATGATCTCTGGACATTTCCTTGGACTTTTGCCTGAATGGTCCCCAGTATCTGACTTCTCCCCATTTCAGTGGTGCTCAAATCTGAGCTGGAGGCTTCATCGAATCACAGATTACTGGACCCAGTCCCAGAGGTCCTGACTTGGTAGAGCAGGGGGCCTTGGAGAGAAGCATTTCTAACAAATTCCCAGGAAATACTGATGCTTCTAGATCACTGTATTTTGAGAAGCACCATGCCACCTGAATCTGACCTTTATTAGGCCTAAGACAAATCTTACATTGTCCACATAAAATATACCTCATTCACTTTTCTTTCTTTATCATCATTCCTAAGCCCCTGGGTATTTAGTGTATACCAGAGTATTTTATTTCATATGTATTGGGCTTGACTCTAAACAGCTTAAGAACAGAGGATGTGACATACATTTTATTAGAAACATGTATCTGGGGGCACCTGGGTAGCTCAGTGGTTGGGTGTCTGCCCTTGGCCTAGGTCGAGATCCTGGGATTCTTGGGATCAAGTCCTGTATCAGGCTCCCCTCAGGGAACCTGCTTCTCTCTCTGCCTATGTCTCTGCCTCTTTCCCTGTATCTCTCATGAATAAATAAATAAAATCTTAAACAAAAGAAACATATATCTAGAAGTGTGGTCCGCAAGATATTCTTGTTAATACTTCCACAAAGCTTGCTATAAGCGAGTTCCCAGCTGTGTCCCAGAAAGGAGGCTTTGGGTTTGGGGTTGCAAAATTTACATATGAATAACTCCTCAGGTTGTTCCGAATAATAGAAAAGGAGAACAAGCTTCTGGAAACAACACCATGCACATCAGGGGTTGGGGGGGTGGTGCTCCATGTCCCGTCACAGACTAAAAAAGTACACACTGACTCCACACCATCCAGGAAGCTGAGATGTAGGGGCTTTGTCAACAATGGCTGGGAGCAGATGCCACCTCTCCTGCCACCTCCAGGGTCAAGAGAATGTGCTGGGACAGTCCATCTCTGCCTCTCCCCAGTGCTACTGAGCAGGCTCCTTCTCTAATCTCTGCTACAGAAGGTTAGGATGGCAAGAGAAGAGGCATGCTGCACTAGCCTGGAGGTCAGGTGATGGGGAAGACCACACTCAGAGCATCTTGCAGATATCAGCTCTATGGTCAAAGCTCATGACTCATCTGTACAGGAAATACAGACAGTATAGGGAACAAGTAGGTTTGGATTCCATGATAGTCTCTTAGACTGTTCATAGACATTGGCTTGGGAGCTATTCTTTTCCAGAAAGGCCTAGTGGGAGTGCAGAGAAAAGGTCATGTTCAAAGGCAGCTGGGGCTGGAAGATCATATTCCAAGATGGCCTCTTTGCTTGTGTTTCTGGTGCCTCTGTGCTTTTGATTTTCTCTCGCTCTGCTTGTGGCGTCTCATCTCCTGGCCCATTTCAGGTGGGCTGGGCTTCTCACAGCAGGGAGGCCTCCAGTGATCAGACATGGTGACTGGCTTCCAAGAGATGCCAGTGGAATCCACCTGTTTTCCTCCTGCCATGTCCCATTGGCCAACGCAGCTCCAGCTGCCTGCCCTCAGGGTAGAGAGACAGACTCAGCCTCTTGATGTGAAAGTGGCCAGGTGTCCCTGTAGACTAGCCTCTTGGGTAGGGAATGTTGTAGAGAATGCAATCTGCTTACTTTTAGGAATGAAAATTGGCAAAACATAATGACTGATGGAACATATAGATAAAGTGAGAGAAATGAGTCAGAGACTATTCTAATGTTTTTAAGTTCAGGGATAGAGCTGATGGTGGCTCCACCAATAGTGCTTTAGGTAAAAGATGAATTGTTTTGTACATGTTAGAATGGTTGACTGTGTGGTATTAGGGAATATCTAGGTGGAAATATTCAGTAATTAGCTTGAGTCTGATGTTTGGATCTGGTGTCATTGGGTAGATTTAGCAATCAGCATAGATTTGGGAATCTCAGTGTAAATAGTGGCACATAGGTTGCCCAAATCTGTAGGCTGCAGACAGAAAACTACAACAGCTGTCATATGAGGAGTAATAGGAAACTGAAGGGTGGGCAAGATGGAGGATGGATTGTTCTAGAAAAGAAGATGATGAAGTCCTTTGAGAAAGGACTGATCTACAGTGTGACAGAGACATGAAATAAGGGCCGCCTGGGTGGCTCAGCGGTTTAGCACCACCTTCGGCCCAGGGTGTGATCCTGGAGACCCAGGATTGAGTCTCACGTCAGGCTCCCTGCATGGAGCCTGCTTCTCCCTCTGCCTGTGTCTCTGCCTCTCTCTGTCTCTGTGTCTCTCATGAATAAATAAATAAAATCTTTGAAAAAAAAAGGGAGACATGAAATAAGATTAGGACTGGGGCGTGTGGGTGGCTCAGTGGTTGAGCACCTGTCTTCACCTCAGGGCATGGTCCTGGAGTACTGGGATTGAGTTCCACATCGGTCTTCACTTGAGGAGCCTGCTTCTTTCTCCCCCTGCCTATGTCTCTGCCTCTCTCTCACTCTCTGCATCTCTCATGAACAAATAAATAAAACCTTTTAAAAAAAGATTAGGTCTAAAAATATTCTTTTGGGGGAAAGATTTATTCATTTACTTTAGAGAGAAAGGGGGGATGGTGGAGAATCTCAAGCAGACTACCTGCTGAGCATGGAGCCCAACATGGGACTTTAGCCCACAACCCTGAGATCATGACCTGAGCCGAAATCAAGGGTCAGACCCCTAATCGACTGAGCCACCCAGGGACCCCATTCTCTGACCTTTTTTGATTGGAGTTAATTGAATGTACATGTGAATCTTGTTGCAGTAGTACTGGGGAATCAGAAGACATGAGTTAAAGGATGGAGAGGAAAAATGGGGGAAACTGCTTCCTGGAAGTTTGGATAAGAAGGTGGGGAGAAGGGGCGCCTGGGTGACTCAGTCAGTTAAGCGTCTGCCTTCAGCTCAGGTCATGATCCTAGGGTCCTGGGATTGAGCCCCACATCAAGCTCCTTGTTTCTCAGAGGGCCTGTTTCTCCCTCTCCCTCTGTCTGCTGCTCCCCCTGCTTGTGCTCTTTCTCTCTGTCAAACGAATAAATAAAATCTGTTAAAAAGAGAAAAAAAGAAGGGGAGGGAGAATGGATACTTTTGGTAGTAGCCTGAGGAAAAGTCTTTACAAAGATGGGAGATAAATATACATATTGGTGGGCCAAGGGAAGGGGCTGGAGGAGAGAGGATGTGGATACAGGACAGAGTGCTGTACAGTTCAGACTGAGCTAGTGAAGAGAGGTGGGTGGAAGTCAGCAGGAGAGGTAGAGCCAGCACTGGCAGGAGGGTCCCTTCATTCTCTGAAGATGGAGGAGGCACCTTGCAGCAGGTTTGGCAATGAGTAGGGTGTGAGGTGGAAGGAGAGTGGGGTGACTGCCTCTGAGGGCCTCTGTTTTGCTGACAAAATTACAGGCAAGTCATATTCTGAGAGTGAAGAAGTTAGAGACTGCTGGTATTTTGGATATTCCAAGATTTGGAATAATTAAGAAAAGAAGAGAAAAGGTCAGGGATAAGAAAAATCACTGGTGGTGATGATTGTCCAGTTGAATTGAAGATTACACATTTTAATGGCAGTATTCTGCATGACTTTCTGAATTTCTTCATTCCCATTGGGGCAGTATGGAGGGAAAGGCAAGGGTATGGAGAAATTAAGGGTGTTTGTGAGTCAGTTATGGGATCCATATAGGGCAGCAAAGGAATAGAGAGAGAGAGAGAGAGAGAGAGAGAGAGAAATGAGCTTGGCCACCTAACAATTAGTGTATAAAGCTGTTATTAATGCTTGAGTTGAATCATTCAGTTACTGACTGAATAGTTGGCCTCTTTCTCTCCTTTTGTTTCTTGGGTGTAGAGTCTATGGCAAAGATACTTTATGGATCATATGAAATCATACTTACAGAATATGTGAAAAATGTGATAGCATGCACACATAATAAAATGAGCTAAAACACCTCATGGCTACTTAGTAGCTTACAGTTATCAGATTATTAAAATGCTTTTATCCTTTTTAAAACTAACCGATGCATAAATATATTCTAGTTTTAAGGTATTCAAATGATATTTTAAAAAAGAGCAAAAGATGCAAGTCACCTGCCAATGCTATTCCCCACCCCACTGGAAACATCACCAAGAACTTGGGGTGCAAGCAGTGATTTTTTTTTCTTCAGTTTGTAGACAGGTATCTGCAGGACAGCCAGTGGAAAGAACAGGATTTGGAGGTAAGGAGCCAGCTTGAGAGCCAGCTCTGGGCATGAGGGTGATCTGAAACTACCAGGTCCTCAAGTTTCCTCTAAAATGGATTAGGGGGAGAACTTATAACTGGAATCTATTTTCAAATTTGGGACAAGATATTTGAGAATAGTTTTTAAAGTTTTTTTTTTTTTTTAATGTTTTGAGTCAGGAAAATCTCTACTCTAAGAAAATATGTCCTTTCTAAGCTTTAGTTCTTCTTACAAAGTTAGCATAAACAGCAAACAAGATCAAATGTGAGAATGCATATTGTAAAAACAATACCACTGTCAGGGTTTATTATTACTATTATTATTATTATTATTATATTATTATTATTATTATTATTATTATTAGAAAAAAGTGTATCTGTGAAATGCCAATCAATGTTCCCAAAGTCATTTGTTTCATTAAGTTACCTTCAGAAGAACAGGAATCATACCACTTAAACATGGCAAAAAAATAAGGCAACATAAATCAAAATGCAACTTAATTGCAGCGAGGGTCAGTGCTTCACATGTACAAAGGCCAACTGCTATTCTCCCCTGGTGTCTCCAAAAAAAAAAACCCTTAGATTTTTGTTTGGGTAAAGTTGACCATTTATCTACTGCAAACTGTGTTTTTCTTTCCCCTCTCTTGCCAGGGATGATTATACTGTTTCTGACCAGAAATTTAACCTTTTAAGAGGCCTCACTACAAGTTTTCCACTACCTATGTTTGTTCAGGAGAATTTCCCTCTACATTTGTTCCATCAGTGTTCAAACAAAAGACTTGGGAGAACCAGTGACATTGAAACGAAATGACAGTCCTAGGACACCTGGGTGGCTCAGTGGTTGAGCATCTGCCTTTGGCTCAGGGAGCCTGCTTCTCCCTCTGCCTCCGTCTCGGCCTCTCTCTGTGTCTCTCTTGAATAAATAAATAAATAATCTGGGATCCCTGGGTGGCGCAGCGGTTTGGCGCCTGCCTTTGGCCCGGGGCGTGATCCTGGAGACCCGGGATCGAATCCCACGTCAGGCTCCCGGTGCATGGAGCCTGCTTCTCCCTCTGCCTGTGTCTCTGCCTCTCTCTCTCTCTCTCTGTATGACTATCATAAATAAATTAAAAAAAAATTTTAAAAAATAAAAAAAAATAAATAAATAATCTTAAAAAAAAAAAGAAAAGAAAAAGAAACGGAAGTCCTGGCAGCTAGCCCACGCCTAAGCTCCCTGGATGGTGCACGTTTTCTGGAACATGCTCAGGGGATTGAGTCTGAAAGCAGCAGAGGATCCATGACTTAAGGGCACCAAGGAATCACTGTACACTGTGAAGAGCCCAGGGTGCAGTATTTGAAACATTAAACATTATCTGGTAGTCTTTCAGAATCAGAAGCTTTACTTTCGGGTCATTTAATCTACTCTCTTTTCTTCAGGAAGTCACTCAACATCTGTTTGTTCTATATTGTGACTTACTCTGTCAGAATGAGGATGGGCCAGTAGAAGCACAAAAATTAAAACATGCACTTTCTCAAGGCCACAGCCTTTCAGCTCATTCCTGGTTCTCTGTGAAAACCTCAAGTCCTTGCCATTCTCTTGTTTTGCGTCGGGAGTTGCATTAACAGAGAGATGAGAAAGAGAGAAAGGAACAGAACACAGGCTGATCTTGGCTTTGTAGCTGCCAGCTACTTTATGGGCTGCTGTTTTCTGGCAGATGGATCACGGGCTCTGTCTTAAGATGAACTGTCTTTGTGCCTCTCTGAGCTTCACATCTTTGCTCCAAAGAGAAATAAAGGCTGAACACAAAATATGGTAGAAATTTGGATTTGGGAAGCATTACTGAGAATGCCACAGTGGAAGCCTGGGCATTACTGAGACTTTTTCAGTTACAGACACTTCCAGAGACATTCCATCTTTTGACCTTCAACTCATCCCTTCAGGAGGATTGCACAGGTGTTGTTGGCCACCCCATTCGGGTATGGAAAGTTTAAAGCCAGCCAATCAGTGATGGGCCAGGACATGGGGGTCAAGACCATTAGTTCCCACATTAAGCAGCTTTACCAGCATATCCAGCTGGAATTTCAGAGGCACAGAGTGATATGCCGACAGTCACATACAGTTCCCATTTCTATATATGAAAACTCAAAATTTTAAGAAAACAAAACAAGTGAGTCTTAGATTCTACCTGCTTTGCCAAATAGAGTTTCAACTATTTTAATTTTTAAATTCACCTAATAGATGAACATTTGTTTATACTTAATGTATTCTGTTTCTGGGAAAAATTTAATGCTCTTAAAGTAGATCTATGCCTTATATTTACTTGGTGTTTCTTTTCCAGGATAGTACAATAATCCCCAAATTGTAATTCTTTAATTAATATTCAATTGAAGAGTTAGATTATTTGTTTGAAGAAACAGAACCCAAGTCAAAGTGCCTTAAACATAAAGGTTATTCATTGGCTCATGCAACTGGAATTCCAGAGATAAGGAGCATTCAGGAACTGATTTACCCATTGGCTTATTGGGGAGCAAGAAATTTATCTCTGTATAAGGTTCTTCTAGCTGGACTAAGAATTAAATTCACATAGAACAGATGAGCAGATTAATTTAATTTGGGGACTCCATACCATCCTGCAATTCCAACAGCCAGGCAACAAACACAAGGTTTATATAACACCCTGAGTTTGGGAGAGGGGTAAGGGTCTGAGGATACAAAGGAGAGGAAGACCCTTAGCAGGAAGTTGAGAGGAGATGTTTCAAGAACAAAGGTTGCCCTTTATGCAGATGTTTTAGGTAACAAAGAATCTCTGTTAATAGCTCTCTTTCTGGTATACCTTTCCTTTCCAATGTAAATTTAGGCAGTTGGGGGGGAGATAAAAGAGCTTTTTCCTGGATATTTTGGGTTTTGATTGCTTTTAATTCTGAATAATTTTAGGTAGCCAAGTCACAGAGCAGAAACTTGTTGGGCCCGTAAATCAAAATAATCTTCACACCAAGGTAGCCCATCTTGAGGTGGTCTGCCCTTGGCGCCTACAGGTTCAATAATGTGGCAACGGGACAAACTCTTCCTGATCCCTCACTCTGCTGTCCCCAGTGTCTCTCTACCTGTGACGCTCAGGATTTATGTAAGTGGTTTGCTAAGGCTCTACACTTCCACATGGGTCCAGTAGAGCTGCCCCCTGAAGCCTCTGTAAGCAGTGATATGATCCTTCCTGGAAGTCTCTACTCAAATCTGATGAGCCTCAACTGCATCGTGACCCTGGTCCTCAACCTACTGTTGCCAGGTAAACTGAAGAGACCCTTGGGTCCTGGGGTTTTGACTCAGCCTGTCCCAAAGATGTCACCAAAGGCTGTTGGTCTCATCATGAGAAGGAATTCAAGGACAGACACAACATTGCCAATGAGGGACACAGGTGGGAAAGTTTGCTAAAGTGAAATGTGAGAGCAGGCAAGCTCAAGAGAGAGAGAGCTGCATCCTCAGGGTTCAGGTTTCTTTTCTTTTCTTTCTTTCTTTTTTTTTTTTTTTTCCTCAATATTTGTTAACAAGAAAGTAGAATATTCATGACTTGAGGAAGGGATTTCTTAGAAGCAGGGTTTCATGCTTTTTCTTTCTTATTTGGTCAGGGGTTTCCTGTTATGGCACCCACTGTCTCAGGCTTGTCTGGTTTGATCCAGCTTCTAGTGGATGGTTGCCAGGGCAGGCCTGACTTTCCTAATAGCTGGCAAGGACTTCCTCTTTGTTGGCCTCCAGGAGTCTTGTTAGATCCTGACTGCCTACTCTAAAACTATGACCAAGAAGATAAATGAACCTATTCATGATGGATTAAGCTAATCAGGGTCCACACCTGGATCTAGGGATAGATTCAGCTTTCCAGAGTTGCAGGGACTCCATCAGGAGCAGTTAGAATAAATCCTAGAAAGAGAGAGTGAGAAATGGATACCGAGCAGAACCACATCTCAGTTGACATTCCATTTCATCTATCTACATTAGAGTGAACACCATGACTGGCCCTGTGTCTGTTTATGTGAAATGATCATCTCTCAGGATGGTTACAGGTGATGGTGGAACAGTCTCAGGAAAAACAATGGACTCTAGAACAGACAGACCTGGGCTTGAACCCATTTTCCACCTACAAGCAACAGAACATTTGGCAAATGACTTAATCTCTTAGAGCCTCCATTTCCTGATTTGTATAGTGAGGGTTGTGGGACCCAGGAAATTTAACAAAAATCCCCTGCCCCTGGACAAGCAAAGCAGGACTGATTCCATTTTGTGCTGCACCGGCCACCTCCCGTATGACCCCCACATGACCTGCTTATTGCTTAAGGCGCTGCCCCACCCTAGTCAAGCCTCTGGGCACACCCTAATCGGAAATCGGCTCATAACAATGTAACCCCGCCTTGTGCCCCCCAAAACTGTGCCCCGATTCTGACCAAAGTAATAGACCAGCTCAAGTGGATCCTATAGGGTAAGGTGTAATTCAATCGGCCACCTGCGTGTGGACCAGCATGACTGTGCAACTTTCTGCGTATCCCACTGGCCACGGGCCCCTATAAAGCTGCGCCGCCTCTTAGTCTCGGGGCCCAAGTCCCCGCTCCGCTGTGTCGGGTGCACTTGGACCCAGGCTCGAGCTTGTAAATAAACCCTCGTGTGTTTGCATCGGTGTCGGCTCCTCGGTGGTTTCTCGGATTCGCAATCTTGGGCACAACAAGGGTAATAACAGAAAACCATTGTAAACAAAAAAGAAAAATGTAAGTACACCAAAATATGTCTGATACAAATACCCGATAGCTGGAAATACCATGGAAACAACAGAGCAAAGAGATCTTCCGCCTGTAAATCCTCTGAAGTAACTCTGTAACACTAATGTAAATTCTGGGTTTGGATCACTTTGTTACTTCCTACAGAAAAGTACACACCTTTAATCAACTGTGTGGAATAGCTTGCCATATGCTATGATCTTGTCAGTATTAGAACCACTGTCAGGCCACCAGACTTCCTAATCCTCTGTTGTGACAATTTAGGTATTTTACATGTCGGGTGACCAAGAGTACATTCATTTGACAAATATCTATTGAACACTGAATACATGCCAGGCAGGTTTTCAGGATCTAAGGTCACAGCATTGATACATGGTACGCATGATCAGATCACAGTTTAATTTCCTGTAAGCAGCATCATTTATGTGTAGGAAATTTTTGGTGATGCCTTATGTATGGCTTGAACTCTTTGAATAATTTTATGTATTTCAAACACTTGTCCACAACCAATTTTAACAAAAAGTCAGATAAGGATTTCATACTGTTATTTACTCAAGGACAAGAAATTGTTAGAGAAGGCTTAATACTAGCTCCTATTCCTTGAGGGCTCACTATGGGCCAGGCCTTGGGCTAAGCAAATTCCAACTCATTTATTCCTAAGGATAGAGCTTCCTGGGATTCGCTCCAGTAGCTGCAGAGGCACTGGTATTTGTGAAGGCTCAGAGGAGCTCAGAACTGACTAGATAGTGAGAAACAGAGTGGCGGGGTGCGGTGGTAGGACAGCAGGCTGACTGTTAGGGCCAGTGGATCTGGCCATCAGCTATCTGGCCATTGGCCATGGGCCATTGTCCGTCATCTCTTGAAGCACAATATCAGTCATGCCATGATGTACCAAATGTCCTGGTCTTGGGTGGAACAGGATAGATCTTTTCAACATATTCACAGTCAGGAGCTCAGTCTGTTCTGGAATCCAGGTGATATTTGCATCTAGACAGAGGAGAGCTGGGCCACTCATGGATGTCAGGAGGCAGTTAACTTATGAAATGGACAAGCAACCATGGCCAGCAGGACAGTTCATCATTGGCTCCTAAGGTGCTAGCAACCCCTAATTGCCTCTACTGGTTCCTGACAGAATTTTAGTTTCTTTTGCTGTTTAACTTGTTTGTTCATTTAAAAAAAAAAAAAAAAGATTTTATTTATTTATTTGACAGAGAGAGAGAGAGAACAAGCAGGGAGAATGGCAAGCAGAGGGAGAGGGAGAAACAGTTTCCCCAATGAGCAGGGAGCCCGATGCAAGGCTCTATCCCAGGATCCTGGGATCACAACCTGAGCCGAAGGCAGATGCTTAACCAACTAAGCCACCCAGGTACCCTTGTTTGTTCATTTTTTTAACAGAATTCTGTTTCCAGGAAAGATGGGCCACATGGCAGCAAACAAGCAAGAAAAGAGCAGGTGGAGAACTGCTTTACACCCCGACGTACAGCTGATCCTTGAACAACATGGGTGTGAACTGCACCGGTCCACTTATACTCAGATTTGTTATGATAAATGCAGTATTGTAAATGTATTTTCTCTTCCTTATGATTTTCTTAATAGCTTATTTTATTGTAAGAATATAGTAGTATACATTACATATAACATACAAAATTTGTGTTGAGTGTTTATGTTACCAGTAAGACTTCCGGTCAATAGTAGGCTATTAGAGGTTAAGTTTCAGGGAAGTTACAAGTTATATGCAGATTTTTTACTGCCTGGGGAGGGGGGATTGGTGCCCCTAACCCCCACCTTGTTCAAGGGTCAATTCTATATTTCTTCCACTTCTGTGCTGTTACACCCACCCCCATTTCAGAATAGTCAATAACAACTCAAGTGTCAGAATGCCAGGCTTGAACCAAAGGGCCTTCTGGCACATATAATGTTGGGTCTAGTGTTCTATTTGTAGAGATTTGACCATAAGAGTACAAACTATAATACTTAAATTATTGATTACATTTCAGTTATTAAAAATCAGGCTAAGTAGAACATTCCTCTATACATTCTTTTCATAGGTTTTGTTTTTGCTAATTTCCTGAGATGAGATCTGATACTAAAATGATCTGTGAGGAGAAGGATTTTGATCAGTTATTAGTGATTAATACTGAAGTTTTCTCAGGTAGGTGCAGTAGATCTGAGAGCTCTGTGACTCAAGACGTGGGAAGGGGATCCTGGTAGTGCCTGGGGAATTGAAGGGGCAGGGCCATGCTGGGAAGCTGGAAGCATTGAGGCCTTAGGATGCAGAGCTGAGCTGGAATGCTGTCTGGTGCACACTGTGTCTTGAGGCAGCCTGGTGCACGCAGTAAACCCACTATCTTCAGATCAAGACTCTTCTTAGAAGCTTTTCCAAGGGTTGTAGGATGATCACTGCTACTGGAATTGAACCTGATTAAGTTCTTATCAAAAACAAAAGAAAAAATACCTTAAAAAGAAGTAGCCTAACTAGTACTCTTTAATTATCAAGATGCTGGAAATAGCATAACATTCAGCAGGGTCACTGGAACATAGTGGCTAGTGTTGAAAGGATTCCATGGCCAAAGCACTGTGGGACTTGCTTCATTTATTGTTTTCTCTTGTCCGATACATACCAGAGCATTAAAAGCACTGAGAAGTTCTGCAGTAAATAAATTTGCTTCAAGTTCACTTAAACCAGTGCTTCCCAAATGTATTTGACTACAGGCCACTTAATCTGAGAATCTGAGAAACACAACTCTACAGGTAGGTTCAGCATCATCCTGCCACATGTGGGTTCTGCTTTTGAGTATCTTGTAGCCTACAGCTGGTACTAAATTGGAGTTGCTCTGCTGTCAGAACTATGGAGTCATTCATTCGATCAGTCAGTTTGTATCAAAGGCCTTGCCTGTGCCAATCTTCATTCTAGGGATTTCGAATGCTCTCTCAGGGCTTCTGTTGCATGGAAAAAGGAGATGGTGAACATGCAAATGTCTAATGTGCAGGATGTGGTCAATTTCTCTGAAGATAAATGAAGCTGAGTCATGAATGGTTCCATTTTTTACCTGGTGTTGGAGGAAGGCATCTGGAATAAGGTGACAGTTAAGCAGAGTGAGCCATGAAGACACCTGGGGAAGAGCCTTCCAGACAGATCAGGCAGTGGTTGCAAAGCCCCTGCAGTGGGAGCCCACCTCCCCAACCTGCTCTGGAAATAGCCAGGAGGGTAGTGACTGCAGCTGGAGAAGGCGGGGAAGGGTGAAAGATGAGGTTGGAGCTGGACAGATAGGCCCTCCCGGCCACAGCAAAGACCCAGAACTGGATTTGAAGGGTGATGGATCTTCAGAAGGGTGCTGAGCAGGAGAATAACAGGCCGGCTCTTCGTTTTAACAGGATCCCCTGGCATATAGGTGCAGGGGAGACTGCACAGAGGCAGGAATAGAAGCAGGGGATGGTTAGGATGGTTCTCCTTTAATCCAGACAGGAGGATACAGGGACTGGGCCTAGGCTGGTTGGCAGCAGATATGGTGAAAAGGCTTGAATTATGTAGCTATTTCTAAGGTAGAGTTGAGTGTGTTGATGCATATGCATATGTGATAGTTAGGACCTGGGGTATTACTTGCCCTCAAAATGTCTGATAAGCAAACAGGAGACATAAACTAGCTGGTTTCCCAGGACCACTCTGGGTCACTCAGGCTCTACTACTAACCAGCTGTGTGACCTGGAGCTTCTCTAACTCCCCCTCCTCTGTTCAACAAAGGTCAAAATAACCACTCCACAGGATGAGATGAGACAACACAAGTCCAGGACCTAGATGGACTCAACCACATGACTTTTTATCATCCGTAGTAGGCATATTTAGAAATGGCAGCCATTGCAACTTAAATATTAACCACAATTTAAATACATACAAATCAATTAAATAGATATAATTGAGGAAATGGACATTGGCAAGGGGAAAAAGTGTGATCTTCTAATATAAGTTTATTCTGATATATGACCATGGGAATAAGGATGCATAAAGAGCTGAAGGGAAATACTGGGAAATGCATCCACATTAACAAACCCAGTGAAACTTGTTGGAGTCTGTGAGCAAATGGGCAGCACCAGGTGTGCATAATTAATCTTTTGTTCCAATTCCTGAATACAGAGCAGGAGTCAGCTCTTTAGAAATCCTTTCTCACTTACTGTTGAAGCTGTTGTGGCCAGGTGCCCTCAGTCTGGAGTAATTAAAAACCTCCAGCAGCAGAAACCCCCTCCTTGAAAAACAATGCCAAGCTGTTAGAAAAGAAACGCTAGGACAGGAGAGGATTAAATGCAGGATCTCTGTGAGGTAGGTTTATCATGGTTTTCATGATTAAGGAGGTGATGCTCCATGATTGCTTAACTTCTGCCCAGCCAGAGCAGTACTCAGTTCTTGGAAGGGAAGACTAGATTGCAGGCCCAGGAGAGCAGGGAGGAGCCTGGGGGATGGGGAGGATCCCGGAGTGGATAGCAGGCACCTGTTGGGGAAGATAAATGCTACTGTGGCCATTTATGCTGCGTGAATGTGTGAGTGCTCAAGTTGCTTGGCAATCTTATTTAGACAATGTGGTATTGCAAGACTGACAAGCTCTTCAGATGTGAACTTTACCTATGTAAATAAAACCATCTGCCTGGTCCAAAGTTTTCTTTTGTTTTGTACCGAAGTGGCTTCTTAGGAAAATGACTAAGTATTCAGCTGTTTCAGGAGAAACAAGAAATTCTGCTTTCTTTTCCCTTTTTATCTTAAAAATAACGACTTCAGAATTGAAGAGTAAAGAAAAATCTACAGAATTCAAGTTCAACAGAGTGCAAATTATTACTTTATAGAAGAATTCTAGGGCAGTTTGAGAATTTTTGCGTTTCTTGAGCTTTTAAAGTGGGTACCACCCAAGGTAACTAAGAAAAACTATTTTTTGTGTATTTATGGAAGAGCCATGTTATGCATAATTTATCTAAGACTTTACGAATCAATATAACTACTATTAAATGTGGAAATAATGATTTGCAGTACTCCACCTCAAAAATTTACAATTCCAATCCCTGGAATGATGCATTTTAAAATTTCTAAGTCAGTTTGTAAAATGACCAAGAGATTTTTCTCATACTCCTTATTTTTACAATTACCAAGTCATTACCATCGACAGGAGGTGTCATCACAGATTTAGTGAGGCCATAAATCAAATATAGGAAGCTGTGGCAAGCTGCTCAAATGAAAAGCAATACCAGGGAGATCCCTGGGTGGCTCAGCAGTTTAGCGCCTGCCTTCGGCCCAGGGCATGATCCTGGAGTCCCGGGATTGAGTCCCACATTGGGCTCCCTGCAAGGAGCCTGCTTCTCCCTCTGCCTATGTCTCTGCCTCTCTCTCTCTCTCTCTCTATGTCTTTCATGAATAAATAAATAAAATCTTAAAAAAAGAAAAGCAAGGCCATTTTCATTTTCAAATTGAAAGTAGCTTGTAGCAAAGTAGACTTTGATCAAAATTTAAAAGAACTATTTTTTTTGTTAAACTAAAAAAAATTAGGCTTCAAAGTTGTTACTGAAACTTTATTCCTTTTTGGAATTAGGTTATGCTGATAATATGTCTTGTTTAAGTAAAATGGCAAAACAATATAGGTCATTAACAAAAATACTTTTGAACAGATCCAGATTCAGTTGGTTGGATTAAGATTTTATGTTTCAGGGGCACCTGGGTGGCTCAGTAAGTTAAGCCTCTGACTCTTGATTTCAGCTCAGGTCATGCTCTCAGGTCGTGAGATTGAGCCCCTTGAGGAGTTCCATGCTCATGGGGAAGTCTGCTTGGGATTCTCTCTCTCCCTCTCCCTCTGCTCCTCCCCCCACTGCTATGAATAAATAAACAAGTAAAATATCTTTTTACAGGATTTTACATATTTAACTTCTTTGTCAAATGAAAGAGACAAATAGACAATTTGGTATTCTATTTGAAATTATCTAAATTTTGTCAACTTCCAAAAAGAAAGAATATCCAATTAAAAAAAACTATTGAGGAAAGTATTTTCCAATGAGGTTTTTCAAACCTATCTAGAAATATTCATTCTGAAGTTTGTCAATAATGCTGGATTTGACACAAAATTGGACAGAATGCTGTCTGGTTTTAAAACAAATGCGACTTATGAACTTTTATAAATTATGCTTAGCATCTTTCTTGATTCCAATCCTTTATGAAGTAGAGAGAAAACTGAAAGAAGAAAATATCAAATTGAAATGGATAAAGTGGCCTCATGTCTTAGGAAATCGACATCACCTTACTGACACATATAATCTTTGAGTGGGAAAAACTGGTAAGAGATAATGTAGCATTGTAGCTTTATTCAGCACTATTCAGCAATGGCACAATAGATACAAGTAAAAGAAAATTGAAGCATTACAAAGATAATCTTGAATCCATCCCTTTTTAAAATAGATCACTCACAAATTTTGATACCTTGCTAATAACGAATAGTTTGATGTTACTTGGATTTGTAATATATCAGCATATCTGAATGTCATGGTTGAGAACCATTGATTTAGACAAGCCTTTTAATCTTTATTTGCTTCAGTTTCCCTTTCTGTAGAGTGAGTCTTGGGATCTTTTTAGCAAGTGAAGCAATTGATTTTGCTATTGAATATTGAAAGACTCACTAACTGAATGTTGATTATTGAACATTTTTCCTTTTGTCCAACTGAACTTGTAGGTGCAGTTTAACTTGTTTTTTTTTTTTTTTTTTTTCTTGTTCTTTGCTCTGAAAATATCCATGTAGATAAAGAGTAGACTTTATGGACCAAAATAACTGAAAAATTCTTTTTTTTTTTTAAATTTTTATTTATTTATGATAGTCACAGAGAGAGAAAGAGAGAGAGGCAGAGACATAGGCAGAGGGAGAAGCAGGCTCCATGCACCGGGAGCCTGATGTGGGATTCGATCCCGGGTCTCCAGGATCACGCCCTTGGCCAAAGGCAGGCGCCAAACCGCTGCGCCACCCAGGGATCCCTAAAATAACTGAAAAATTCTTAAAGATCATTTGCCCTATCCTTTCTCTCCAGCATATGTTTTATAAACTATTTAGAAATAGTTTGTGTTACTTTTAGTGCTTTATGTAATTTCACTTTATTAGTATCATTATTTTAAATCAGAAAGAAATGTCTTGCATATAGATAAAGCAAATTTCTCTCTTTTGTGAGGCATTTCCAACTATGAGTATTGCATTTTGCCCTTAAATAGCACACACAGGCAGGTCTAAGGTATTGGGATCATGACCTCTGAGTGCCTGCTGTGCACATCCAGGGTAGGTGATATGTAGTGAAAGATGAACCCAGGAAGGTAAACAGCATTGGACTGTGGAGTGGATTTACCAAAAATTTTTAAAAACTGGGTGAGTGACCTGTCCACATCATTGTTAGCTCTGGTAAGTAGTAGGAGGGTTGAAATGCAAAGAGGTCAGCAGGCTTAATTAGCAGGTTCTTGCAAAATTTAGGCAAAAGATTATGGGAGCTTGAATCAAGGCAGTTGAGATGAGGATGGACAGGAGGAAACATATCTGAGTGAAATTGATTTCATGGATGAAATTTGTGGGATTTTATGGCAAATTCAATGTTGAATCAAAAGGGAAGAGGATTGAAATCTCTGGTAAATTTACATGGCCACATGATAATGTCATTAAGTACAGCGAACAAGTAATATAGGGGAACTGGAATGAGGGTGGCACATTAGTGTGAAAATTACCAAAAAAAAGTGCAGTATACTATCATATCTCAAAGAAGAGTTTGAAATGTTATAAGCCACATGCATGAAGGTTTAACAACATTATCCCAATGGTAGTCAACACTGAACCACTTCCTCCATCGTATTTCACTTCTTCATCTAGATGAGCAATTAGAAAAATCTCAAAAATCTGTCTACCTGATAAAGAGAAATTTAGGTCAGGTCTTGCAAGAGTAAGTAACAAAAATAGCAACTTTTATTGAAAAAAATGCATCTCATCTTTACTTGTGTCCATTATCAGGTAGAATTTGTTAGAATATGCCATTGAAATCACGCTGAATGTTATTTTAAATGCTTCTGGGTTTAATTAAACGGAGACTTCAGGTTAAGGAAACCAAGCACATAATATGAGTTGCATTCTGATATAACCACTCATTTCACAAGTGTTTGGTGAGCACCTCCTACAGGCTTTCCCTTCAGTGAGAGGAAGTTCACTCTGCTTCTAAATTATGGCAATATTATTGAGCACCTATAGCATTTTAAAAATTTGGAAGAGCATAATATAGCTCATATTTTGATAGCTATGCAAGTTAGTGGCAATTTTACTAAACCTTAAAAATAACTCCTGTAGCATGCTAGATACATTGTTGTTGTTGTTGTTTTGTAAGATTTTATTTATTTGAGAGTGAGAGATAGTGAGAGACGGCATGAGCAAGAGAGAGAGGGAGCTGAGCAGGGAGCCAGACGTGGGGCTCATCCCAGTACACTGGGATCCTGACCTGAGCCAAAGGCAGAAGGTTAATGGACTGAGCCACCCAGGTGCCCCACTAGATCTGTTGTTTTATGTTTAACTTGTTTATATTTATTTAGGTGTCATCAGGTTAATTTCCATGCTTACTTAAAGGTTGGATCACTTCAAAATGTCTCTATCAAAGTAGTCATTGTACAATTCTCTTGAACTGAATTTAAAAAAATATATAAAGTTTCATTCTGATTATTGGGTTTAATATTTATTTTTTGCTTATGGTGGAATTCTCATTCCTAACCATGTAGCTGAAAAGATAACTTTGTACATGTAAAACCAATGCAAAGTCGCTCATGCAAATGTTTTTGAAATTGCCTTGGCTGATTTGACTACTATTTTGGATCTTTTTTTCCTGTTCTGTTTTATTGATGCACTTGGGTTCCAACTAAATTTCCAAAAGTCGAATACATTTAAGGTTTAACACACCTCAAAGTAATTTTCCTTGATTTTAAAATGACATATTATCCACTGAAAAATTCTAATATGATAGATGTTTCAAGTTATTACAGGCAGCACTCAGAATTTCAAGCCAAATTTCAGAACGGATAGTCTGAAGTGATTTGAATCTTTGCCAAGAAGTGCTATAAAAGTTGACCTTTAAAGTTTTACAAATATTCAGTTTATTTTTCTGCTCTTTCTGATTGTTGCCTGAAGCAGAAGAGAGGCATTTTCAAGAAGGAGTCTAACCAAGATGTTTTGAAGGCGATCCCTAACTCTTATTATTGTTCATTCTATTTCTATAGCAACAGGAGGCTGGGTATTTGCTTTTTAAATATATTTGGTTACACTTATTAGTACTATGCAGAGCTAGTACCCAACTGTCTAGGGCTAAGGCTAACCATGAACACCTGTCCTATACTTCAATGATAATAACTTTACATTGTTATTTTCCAGACTTCCTAAGCAGGACAGTATGAAATTGTGATTGAATAATGGAAAAAATAGGTTACTATATTTTTGGTAAATACATCTTGCTACTGAATGAAAGTTACATCACCACCTGGTTGAGCCTGGTGATGTATATTTTTCAATTGCCATTTTCCTAGAAATGACATGTTTTAAGTTTGTTCAGTTTTGATGGCTATTTTTAATCCTATGGAATCTAGAAGATTCCAGACTAAATTCTTTGGTTTGGCCTTTAAGAATTTTCTCCAGTTCATTTGTTTCTTACTGCACTTAAATCAGAGTCTCTAAGAACTATCTTTGAAAAATAAATTTAACATAGTTTTTATAGGGGCTTTGGGTGGCTAGTTGGTTAAGTGTCTGCCTTCAACTCAGGTCATGATCCCCAAGTGCAGGAATTGAGGCCCGTATTGCATCAGGCTCCCTGCTCAGGGAAGAGGCTGCATCTCCCTCTCTTTCTGCCCCTTTCCCTGCTCATGCTCTCTCTCTCTCTCTCTCTCTCTTTCACTCACTCACTCTCCCTTTCAGATAAATAAAATCTTTAAGAAAGACATAGTTTTATGATCTTTCCAGAAAAAGCAGTCTTAGATTTAAAAAAAATAAATGGTTAATAAATTTTATTAGTGATGTCAGTAAATATTTGCCATTTAGCTCCATTATTCACACTTAACACTGAGGCGGAGTTGAAAATAAGTTCTGTGCTTTAAAAAACAAAAGTTGAGGAAAGCCTCAAATTTAGCATTTTACCACCCTCCCCCACCCCCCACCCCCGCCCCCAAGAAACTCCTTCCACATTTTGATCAACTTAGATTGTGGCTAATAATCTTACTTAAAAAGTCAAATTTCTCAACAGGCATAAGCCTGAATCTTTTACACAGCAAAAGGAATTTTTAAGCTTTTACTTTCTCTCTGCACAACAATAGCATTGGTCTGTTTTGAAGATGAAAGAGAAAGGAGTTTCTATATGGACCTACGCAGGACAGGGCTAAAACTAGTTTGAGAAATATTAAACCCGGAGACCATATTGCAATAATTGGGTATGGGTTTTGTTTGGTTTTGCTTTTCCATGAACACTAATATCTAAAAAAAAGAATATCCTACCTAGCTTATTTGGGTCCCAGATTACGTATGGCATTTGCTTCTTTGGTAAGAGTTAAAAATAATTAAAGGTAATGTTAAATACTAAAGCTGTGCCAAATACTGCAACAGACAGTGGATTATAAATGAACCCTTCACTATGTTTTTTCTGACAGGGTCTGGTAGCCTCTCTCCACAGAGGGTTCTACTCTGTAGCCGGGGACATGCTGGGACCAGGGTTTCTTACTGACATTTCTCCTCTTGGATTTTCATTTACTGTATACTTTTGAATACTAATACCCTTTGATAAATTAGGTGAAACTAATGGCAAAGATATCAAAGAACAATGGAAATACTTTTGACCTACCTGTAAAATGACAGTAGATTATAATCTTTACAATAATGAACACTCATAGGAAAGATGTTCAACTTTTTACCAAAAGATATTACTTAATTTCTAGTTCATACTTACACAGAGAAGAGCTAAATGCAAACCACCTGCTTATAATAAATAAATCTGTGTACATTAGCATGGAAGTTTTGAATATGAACAAACAGAAAAAGGAGAAGTTGCTACAGGACTAAAGTTGGAGTCACGTGGTTTCAAAGTTTGTGGAAAGGGTTTTTTTTTTTCCCCTTTTTTTATGCTCTGTGTGTGTGTGTGTGTCAAGATTTTAGATGTGAATCCTTCAAAGTTGTCAGACTACGTTTCCCTCCAGCTGGTTTGGAGCTGATTTTCCAACTTCTTTTACAAGTAAGATTTTTAAACAATTTTAAAGAAATTATGTGCTGGCTTTTAAATTCAAAATTCAGATGAATGTAATGCTGTGGTTTCATTGCTAAGAATTCTCCTTGTTCTGCCTTTCATTTTCTTTTTGACACAAATTGATTAGGACATTTAAGAATTTTACTGCCTTTGTAAAAAAGAAAACAAGGTTGTTCTTTTTAGTGTAAGGTTAATGATGTTTGGTTGGGGATGCTTCTCTTTGTCTTTGTTATTTTTGACTAGTTTGTGCTTACTTTTAAAGGGAGCTTAGTGAAAAAAAAAAAAAAAATGGGGCAGCCTGGGTGGCTCAGCGGTTTAGCGCTGCCTTCAGCCCAGGGCATGATCCCGGAGACCCGGGATCCAGTCCCATGTCAGGCTCCCTGCATGGAGCCTGCTTCTCCCTCTGCCTTCGTTTCTGCTTCTCTCTCTCATTGTGTCTCTCATGAATAAATGAATAAAAATCTTAAAAAAAATAATAAAGGGAGCTTAGTGTTCACTGCTGTGTCAAAAGCCTCAGTATTGTTTACAGTTGGTAACTAAACTACGTGAAAATTTCTAGATGTGTTCATAAAACAAGGTGTTCCTCCTGAAATATCTGGTCTATACTGGAGGGTAGGGGATAGGAGAGGAGACTGAAAACTTTGCTACTCTTACTAAGTTGTGAAATACATATTTTTCCAAATCTCAGTGAGTCATTCCACCCTCATGGAACTATTCTGGGTTACTCACCAGCATATCTGCCAAGCTTCTTGAAATCCCAGGACATGGCCTAAGGCATGTCCCCAGGAGTGGTCCCCTTTGCCCCACTTCCCCTCTGTGCTTGTGCTTGAGACACAGAGCCCATAGTAGTCCTCGTGGTTGTACCTCTCTTCACACGTGTTCTCGGATATTTCAGGGATTTGGGTTTCTCTGTTCACCTAAAGTTATGAACCTCCTGGGACCAATATCATGTTGTCTTCTTTAAAATTTGTTCTCCTTTTCCAGCTAGCCTATTACAATGCAGTGTTGCATGAAAAACAGCCAAAATATTACTGCTGAAGCAATGGAAGTAAACATCTCTTTGTTAGTATATAATTGTTATTTTTTGGTATTATAAAATTCTCTTAGGCTATAGATTCAGTTCATTAATTTCTTGATTCTAATGATATAATATCTATCCCATAATCCATGTAGAGTTTGTGACAAAAGTATCTTCTGTCTTTTGCAGAAGAAAAGGTGTGAGGTGACTACTTTTTCTTTAAAACAATTACCCACAAAACTAGCAGGTAGACTGTATGATGTGTGGTCACTAACACTCCTTCCTAGTAAGCCTTAAATCCACTCTTTCTTCATTTTTTATGGAAATATTAGATTAATGGGTTGCTGAATGCAGGTAATTAAATACATTTATATTTGATTTCATTCCAGTGAGTCAGCAGAAGGGAACATTCTATTAACATTTTACATCTTGGCTGATTGGGCACGTGTTCTGGAATGTCCTTTACTGAAATATTTCCTTCCTTCTTTAAAATAGCCCTTTACTTTATTTATTTTAGTTACTTCAAAGGGATTAATTATTGTTTTTAAAATATTTTATTGATGTATTTGAGAGACAGAGAGTGAGCAAGTGAGAGAGGGAGGGAGGGAGAGAGAGAGAGAGAGAGAGCACCCAAGTAAAGGAAGGGGTAAGGGGAAGGGAAAGGGAAAAGCAGACTCCACACTGAACAAGGAGCTGGAATACATGGGGCTTGATCCCGGAACTCTAAGATTATGAACTGAGCCAAAGGCAGCTGCTTAACCAACTGAGCCACCCAGCTGCCCCAAGATGAAATTATTTTTTATGGTTTTAAAACATAACATCAAAGATATATAAATAAACAGAGGGACATAGTGATAACACAAATTAGATCATGATCACTAGTTATATTAAGGACAAAATCTATTATAGGAGCTAATTTGGGTTAAAAAATAACGACCTCATTTTAAAAAAGGGTATGAGCCACCACAATGAAACATAGAACATACTCTAGTATAAAAAATGCAGATAGAAAGTATGGGGATGGGAAAATAAAGGTAGGAAAGTATTGTGATTTTAGAGTGCTTATCTACAGGTTAGTACTCATCACTGGGTTGCTTGTAGAGGGGCACTGCAAGTTTGGCTCTGAGCTCTGCAATTAGATATAATATTCACACTATCCATATAACAATAAACCAGGCACTCAACATAAGTTATACTTGTCCTGAAAAGAAATCAGTGAAAAGGCTATATTAGGTTCTCAGGAGGCAGGCACTGAATGATACTGGATTACGCTGTCAGCAACATCCTTGTAATATTTAATGAAATATTAATAATGAAATATATAATGAAATATTAATAATGAAATTCTTACAAGACACTTTGAAATCCTTCAGTGCACAGCTAGAAGATAATGCCATTTCTAGGGAGGAACCGAACAATATTGTGTCCACTATTTTGATAAAAATGTTTTTAGATTTGTGGTGGTCTGGCGTGATCCAAAGAGAAAGGTATCTTTCAATGAATGAAACTAATTTTTTTCTAGAAGTGACAGGAAAAGAACCCATTTTGTTGTTAGTGAAATGTTTGCAAGTTTTGACTGCCAATCTACGGTCAGTGAGACCTCTTTGAGGAGTGAGGTGCCTAGAACTGGCTCAAACCTGCTCATCTTCCCTGTGCAAGCAGCGTAAGCAAGTTCATTTAAGCAGGGCCGAATATTTCTTTAGAAAAAACTTCTGGATCCAATACAAGGCTCTGAGGCCTTTATAACATAGAACATGGCCACAAACAGGTTATCTCACTTATGTCACTGAGCTCCCTAATTGCGATTAGCACATATACGTGCATGAATACTTGTATATAAACTCACACACAGAGATACATAAATCTCCCCCCCAAATACATATAGTTCATAAGAACACCTAATATTTTTATTTTGAAATATGCCAAGCATATGACAAAATTCAAAGAACTTTACAGTAAAAGCCCATAAACCCAAACAGATTCTACCATTAACACTTTATTATTCTTGTTTTATCACATGTATATTCATCTGTGTAGTTCTACATTCATCTAAGTAAATTGCAGACACCTATACACTTTTCTCTAACAACTTCATATCATTAGAGTTCAATATTTGTTCATGATTATCATAACTAGATAATACAGTGTTATCTAGTATAATATACATTAATATTATGTAACAGTATTGTATTATTTTAATGTAAAATTTATGCATAAGAATATACAGATTTTAAGGGTATATTAGTTGACTTTTGAAAAATGTATATGTCAGTGTACCCAAATAGAACATCCTTACCCTAGAAAGTTCATCATATAGTTCCCTGGTTAATCCCCATCTCTAACATCCAGAGGCAATAACTGTTGTGATTATTTTCTACCATATATTGGTTCTAGAAATTTATATAAATGGAACCATGAAAATTACATTCTTTTATATTGTCTTTTTCCACTTAGCATTGTTTTTCAGGTTCATCAGAATTGTATATATCATCTTTAAAAATTTTATTTATTTATTTATTTTGAGAGAGAGAGAGCATGGATGTGCATAAGAGTTGTTGAGGGGTGAGGGGCAGAGAGAGAAACTCAAGCATACTCTATGCTGAGCACAGGGCCTGTCGTGGGGCTTGATGCCATGACCCATGAGATCTATGACCTGAGCCGAAACCAAGAATCTCAACCGATTGAGCCACCCAGATGCCCCTGTATATATATCATCTTTTGTTAAAAAGCAATGCAAATTAGTCTTCTGTTGTATGAAGATGCCACTATTTGTTTATTCATTTTCTTATTGATGATTGGATATCTAGGCTGCTTCTAGCTTTGGGCCATGATGAATAAAACTACTTTTAACATTGCTTATTTTCATTTCTTTTGGATAATGCCTGGCCATGTATTTAGTTTTATTATTAACTTTTAGCCCATTCTGCTACTTAATAGAACCATTTAACACTCTCAACAACAACATGTAGGTATTCTAGTTGCTGCTTATCTTTACCAGCATTTGGTGTTCTTGATCTTTTAAGTTTAGCCATTCTTGTGAGCATGTAATGCTATCTCATTTGGTATTAATTTGGATTTCCCTGAGAATCAATGATCTTGAGTACTTTTTCATGTACTTATTGGTCATTTCTACATATTTTCTGAAGTACCTGTTCAAAATTTGTCTATTAAAAAAATTGGGTTGTTTTATTCTTAAGTACTTGGAATTCTTTATATATCCTGAATGCTAGTCCTTTGTCAGTTAAAGATTTTTTTTTTGAAAATTTAAATTATTTTATTATAAAAATTTATATAAACCATAAACAACAGTTAAAAAATAAAACCTAAACAGAATTAAGCCAGTAAACAAATGAAAAAGTAGCAACAAGAACCTGACCAGCTTCTTTGAAATTATTCATCTTTTAGATATTTGATGACTTCCTAGACTTCCTACACTAAGGCATGAAATATTAAATATTATTTCTAAAAGACAAATAAAATTTTCAAACTCAAGGATCAGTATTTCCCAAGTGACCACCAAAACCTGTGTATATTTAACAAAATTATAAATCCACAAAGTACAAAATCTACCTGAAATCATCTAGGCAAATAACAAATTATTTATTTATTTATTTATTTATTTATTTATTTTTTATGATAGGCACACAGTGAGAGAGAGAGAGAGGCAGAGACACAGGCAGAGGGAGAAGCAGGCTCCATGCACCGGGAGCCTGACGTGGGATTTGATCCTGGGTCTCCAGGATCGCGCCCTGGGCCAAAGGCAGGCGCCAAACCGCTGCGCCACCCAGGGATCCCAATAACAAATTATTTAAATGAGACTCAGCTTCTGAGTTGGTATAAAGAGAAAATTAAAATCTTATTTACGTACAGGGTTGTGTACACAAATGGATTTTTGTCAATATACAAATGTTTGTTTTTATCAATATACGTTTAAAAACAAACCAAACCAGCCACCACTCCTGAAAATCCTTCATACACTGTACTGGAATTTAAAAAGACTTCTAATATCTTCAAAGTTACATACAAAAATAAGTTTTTTCTTGTTCAAATTACAAATAATTTTTCTTTTCAACCTATAGCACTTGTCAGTAGTAAATCCAAAGCTTCTAGAGAATAGTTCTCCAACATTAAAGCTTTCCCCCCCCCTCATTACAAAAGGAGAGAATTCTATCTGGGGGACAACACTGAACTGTAAAGAATCCATTCTCCACCAAGAAATTCCCCCTCCAAACCCAGACACTGGCTTTCACATATAAGCTCTTCACACAACTATCTCTGAAGAAAAAGTTGCTGCCAGAGTACTGCACCCCCCTCCTCCCTCGCTTAAAATCAAACTTTGTACTGATTGACAAACAGTTAATAGTGGATGACTGTGTCCAGACACACATGTGATGTCAGTGATGTCAGGCAAAAGCAAAACTACCTGCTAGTCTATGAAGCCAAATCTCAACTTAGACAATATAGATTTTATTTACATGACTATCGTCAAATTCAGCTGTTGGTTCAAGGAAGATGGTCTATCTTGGTTAATGCTGTTACTGCATGGTCGCTTGTTCGTTTTTTCCAAAACTGCGCTCAAATTTCACTGGTCATACATTTCACAGGCAGAACCCAACAGAGACGGGTAAGAGTCTAAAGCCGGTAATCAGGCAGGCCAAGCTGACAAATGATCACCCCATTATTAAAAAAAAAATCTCACTCACTAATTTGTGCTTTCTTCTCCTTCTGTGGGCAAAAACCAGTCTGAAAAGATTGCATAGAATGATTCCCTCAAATAACACAGTGCCCCAAAAGCACAGCATGAGGATAATGGTCTAGAAATCCTTCCTGTAAGAAACTTCATTCAAAATTATTCCATATGCACTGTATTTTTTCAGGGCCTCCAAACACAGATCCCACCACACAATTCCTAGTAATAGGCTCTAGGGGCGCAGGAATCTTATGATCACACGGACACTTTCAGTTTCTTTTTCTTGGCCTTGAGCACCAGAGGCAGAGAAATCTTAAAGGCTGTCTCGCAGGTTGGGCAGATGGGACTGAAGTTGCAGAATATTGACAAGCACACAGAACAGACATAGCCAATTTCAATAAGATTTCGATGACAGAAGCAGGCAGCCTGGTAGTCCACATGAATTGGGGGTGGGAGGATTAGCTGAGATCCTTGATCTTGATCAGGAAGAAAAAACCCACAGTAAATACTGCAGAAGAGAGGGCATCTGAGGCACCTTCAAATATAGTCCCCCTGTGATGTCACAGGCCTGCTGGAGGAGTCCTGAATCCGAGTCTAAAACACAGGCATCAATCAAAATAGTCTGCTTCTGTGCTGCAAAGATGACATTCATGAAATTCATATACTGCAGTGCGCTGTCTTCTGCAGCCTTAATCACCAAAATCCTTGATTTCATTTCCTGATTATCTTTAACCTCTTTGTTCATTCTATGAATGTAGCAAAGAGCTTTGGCAAGGGATCCTGCCAGCAGAGTTTCTGTATGTTGACCCTTTATATCACTCTTGATCGTGAGATCTTTAATCTCTTCGACAATAACTTCATTCGCTGCTGTGAATAGCTCGTATATCCCATCCTTGCTCCCTGAGGGGCTGAATTCAGAAGGGTTGCCAGGATCTCCAAAAAAGTCTTCCAAGTTTGCCATTCTTTCCAGGATATAAGAATCGACTTTCTTGAATGTGACTTGCTATCACAGCAAGTTTGTTGGAATGATTCATGAATAAAGAATTTCCCAGCACCATCACAGCATCTACGCATTTGATAAAGTAAACTGAGACTCCTTTAAGGCTTGCTTTCCCCACCAAATTGGGTTGGTATCAACAATGATAACTAGAAGATTCAATTCATCTTCGTCTGACACCAGGGCGGCCAGGATCCCCCAAAACAGAGCCAGCGAGCAGTCAAAAACTCTTCCTGGTCCCTGCACACCCCGACTTCCGGCCTGTCAAAGATTTTTGATTATTTCCTTCTTGTTTATCAATCTCATTCATTTTTTAATGATATCTTTTCATGAGCATAATGTTTTAATTTTGACGAAGTCTAATTTTTTCTTTCATGGATTATTACTTTCTGTATCTGAAAACCCTTTGCCTGCCCTCATATATGGAAGCTAATTCTGCACTTTCCTGTAAAGGATTTATGGTCTTAACTTTTACATTTAGGTCTGTGGTCCATCTTGAATTAATGATTGTGTATGGTATGAGATATGGATTGAGTTAATTTTTTTCCATAAAGATATCCAGTTATTACAATTCCGCTTGTTGGATAGACTATAACCTTTCTCCAATGGATTATTCTCATGACTTAAAATTTTTTTTTTACTATTTTCTTTTAGAAGGAGGGGAGGGGCAGAGGGAAATTGGGAGAGAGGGAGAGAGAAACCTAAGTAGGCTCCATGCCCAGAGCAGAGCTATCACAGGGCTCAACCCTATGACCTGAGATCATGACTTGAGCTGAAATCAAGAGTCAGCCACATAACTCACTGAGCCACCCAGGTGCCCCACTCTGGTTTACTTTTTTAGAAATCAGATTATCATTTAAGTGTGTATGTGAGTCTATTACAAGGCTCTTTATTCTTTCCTTTGATCTGTTTATGGATCCTTTCTTACGTACTGTTCTGTCTTGATTATTGGAACTTTGCAGTATTTCTTGGCATCAGAAAGTTTAAGTACTCCAATTTAGTTATTTTTAAATAAGATTGCTTGACACATTTTAGGTCCTCTATCATTTTAATAAAAACTACAACCAGTTTAGGGGTGACTGGGTAGCTCAGTCAGTTAGGTGTCTGACTTGATTTCAGCTCAAGTCATGATCTCAGGACGGTGGGACTGAGCCCTGAGTCAGGCTTTGCATTCAGCAGGGAATCTGAATGAGATTCTCACTCCCTCTCTTTCTGCCCCACCATCCCCTGCTCTCTCCCTCTGAAATAAATAAATATTTTTAAAAAATCCCAAAAAACTACAACCAGTTTATCGAAATGTACAAAAAAATCCCCCAAATGCTGCTGAGGTTATTTTCTGATTCTTTTGAATCTATAAATAAATTTGAGGAAATGACATCATAAGAATATTGAGTTTTACAATTCTTAAACATGGACTACGTCTTCATTTTTAGAATTCTTCTTAACAATGTTTGAAAGTTTTAAATGTAGAGGACTTGTCCATTTTTTGTTAAATTCATTCTTGAATATTTCATATTTTTGGGGGGTATTATAATTGGATTTTAAAAGATTGGTAGTATTAAAATTGGATTAAGTTTTTTTTTTAATTTCATTTTTATTTGTTTTCTGTTAGCATATAAAATGCATATGGTTTTAAATATTCAATTTGTATCCAGCCAACCTTGTTAATATTACTAGTTAGTGCAGTTGTTGTTTGACTTTTCTGTATAAACAATCATGTTATATACACATAAAGACAATTTTACTTTCTTTCAGATTTTATGCTTTTTAGTTCTTTTTCTTCAGTCCTTGCAATGGCTGGCATCTCTAATACAATGTTGACTAGAAGTAGAAGGAGTGGGCATTTTTGCTTTGTTCCTGATCTTAGAAAAAAGTGTTCAATACTTCACAGTTAAGTATGGTATTAGCTGTAGACTCCTCTTAGATGCTTTTTATTAAGTTGAGGAAGTTTCCTTCTATCCTGGTTTGCTGAGTATTTTTTAAAAATCAAAAATGGATTTTTTTGGGGAGGGGCAAATGCTTTTGCTGTGTCTGTTAAAATGATCATGTAGTTTCAATTTTATTCTATTAATGTGGTGAATTACAATGATTCTCAAATGTTAAATCAAACTTGCATTATAGGGGTTAACCCTTCTTGGTTACAATTGATGGGTTCACTTTGCTGATTTTGTAAAGTACATTTACAACTATTTTCATAAAAGATATTGGTGTGTGATTTTCTTTTTTATTTTTGTATTGTCTTTATCAGACTTGAGGTTTAGGGTTATGCTGACCATATATAATGAGTTGGACAATATATCTTCTCAATTTTTGGAAAAATTTATATCAAATGAGTTTAGAAATCTTTTTTTTTTTTTTTTTTTGAGTTTAGAATTCATCAGCAAAATCATCTGATCCTGGAGTTTTCTTTGTAGGAAGGGTTTCAAAAACCAACTCATTTTCTTAAATAATTATGGGGCTATTCAAAATTTCAGTTTCATTTTTTATCAGTTTTAGTAACATGTATTTTTCAAAGAAATTTTCTATTTCATCTACATTTTCACATTTGGTGGCATGAAGTGTCATAAGATAATCTTACTGTCTTTTAATATTTATATGATCTGTATCAATCTCGTTTCCATTTCTGATATTGATAATTTATGTTCTTTCTCTTTTTTACCTTGACCAATATAGTTTATCAATTTTGTTGATCTTTTCAAAGAATCATCTTTTGATTCTGTTAATTTTTCCTATTGTTTATCTCTTTTAAAAAAATCTATTGAGTTCTGTTCTTCATTATTTCCTTTTCCTACTTACACTGGTCTTTCCTCTTATCATATTCATAAAGTGGAAGTTTATTATTATTTTATTTTTTTTAAAGTGGAAGTTTAGTTATTGATTTTAGAACTTTCTTT
Source organism: Canis lupus baileyi (assembly GCF_048164855.1). Lineage (NCBI taxonomy): Eukaryota > Metazoa > Chordata > Mammalia > Carnivora > Canidae > Canis > Canis lupus. Next base: position 37,642,541 of record NC_132865.1, read on the forward strand.
TTTTTATATAGGCATTCAAATCTACAAACCTTTCTCTAAAAACTTCTTTAGCTGCAAATCATACATTTTTTATATGTTATTTTATGTCTTTATTCTGATTTAGTTAGGAATATTTTCTAATTTTCCTCATGATTTCTTCTTTGATCAATGGATCGTTTAGAAGTGTAGTGTTTAATTTTCTTTATTTTATTTTATTTTTATTTATTTATTTATGATAGTCACAGAGAGAGAGAGAGAGAGAGAGAGAGGCAGAGACACAGGCAGAGGGAGAAGCGGGCTCCATGCACTGGGAGCCTGACGTGGGATTCGATCCCGGGTCTCCAGGATCGCGCCCTGGGCCAAAGGCAGGTGCCAAACCCCTGCGCCACCCAGGGATCCCTAATTTTCAAATATGTAAACATTTCCTAGTTGTCTTAATGATTTCTGATTATATTCTATTGCGGTCAGGAAACATTCTCTTTGGAACTTGAAACTTTTAAGTCTATTTGGACTTGTTTTATGGTCCTGTATATGATATATTGTTTTATTTATTTATTTATTTATTTATTTATTTATTTATTTATTTTTGATATATTGTTTTAAAGTAATATGTGCACTTGCAAAGAATGTGTATCCTGCAATCATGCTATAAATACCAATCAGGGAAAGATGATTGACAATCTTCCGGTTATCTTTGTATTTATATTTTATCTAATTGTCTTATCAGTTTGCAGAAGTGTTAGAATCTTTATAGTTGTAATATTGTCTATTTTCTCCTTTCCTTATGTCAAATTTTGCTTCATGCTTTTTTTAATTCTGCACTAGGCAAATGTACATTTGTTATATATTCCTGACAAATTGACGCTTTTATCATTATAAAAATGTCCTTCTTTATATGTTATAACTTTTCCTTGAAGTATGTTGAATCTAATGTTAATATAATCATGCCTTCTTATGCTTATTGTTTGTATGGCATTTCTTGTTCTGTCCATTTACATTTAACTTATCTGGATCTTTATTTTTATATGGTGCTTTTGAGACAGCACATAGATGGCCTTGCTTTTTTTGTCTTCCGGCAATTCCTGCCTTTTAGTTAGAGCCTTTAATCTAGTAAATTTATTTTATTTTTTAAGATTTTATTTATTTATTCATGAAAGACAGAGAGAGAGAGAGAGGCAGAGACAGGCAGAGGGAGAAGCAGGCTCCATGCAAAGAGCCTGACGTGGGACTCGATTCCGGGTCTCCAGGATCAGGCCCTGGGCTGAAGGCAGCACTAAACCGCTGAGCCATCCGGGCTGCCCCTAATCTAATAACTTTAAATGTAATTATAATTACATCATTATTAATGATTTATTACTTATCCTCTGTGCTTTCTATCCCTTTGTTTCTTCTTTCTTGCCTTCTTTTGTACTTTTGAATATTTGTTAGAATTCCATTTTAATTATTTTATTAAGCTTTTTTAAAAATTTATTTATTTATGATAGTCACAGAGAGAGAGAGGCAGAGACACAGGCAGAGGGAGAAGCAGGCTCCATGCACCGGGAGCCCGACGTGGGATTGATCCCCGGTCTCCAGGATTGCGCCCTGGGCCAAAGGCAGGCGCCAAACCGCTGCGCCACCCAGGGATCCCTATTAAGCTTTTTTATATCTTCCTATTTATGTTATTTTTAAGTGGTTCTACTAGGGATAGAGGGTGATATGTGGCTAAGGGGCCATGTGTTTTAAGCATAGAGGTCTGTAAGTGACCACTGGTTTATATGTGTGTATATAAAACTGTTATTATATTTCTCAGATTGGTGTTATCTGTGTTTTTCAAGAATATTCACAAAGTTGTACAACCATCAGAATTATCTTTTTTTTTTTTAAAAGATTTTATTTATTTATTCGTGAGAGACACACACACAGAGAGAGGCAGAGACACAGGCAGAGGGAGAAGCAGGCTCCATGCAGGGAGCCTGAAGTGGGACTCCATCCCAGGTCTCCAGGATCAGGCCCTAGGGTAAAGCTGGCGCTAAACCGCTGAGCGACCCAGGCTGCCCCCATCAGCATTATGTAACAACTATTTAGTTCCAGAACATTTCCAACACCCTCTAAAGAGACTCTGTACCCATTCGTAGTCACTCTGCAATTTTCCCTACCCCTAGCTTTGGCAACCTCGAATCTACATTCTGTCCCAATAGATTTCCTCATTCTGAATATTTTATAAATAAAATCATACAATATATGATTTTTATATCTCGCTTCTTTTACTTGGTATAATGTTTGCAAGATTCATTTACATTGTAGTATATATCAATGCTTTGTTTCTCTTTATGGCTGTATAATATTCCATTATATGGGTATACCACATCTTATTTTCCATTCATCTGTTGATAGACACTTAGGCTTTCCAGTTTTTGGCTATTATGAACAATGTTGCTATAAACATTTTTATACAAGTTTTTATGTAAATATATACTTTCATTTCTCTTGTATATATCTAGGAATGGAGTTGCTGGGTTCTAAGGCTTTTTTAAAGAAATTTATTCTGTTAGTATACACAGAGATAACACAACTAATGATCATATTCTGGAGTTATAACTTTTTTATTTTTTTATTTTTTATAACTTTTTTTAAAAAAGCAAAGTAGATTTTTTTTTGTAATCATTTTTTTTAACCTACATGGATATGTGGAGAATTTTTGTCTTTATCATAAATTCAGGTAGCTAACAAGGATGCCACTTTAGGGAGAAAAAAAGGTCACAATATACCTTCTGATTGCACTCTTTCCAGCAGCCTTTGTTTGTGTTGTGTGGTTGTGTATGTTTTTTGCAATAAAAAATATATATTTGGGGGGCACCAGGGTGGCTCAGTGGTTGAGTATCTGGCTTTGGCTCAGGTTGTGATCCTGGGGTCCTGGGATCGAATCCTGCATCATACTCCTCACAGGGAGCATGCCTATGTCTGCCTATGTCTCTGCCTCTCTCTCTGTGTCTCTCATTTATAAATAAATAAAATCCTTTTAAAAAAAAGAAATATATATTTGGTTATTTGGATGACCAAAACATATTTCTCATATATGTTTGGTCTTCATCCACATTCCTTGGCTCACAGCTCCCAATGCCCTTGGAATTTCCTAATGATGAGAGTGATTAAGGTGTCTTTTGTTATATTAATTGAAGTAACTAACTTATGGACCCCACCTATGGGCATAGGCTAGTGGCAGGAAGACCAACTGTGTGATCAGATGGCTGAATTTTCAGTCTCATCCTCTATTTCTCCATTGCCTACTCCCCCACCAAACTCCAGGGAGGAAAGAGGGGATGGGGCTGAATCAACCCATGGCTAATGACTTAGTCATGACTGTTCAAGGAATTTTCTATACAAACCCAAGAGGACTGGGTTTGGAGAGCTTCCAGGTTGATGAACATGTGGAGATGCAGGGAGAGTGGCACTCCTAGAAAAGCATGGAAGCTCTGCTTCTCTTCCCCATACCTCACCTTATATATCTCTTCATCTGGTTGTTGATTTGTATCCTTTGTCATATCCTTTAATAAACTGGTAAATGTGTTTCCCTGAGTTCTGTGAATGGCTCTAGCAAATTAATCTTACCTAAGGAGAAGGTTATCGCAAACCTTAATCTGTAGCTGGTCAGTCAGAAACATAGTTAACAGCCTGGGGCTTGTGATCAGCTGGCACCTAAAGTAGAGGATAGAGGGCAGTCTTGTGAAACTGAGCTCTTGACTTGTGGAATCTGATGCTGCCTTTTGGTAGATAGTATCAGAATTGAGTTGAATTCTTCGGGATCCTGTTGTTGTCTGAGAATTGCTTGGTGTTGTGTGTAGGGGAGCCCCCCTCAATGTTGAATGTTGAAATGAAAATCACTTATAAGCAGAATTTAAGATACTTTTGACCATGCAGTTTTAGTCGTGGAAGACAGATGTATGAAGAGACATGAAAAATAATAAGATTAAAGAATATCTGGACACAAACTGAATTATAGAAAGCAAAAGAGAATCAACTGCTATATAGTTGATATTCTTGAGGACAATATTTGAAAATTCAAATACATAAAGAAACTTTAAATGCTCTTGAATGTTGGGAGCAAAATGACATCTTTTACCTTCAGAGAGAGGATTTGTTAGCAGTAGACCTGGGGCAGGTTATGAATTTTCTGCACCTTGTTTTCTTCTTGAAAATGGAAATAATAGTAGTACTTACATCCTGATGTTTGGAAGATCAAATTAGTTAATTTAAGTAAGATATTCAGATTAGTGTATGGAAAATAGGAATACTTTGATAAGCATGAGCTCTTCTTTTTCCTTCTTTTTTGCTTTCTTTTCCTTCTTATCTTGCTTATTTTTTATTATTACTGTTGCTATTTAACAAGTTCCAGAAGTTTAGGCCAAAGAAGTAATAAGCTATAAAAAAGATTGGAGGGAAGTGAGACAATTGTCATTATTTGCTGCTAAATTGATCAACTTAGAAAAATCAGAACATAAATTCAGCTAGGTTTCCAGATATAAGTGAACAGACAAAAAATCAGTAATGATTATAATATCACTATTTTTTTTCATCTAGAAAAATAGTCAAAATGCTATCAATTAAAATAACAATAAAACTATAGAATTAAAAAATTACCTAGCATACAGTCATATCTTAAAACTATTTAAAACATTTTGAAATGACTTGAAAAAGATATATACTATCCTCAAGGAGAGGATAACTACAATGATAAAAATGTTAAATTTTCCAATTAGCCTATATATTCAATTGTTTTAATTTAATTTGAATCCCAGCAGCTATTTGTGGACATTGGAAAAAATAATTCTAAAACTTATATATGAAACAATAAGGGTCCACAAAACGGTTAGGCAATTTTGAGAATATAGGGCAAGGATGTGGAGTGTGCACCATGATATATAGCTCTAATGGTGCAAAGCGTGGGGTTCTTTATGGAAGCCCACAAAGAATTCAGCGGAGTAGAGAAGAAAACCATTTTATGGAAGCTTGACATATGAAGCCTCTGCTTCACCTCAATAAGAATGGGTGAGAAGCACGTTTTATTTGCTGATAATACATAAAAAATTATCTCACCTTTTGAGAGAAAAAAAAACAACAACTTGAAATCCCATTTCACTTTGGATGCAATGATGAACTCCAGTGAATTAAAACCCAAATGTGAAAAGTAAAATTATAAATCAAATAGAAGAAAGTGTAGGAGAATATCTTTGTGACTTTCAAGAAGGAATAAATAAAAGGAGACCATAGTAAAAACTGTCAGTTTAAAAATAGATGGATTTTATTATATCAAAATAAAAGATTTCTGTTCTATGAAGGACATCAAAGACAAAATTAATAAATGGATAATGGACTAGATGAAGATATTTGCAAGATCCAATGCCAACAAGCAATCAATATCTGAGATATTAGGAATCAGAAAGAAGTACAAGAAAACTCATAGAAAATGGGCAAAGAATATAAACAGACATTTTGCAGGAGAAAAGTGAATGGTTAATAAACATGTGGAAAGATGTTTAACTTCCCTAGCAAATGAGAAATGCAAACTAAGGCAGTGATATACAACTTTTAGCCCATATGGGTAGCAAAAATTAGAAAACTAACTAATATTAATTGCTGATGAAGGTATAAGAAACTATCCTTTTGGATGATAATCTGACACCATCTGAATAATATTAAGAATGTACCTATTCCTATGACTCAGGAAGCAAATTCTTGGTTACACATTTGAGGGAAAATGTGGTACAGGTCAATGAAGAGATATATATAGAAATGTTTATTGAATCATAGTTTACCAAGGTGGCCATAAGTAAGAAAATAAAGAAATGAAACCTGAGGCAAAGGTGTAGGAGTTTTGTGTAGCAACCAGAAATAATGACCTAGGGTTTACCTGTAGCAATAGATAGATCTCACAACACACTGTTGAGTGTAAAATAGTAATAAATGGGGTAAGATTTATTTCACAGTGTTATTTATGTAGGTCAAATATGTGCACACAGTAAAGCACTACATATTTTTAAAGAATACAGGGATGCCTGGTTGGCTCAGTGATTGAGCGTCTGCCTTCAGCTCAGGTCATGATCCCGGGGTCTTGGGATCGAGTCCCACATAAGGCTCCCATCAGGGAGCCTGCTTCTCCCTCTGCCTATGCCTCTGTCTCTCTCTCTGTGTCTCTCATGAATAAATAAATAGAATCTTAAAAAAGAGAGAATACACACACATATATACACACATATGGAGAATTTGTTAAAAGTATATATAAATATAATAGAGCAGGTGCCTAAGGAGAAGGGCCTGATGATAAAGGGCCAAAGGTAGAAGCTAGTAAATAAAGTACAAGGAGAAAGAGCCCTAGTGTGACAAAGATTTAAGAAAGGAACTAAAGAATTTGGTCTTTCAGTTCTATGCACCTGAGGTCTGCATAGCAACACAAATAAAATAAAAACAAAACAAAACAGACTATTTCAAAGACATAGTAAAGAAAAACACTTTATTAAAGAAATGTCCAAAAAAAAAATAAAGAAATGTCCATGTCTGTGGGTTAAAATGGAGCCCAGTGTCCCAGATGAAACAGGACAAAACAGTCTCTCAAATACTCTGGTATTGTTACTAGGCTGCAAAAATAAAGGCAGAGCAGAATCCTGTGGATCAAAACAAAATGAAACCCAGAGGGGAAAAGTCATATTGGGTTCAGACTTCACAGTAACTTTTAGTGTGAAGAGATAGTGGAGAAAATCTGAGGCTGCCTTTGGAAAGAAAATTTTTTGTGGAGTTTAGTTCAAGTATAATTCAAGTATAAAGGGAACAGGCATACAGATGTTTCCAGCTCTTCAAAAACCCGGAAGATATAGTATGAGTGTTTCTTGAGGAAACTACTTGGGGCACCAGGGTGGTTCAGTTGGTTAAGCGTCTGTCTTTGGCTCAGGTCTTGATCTTGGGGGCCTGGGACTGAGCTCTGCCTTGGGCTCCCTGCTCTGTGGGGACTCTGCTTCTCTTTCTGCCTCTCTCCTCCCTCCACAATTGTGCTCTCTCTCACTCTCTCTCTCTCAAATGAATAAATAAAAAATCTCAAAAAAATGATGAGCACATCTAGGCAAACAAGAGGGGAAAGAAAAAAAAATACACTAAAATGAAATTAAGGCTAAATATCCACAGGAACTCTGGAAGCAGGATTGAATATAAACACCATACATCTCCACAATGTAGAAGTACTAATAGAACCTGTGATGAATAGGCAGTGGGTTGGGCAGGACAAGGAATAGAAGGCAAAGTATTTCCTTATACTGCATGGTGAGGACACAAAAGACAATATTTTAAGCTCATTAATCAAATAATAGATATTAAAGCATACTGCCATTTAAAATCAACAAGAAAATAAAATAATGGTTTATTTAATCAAAATTAGGAAAGGAGGGGTAGGAGATGAAGTGGAGAAACTGTAATATGCAAACTTCTTGATCTTTCATGGCTGGCAGTCAAGAGAAAATCTCACACTAGAAAATCAAGAAATGGAGCATATACATATATAATTGAAAGCTAAAACAGTGGCCACAGGAAGAATGAAAATCAGACTAAGTGAGCCAGCATGAAGTTGTGGTTAGACAGTGGGATTTCAGAAAGTGATTTCAGGTGTGGTGTCTATTTTTTGTTCTATATAATGGAGATAAAAGGAAATTTAACTTTGTCATAGTTAATGAGTGAATGGCAATTGTTTCCTAAGGAAAGCACCTTTGATTCTCCTTATAAAACACAACATCTCCTTTGATATTGGGGCTTCTTGACTTGCAGCAGAAAGAGCAACTTCCAGTCAATGATCACTTACTGCCTCTGAAGTCTTGAAACATAATAAAAACAGGAGACAGGTGTTAGAAGGGTAACTATGTTTTCTTTTGGGACAATAGGATGAAGTAAAATGAAAGGTCTATAAGAGATAACAAGAGGAAGAAAAAACTCCTCTGATGCTTACAGATTTGGATATGTACTCTCAGTCGTTACAGTATTTCTCAGATAGGCTTTTCAGATAACTAGAATGCCAGACTGAAGAGCTTTTTTATGGTGCATTCGATGAGTGGAGGAATTAAAATTCCTGTGTGAGATTTTTTTTTTAGTTACTTTGGGATGGTTACTAGAATGTCCGATTAAATATGAGTTTCAGATATACAAAGAATAGTTTTTTTTTTTTTTTAGTTTAGGTATGTTTCATGAAATGTTTGGGATATACTTATACTAAACATTTATTGATTACCTGAAAGTGAAATTTCACTGGGTAATTTAATATTTGTATTAGTATTTGCTAAATACGGCACCTTGAGATTAATGAGAAGCTGCTAGAGAAGGCAAAAAAAATTCTCTTTTAGAAGCATAGCTAATATTTTCTGAAGCTGATCAAAATTATCAAATGCTTTAAAAATATATTTTCTTAGAAACAAATGAATGTACTACATACATATGAAGCTTTCCTGTTTGATTGTGGGCACCCTCCGATGCTTCCATTTCCTCAGTTGGATGAAGCTACATGAACAGTGTATTTCACAACTTCACAAGTTGGCTTTTTCCTTTGCAACATGAACAGACACAACATGAATCCAGTTGCATCCTCAAGTTTCTGCTCTTTGACTTACTGACTTTTTTAGTCAATGGAGCAAGTGCATCAAGACAGATTCTCTCTTCACTTCTGGGAAGTACAATCTCCATTTTTTCTTGCGTCAATTGGACATATCTCCATAAGAGAAGGCAAATCTGAATGGATAATAGAGACAATTATCAAAATACTAAAACCCTTAAATGAGAGAAAGGATTTTTTTTGCGGGACAGGATATTGCTAGTTTCAGGGTGATGTTCAAGTATTTCAACAACTCTCCCTTTTTCCCGTGTGGCTTTGCCCTAACATTTGGCTAAGTTGTTGTGCTCCTTAATGTTTGTATCTTGAGATTCACGAAGTATAGTTTGTCTTGAGATCTTTCAGATAATTAATTTTTGGGAAAAACAATTAAGTGGAAATTTGCTTCCCCTTCCTCCTGTTGCCACTGAAAAAGTAAGACTAGTGATGTTAACTTCTTCATCAAGTTATTTTGAGAATAGCATGAAATACTGTCTATTAAATTGTTTTATAAACATACAAATTTAAGTTGAGGACTGTTCCGTAAACTGAGTGAGAACATTATTCAGTTTTATTAAAGTTTTAGTAAAGCCAAATTATTTCAATCATGAATCATAACTCTTCCAGGCATAGAGTTTTTGTCACAGTTTTATAACACTAAAATAAATAATTATGAGTTGCTTTAATACATTTTAATGATCCGTAATTCTTAAGACCACAGTGAGTCTCATGGAACAGTCACAGAGAAATATTACTTAAGATTGAAAGAAATGTTTGTTGTATGTACAGGGACAAAGTGGTATGGGATTAAAACTTGATATTTTTAGTTTTATTTTAAGGACAAAATTTATCTTTGCTTAGTAAAGTATGCTGTTTTCCTGCTAAAAGGAAAGAAAGGAAGACAATTTTTATAGGTGGATTCTACTGTATATAAACATGTACCTCTGAATAGTTTGATGTAAGTCAAATTTTGGAAAGTAAAATTCTACTGATTAAAAAGTCCTTTGTCTTCATTTTGCATGATGCTAATTGCCAGTAGAATAGTTGACACATAGATATAGCAGGGACAGAAAGGACTCAGGTACCTCTAAGAGATAATACAATTGCAGCACCACTAAAATCATTGGGGCAACTTATCATTGTCTGGAATTAAATGCTAAATAAAAGGAATCTGTGTGGGAAGAAAGTAAAATAAAACCAGGACTCTTAAAGTGGGTTTCTCCACTTTAACCTGGATTTATTTACATAGTTAAGAACTTCCTGTTATTCACATGCACACGGTTGCCATCCAAGTGGCACTTTGCCACCTCTTGTCCCATGTTGTCAGCAGGACACTATTCTTTTTTTTTCTTTTTTTTTTATTTTATTTTTTATTGGTGTTCAATTTACCAACATACAGAATATCCCCCAGTGCCCGTCACCCATTCACTCCCACCCCCACCCTCCTCCCCTTCTACCACCCCTAGTTCATTTCCCAGAGTTAGGAGTCTTTACGTTCTGTCTCCCTCTCTGATATTTCCCACACATTTCTTCTCCCTTCCTTTATATTCCCTTTCACTATTATTTATATTCCCCAAATGAATGAGAACATACAATGTTTGTCCTTCTCCGATTGACTTACTTCACTCAGCATAATACCCTCCAGTTCCGTCCACGTTGAAGCAAATGGTGGGTATTTGTCATTTCTAATGGCTGAGGAATATTCCATTGTATACATAAACCACATCTTCTTTATCCATTCATCTGTCGATGGACACCGAGGCTCCTTCCACAGTTTGGCTATTGTGGACATTGCTGCTAGAAACATCGGGGTGCAGGTGTCCCAGCATTTCATTGCATCTGTATCTTTGGGGTAAATCCCCAACAGTGCAATTGCTGGGTCGTAGGGCAGGTCTATTTTTAACTCTTTGAGGAACCTCCACACAGTTTTCCAGAGTGGCTGCACCAGTTCACATTCCCACCAACAGTGTAAGAGGGTTCCCTTTTCTCTGCATCCTCTCCAACATTTGTGGTTTCCTGCCTTGTTAATTTTCCCCATTCTCACTGGGGTGAGGTGGTATCTCATTGTGGTTTTGATTTGTATTTCCCTGATGGCCAGTGATGCAGAGCATTTTCTCATGTGCGTGTTGGCCATGTCTATAGCAGGACGCTATTCTAAAATGAAACCCTGGGCGTGTCATGGCATTGCTTCAACTCTTCCCAGACACAACATATCCTGTGGGTGTAAATTGGAGTGTGTGAGCATGAATCCTGCTCACCTTCTAGTCTCATTCCTGACAACTCCTCTCTTGGTGACGTTACATGGTGACAGGGTAGGGTAGGCTGAGCCAGCCCTGACACTAGCACTGGATTTCTGCCTCCTGACAGAGTGCCTCACAAATGACCTCTATTTGCATAATTGCAATGGCCAGTTCTCTGTCCTTCATCTTTCTAATCAGAGAAGCTTAACACTAGTGATGACTCTTTTTTATTGAACTTAACTTTTTTGGGGGATTTCACTTCATCTCATGGCTTAAAAATATCATCTATAAATCCATGACTCCTAAATCTATATTTACAACCTGGATTTTTTACCAAACTCTAGATTCCTTTATCCAACATCTGACTTGCCATTTATATCCTAAGATGACAGAGACGAGAGGTACACTAATATGCTCAAAACTGACCTTTTCCTCTAAAACCTTTTACTTGTTCAGTAATTTTTTTTTTTTTTTAATCAGTAAGTGGTCATTTCATTGTTCAAGTTTCCCAGGCCCAGCACATGGGAGTCATTTCTCACTGCACTCCCCTCTCCCGTTTCCATGACCCAAGACATCCTTGCAGCCCCCGCTCTCACCATCTGGCCTTGGACCTCTGCCTGGCTTATGACTGTAGCCTCCTCACAGCTGCCCCCGGGGATCAGCTTTCATCCCCAGGTGGGTTCTACATACAGTAGCAGGAGTAACCCTGGTAAAGTGACAGCCAGACAGCCACATTTCTTTGCTCATACTTTTCAGTGATGCCTCATCACACGCAGATTAAAATGACCAGTTCCTCAGAAGGCACAGGGTCCTATATGAGTTGCTCCCCTTTGTTCTCAGACTTTTTTTTCTATTACTCCCCACTCCCTTACTTCACTATAGCCACTGACCTGCCAGCTCTTTCTTTTTTTTTTTTTTCAGTTTTATTAAGATATAATTGACATGCAGCCTGTATAAGGTTGTGGTGCTTAGCATAATGATTTGCTACATATGGTACAAAATGATCTCCTCAGTGAGTTCAGTTAATGTCCATCACCTCATATAGTTATCCTCCCCTCATTTTTTTTTTCTTGTGATGAGAACTTTTAGGATCTACTCTCTTTCTAATATACCATACAGCAGTGTTAACTATGGTCATCATCTTGTACATTTCATCCCCAGAACTTATTTACCTTGTAATTGGAAGTTTGTGCCTTTTGACCACTTTCCTCCAAATCCTCCCTACTCCCCATGCCCATAACCACAAATCTGATCTCTTTTTCTTTTAGTTTGTTTGTTTTTAGATTCCACATATAGGTAAGATGATACAATATAATAATTGGTTACTTTCTTCATGTAATTATTTTTCCCCAAAATATTTTCTCTTTCTGGAAGAGGAATGAGTAAGGTTACTGATTAAGCTATTTGTTTAGGAATAAGTAAAATACATTTTCAATGGACTTTTGAATTATAACTTTAACTGATTTACTAAATCAGTGGCTACTGACTGATTCCATATATTAAGGGATTGCACTTACTTTTTAAAAATAGGAAGATGGAGAGGTAAGGTTAGGACTGAGTGTGAAATACAAGACACCAGGCTGGGACTGAGCTTTGCCAACCCTGCCTCCATTGTTGCTTCCCCCACCACCCCCCCAGTGCCAAAATGACACAGAATTTTTTTGCACCTGGGATTAATTTTTATTTGAAATCTAGTCTGAAATAAACAAGAGGGACAGTTTGCTTCCACTCTGAAAAATTTGGTGAAGGTTAAGTTATCAGTGATTCAAGCCAACCCATATTATACATGGTTATTCAATTGATAGAAATGGTCTCCATTAAAATTTTTTCTGTGGGCTGCTAATTGCTATTTTCAGCCTACAATTTCTTGCAGATGATTTGTTTGAAACCATGATTGTGGCTTCTGCTAAATCCTTTGAAATTCAGGCCTTTAATCCTATGCTTTACAAATTGTTTTAAAAGTACTGATCTAATTAAGCAAATTGATGCAAATATCACTTGCCAAGACCAAATTCTTCTTGTCTAATGGACACTCTTTGTTCACATCATAACTTTAATTAAACTCGTGGATTCTGACATGCATAGTCAAGTGTGCCTCAATAATCCATAGCATCAATGTTCATGAAATTGGAGTGCATCTAGGTTTCATGGCACAGGGATGGCCAGGACTTTCCAGCTTAAAAATATCGCTAACAATATCCTTTTTTTTTTCTTTGTTGAGCCACTAAAAAGCTTTTGTGTTTAGAATAAAGAAGATCCATTGACTTATATTTAATGGTTAGGATGATACACTGAAAAATTATCACAATAGTATCCTTTATATCCATTCAGTGTATTTTTCATTTCAGATATATTTTTTATCTCAACTAGTTGTACCTGGATCTTTTCAAGTCTTCTTTTTTTCACTTAAGTATGTTCATGTTTTCCTCTACATTCTTGAATACAGGAAACATTTTTATGATAGTTATTTTAATATTCTTTTTTTAAAAGACTTTATTTATTTATTCATGAGAGGCACAGAGAGAGAGAGAGAAAGAGAGAGAGAGGCAGAGACAGAAGCAGAGGGAGAAGCAGGCTCCATGCAGGGAGCCCAATGTGGGACTCGATCCCGGGAGTCTGGGATCACACCATGAGACAAAAGCAGATGCTCAACCGCTGAACCATCCAGGTGTCCCTATTTTAATATTCTTATTTGCTAATCTCATCATCTCTGATATTTCTGAGTCTATTCTTAATTTATCTCTCAACTGTAGATCTTATTTCCCTGTTTTATGTCTGTTAAATTTTTTCCAGCTTTATTGAAGTATGATAGTGTATTTGTATGGTGTAAAATGTGATATTTTAATATACATATGCATTGAGAAATTATTTTAATCCTAAAACCTGCCAGTTATTTTACCAGCAAAAAAAAAAAAAAATTGATTTATTTTGGAGTGAAAGAAAATTGCAATCTGGGACAAACAAGCTGCGGCAAAAATATAGGCAAGTCCAGTAACAAAGCAGAGATAAGCATTTCTTTAGGAGAAAAGGGGAAAGTTGAGAAGACTATTATGAACTAAGGTTCATTGGAATAAAGTGGGAGTTTGAAGTATGGTGGCTTCTCATCGGCTGAGCTATAGTGTGGAGGGATGAGGAAAGTGTCTCCTTCTCCAGCTGAAGTAGTAAAGCGGTATCCATGTGCAAAGTCAGGTCTGTGTAAGGTCAAGTCCATCTCTTCCTATTGAATTTGCAATTGACTATGAGTGGTAGGGTGTGGGAGCTCCCCCTGCCAAAACCTCCTGACTCCATTTTAGTGAGATTTCTCATTATCAATTTCCATAGTGATTACCACAATTAAGCTATTTAACATGGCTATCACCTCCCATAGGTACCTTTTTTCTCCTCTGTGGCAAGAACACTTGAGATTTAGTCTCTTAGCAACTTCCAAGTGTACAGTATATTATTAATTATAGTCACCATGCTGTACCTTGGGTCTCCAAAACTTATTCATCCTATAACTATGTATCTATCTATAGAACTTAATATGCCTTTTGACCAACATCTCCCCATTTTCCCCTACTCCCTAGCTCCTGGTTAACCATCATTCTGCTCTCTGTTACTATGGGTTCAACTCTTTTAGATTCCATATAAAGTAAGATCATGCAACATTTGTCTTTCTGTGTCTGGCTTATTTCACTTAGCCTAAGGTCCCCCAGGTTCATCTCTGTTATCTATCTATCTATCTATCTATCATCTATCTATCTATCTATCTATCTATCTATCTATCTATCATCTATCTATCTATCTCACATTTTATGAATCCATTTGTCTGTTGATGGACACTTAGGTTGTTTCTAGATCTTGACTATTGTGAATAAAGCTGCAATGAACATGGAGTGCAGAGATCAGTGATTTCATTTCCTTTGAATAAATAACAAGAAGTGGAATTACTGGATCATATGGTAGCTCCATTTTTAGTTTTTTTTGAGGAAACTCCATAATGTTTTCCATAGTGGCTGTGCCAATTTGCATTCTACCAACAGTACACCAGGGTTCCCTTTTCTCCACACACATGCCAACACTTGTTATCTTTTTATTTTATGATAATAGCCATTCTAACAGGTGTGAGGTGATGTCATTGTGGTTTTGATTTGCATTTCCCTGGAGATAAGTGATGCTAAGCACCTTTTCATGAACCAGTGTTCAGGTTAAGCACTCTGAAGAATTAAAGAAGAATAAAAAATTGTAAATATTCCTCTAACAATGCACTCAAATAAACTAGAGGCAGAATATGGTGAATGTCATTGAATGACATTTTATAGGGATTTAAAGGATGAAAGAAATGGGATGGTAGAAATAAAGACAGCACAAGCATGAATATCTAAATGAATGGGGAGGACTGTTGTAGAAAGTAGATGTATATGGCAAGGGGCTGGTGGTGGGGACACAAAGAGAAGTCAAGGCAGGTGAGCATAGGCAGGGAGTGGGGAGAGAGTTGGACTGGAGCTGAGCTTGGTGTGTTTCTTTATTTTGTATTATAACATTTTATGGTTAAGGAAAGAACTCAGGTTAATTTTGGTGCCTTCTATCAAGAATTGTAAAAAGAATGTATACATTCTATTTTTTAAAAAAGATTATTTATTTATTTTTTTATTTGAGAGAGAGAAAGCAGGGAGGGGCAAAGGAAGAGGGAGAGAAGCAGACTCCCCAGTGTGGAGCTTGACACGGGGCTCGATCCCATGACCCTGAGATCATGACCTTAGTTAAAATCAAGAATCAGGCACTTATGGGACTGAGCCACCCAGTTGGCCCAAGAATATATATATTCTAAAGAAATTCTGTTTTGGAATTTGTGACAGGCTGCATAATGGTCTCTTAAATATGTCCACAAACCAATCTCCAAAACTTTGTTAGTATATATAACAGAAGGGAATTTACAGGTGTGAGTAAGGTAAGGTTCTTAAGGTGGGGAGATCAGTCTGGATTATCTGGGTGTGTCTGATATATCCACATGAGTCCTTATAAGAGGGAGGCCAGAGGGTCAGTTTTAGAGAAAGAGTATGAGGATTGAAGCAGAGATTGGAGTGATACCCTTTGAAGAAGAAAGAAGTGACCACATGCAAGGATTATAGGTGGCCACTAGAAGCTGAGAAAGGCAAGGAAACCAATTCTCTTCTCAGAGCCCTTAGAAGGAAGTAATCCTGCCAACATCTTGACTTGAGCTCACTGATTTTGGAGTTCTGACCTTCCCAACTGTAAGAGAATAAAACTGTGTTGTTTTATACCACTAAATTTATAATAATTAGTTGCAGTAGAACTATGAGGCAAGTACAGAATTATATACTCAAAATAACAAATTAAAGTGCCAGTTGTATAATTTTGTCTTATTTTAAAAATGGAAATAGAAGGAAAAAAGTGGGAGAGAACATATTAAATTGCTTTTATTTCTCTCAGTGCTCTACTTTAAAGTCTATTTTGGAGCTTCTGCACAGGATGTATTACTAGGCACAAAGAAAGATACGGGAATTACTGATAATTGTTGCTCATGTTCTATGTCTGTGAATCTGAGGATTGTTTAAAATTGATATACAATTTTCTGATCAGTAACAATCATAGCTGTAAGATGCCTTGACATAGGCAAAGTAATAATGATATCATTTAGAAATAATAGTTGTTGAATTTTTGAAGTAGTTTTTAGGTGCTTAGCAGGATTATCTTACTTAATCATTATAACAACACTATGGATGGGTATTACTCTTTTGCATATTTTGCAGATGTCAAAACTGAGGATTAGAAAAGTTGAGTACCTCATCCAAGATCACACAAATGACAAATGTTAGAGCTGCTGTTTGCACCTAAATGCCCTGCTTTGAGAGCCCAAATGAAACAGCAATTGGAAATCCATCTACTGGTCATGAAATTGTCTATAGTCTCTGAGGATAAACTTTATGCAAATATGAAGATGGACAATCAGGTAACCCTGGTGAGGCCAGCTTTTGTTTGTTTTCGTTTTGAAATAAGCAATTCTGTCTTCTGAAATAGCAGGGGACATTTTCTCAATTCTGGCTGTGTGTCATGAGATTCAACTGTTTGGACCATTGATTTATTACTTGAATTAAAAGAAGATGGACAGCTAATTCCATCAGACACATTATATAGATTTAAGTAGAGGAAGAGTCGACAATACCCAACTCCACAACCTTGTTAGACAATTGTACTAAACAAGCTCTCTTCTTATATGGCTAGACAGCCACATAGATGAGTGTTGTCCAAAAAAAAAAAATATATATATATATATATTCTGAACCACAAACACAAGCTACATACATAATTTAAAATTTTCTAGTACTCACACTAAAAAAAGGAGTGGGTAAAACAAAAAACATATATTTTGTTTAGCTTAATATATTCAAAATATTAACATTTCAACATGTAATTAATACAAAAATTATTTTTTTGAAGATTTATTTATTTATTTCACAGGGAGAGGGAGAGAGAGAGTCTCAGCAGACCCTGCATTGAGCACAGAGCCCAGTTGTGGGCTTGATCTCATGACCCTGAGATCATGACCTGAGCTGAAACCATGAGTTGGATGCTTAACCAACTGTACCACCCAGATGCCCATATATAAATTATTAATGATCTCTTTGGCCTTTTAAAAAAAATCATACCTCATCTTTGAAATCTAGTGTTTATTTTACATTTACGGCACATTTGAATTTGATGGGATCAGACTGCAGGTGCTCAGTGGCCACATGTGCGGGGCCACCATGTTGAGCTGTGCAGATATCAGTGGTACTATATGCAAGGTCACTTGACACTCTTGTGTCCACTGACACACTGAAATTAATGAGAACTGGAAACTCTTGTATTTTCAGACTCCCAAGAAAGGTTCTATGGGAAATAACAGAGATCTGTGTTTTTTGTACTCAATATCCCACGCAGAGACTCTTTTGGCCATTAGTGGAAAGAAACTTTTCCTTTCTGTTGCCCTCCTTCAGGTGGTAAAATAGACTCCTCCTATTATACGTGCAGAAAGCACCTCACAGGCAGCTCAGAATTAGAGCAATGTGCAGTCACCTAGTTTAACCGGGAAAAGAAATGGAGTGGTGTTATTTGTCTAGATTCCAAGTTTATCGTTACATTGAGGATGTCCTAGTCATTGAACCTGGCTACTCCAGCAGCAGAAATGGCAAGGTGTAGAGGTGTGCGATTCATGCATAACACAAAAGTGAAAGACGGTATTTCTAGTCTGGATTTCTGATAGAGCATCTGGGAGCAGCTGTAGATCAAGCAGTACTCCAGTGTGAGAGGATAAAAAGCCTCCCCAGCTGGGAGCCTCCCAACCTGTACCACTCAGCAGATCACTTTGCTATGGAGCTCACTCTTTTTATTTCCTGCCGAGGTTGACTTTCATCCCAGGCAGCCTGTTATCTAACTTTGTGTTAAGAGAACTGTTGTTTTCATGCCTTGGAAATGTGTCTTTTATTTATTTTTTTATTTTTTGGAAATGTGTCTTTTAATTTAGCACCTCTATGAATAGTTTTTTAAGCTTTCTGTGGCAGTTAGGCACTGAACATCCTCATAGAGTGTGGATACTCTGGAGAATATAGGAAAGAACAAAATACAGTTTGTGATTGCAGTGTACTATCTGGAGTTGGAAAAGTAAGGATTCCCAAAACAACTCTTGCTGTAATTGAAACAAATGAGATTACAAGTGGTTTTCTAGTTAATCTTGATATAGAGAACATTTCTCATTAAAGGTCCCAAAGACTCTAGGTGAAGGAAAAATAGTGTCACAGGATCATGGGGCTTGGGAGATACAGCAATTGAAACATTTTACAGCCAAGGCCAGCGGAGATGACCAATACATAGAACAAAATGGAACACCCAGAAATAGACACAGATTCGAAGGGAGAATGAAGTATATATTTAAAAGAGCATTTGATTCTTGAAGAAGAGATTATTTATTCAATGACTGTCTAGATACTTGGAGAAAAATAAATATTGGTATCTATCTTGCTTTTTGTATCAAAACAAATTCTTACTAGACACAAAATTTCTATATTACAGACAAAGAAATGGGGATTGCTCCTAATATATTCGGTGACTAATAAATAAATTAATAGGCTATGCTCCAAGATCAAGACCAATAATCCTGAAAAACAAGATTGACCTAACAGGTGGGGGCCCATTGCCCATCTGTGGGTAATCTTAAATGTCATGCTGAGGAGCTGAGGTTGAGTTGTTGGCAGGAGGAGGATAAGCATGAGATAGATGGTCCTGGTTAGAGCTGAGGTTTGGGGAGATGACTGTATTTGTGACATGTTGTCCCAGTGTATTACATTCTTACATGGTATTATGAAACTCCTAAGCACACCATGATCTGAGTTTCTTAGCTCCTCTACTAGAACCTTTCATTTTTCTTTTTTTTTTTAAATTTATTTATGATAGTCACAGAGAGAGAGAGAGAGAGAGGCAGAGACACAGGCAGAGGGAGAAGCAGGCTCCATGCACTGGGAGCTCGACATGGGATTCGATCCCAGGACTCCAGTATCGCACCCTGGGCCAAAGGCAGGCGCCAAACCGCTGCGCCACCCAGGGATCCCGTCATTTTTCTAAGTGTTTGACGTATACTTTTCTTCCCTTTCTTCACAGCTCTAATCTATTAGCAATGATCCCCATAATTTTTTTCTTCTCTGTTTTCTTTCTTTCTTTCTTTTTCTTTTTTTTAAAGCAGTCCTGACTTAATCTGTTTGAAGTTGAGCTCCAGCACTGGTTGTTTTAGAAACCTACCTCTAGGTGATTCTAATGTGGCCCCTGGCCAGAGGCCCTCATACTTAATTAACCTGCGTGGTAAACTACAGATTTCTGGGCTACACAACCAGGGATTTCAGACTCAGTAGGTTGGGGGTAGGGCCCGGAAGTTTGCATTTCTACCAAGAGGTTCCAAGCAGTGCTGAAACTGCTGCCCTGGGAGCTATACATTGAGGACCACTGGGTGTGATATTGTGATTTATAATAAGAAATATATATTTGGTCTTTGCCCCAATTTCTGGCATAGATCTCCCCAAACCCTTGAAATTTCCTGAGTGACAAGAGCAGTGACAAGGACAGCAACATCATCTGTTATAATATTTGTTCCCTTGTCTTCATTTCCTGAAAATGCTTCAGAACCATGAAGATGAAATGAGTGTGTTGTTATTCGTAACAAACATCTTTTGATCACAACTGAGTTTATGTTAATGAGGTGACTTTTGGAAATACCCTAAAGTTGAGAAGGGGCCTAGTTGCCAGAAGAACCAACCGTGTGATTAGAGGATTGAAACTTTCAATCCCATGTCCTGATCTCTGGGGAGGGACCTGGAGGATGAATCAATCACCAATGGCCAGTGACTTAGTCAGTTATGCCTATGGAATGAAGCCTCCATAAAACCCCCAAAAGATAGTGTTCAGAGAACTTCTGGGTTGATGAACACATGGAGGTGCTGGGAGGGTGGTGCCCCTGGGTAAGGTGTGGAAGCTCTGTGGCCCTTTCCCCACACCTTGCCTTGTGCATTTCTTCCATCTGGTTGTTCCTGAGTTATAGTCTTTTATAATAAAATGTCAATCTAGTAAGTAAGCTGTTTCCCTAAGTTTTGTGAACTGCTCTAGCAATTTACCAAAATTTATCAAACCCAAGGAGGGAGTCGTGGGAACCTCTGACTTATGGCCTATTGGTGAGAAGTCCAGGTGACAACTTGGACTTGCAATTTACATCTGAAGTGTGGGGCAGGGGGTGGCAGTCTCGTGGGACTGAGTCCCTAACTGGTAAGATCTGACACTATCTCCAGGTAGTTTCAGAACCGAGATGATATCCAATAGAACAGCCAGCTGGGGTGGGAGAACTGCCTGTTGGCATAGGAAGTTCCCTTCCATACATGGGAATTGGTGACAGAAGCCTCTCACTGGCCTAGGCAGTCACCATACTCAACACCATTCTACCTGGTCCCCCTCCTGCTTTTATCTCTCTGTAGTCCATTCTCCACGTAGTTTTCAGTGATCTTTTGAAAAAGTAAATTGGGTCATATGAACCTCTGTACCCCTCACATTTCCCTGCCTCAAAGTCCCCAATGTCTTCTAAAACAATTAGCATGAAATCTAAAGCTCTTAACCAACCAGCCTTCGAAAGTCCTCCATGATCTAGTTCTGCCCTGTACATGTCTCATCACTCACATCTGCTTGCCGTCCCACTGGTTGACAAACACACCACTGTGTCTCTGCTGCATGCTTTTCCTTGGCTCTCCCCTTTGCTGCAGTGTCCTTCCCCAGGTAGTCCAAGTCTGGCTCCTTCTTGGTATCCAGGGATCAGTCCAAATGTTGCCTCTGAGTGCCTTCTGAGTGCCCCCACTCCCTGAAGTCAAACTCTATCGCGTTTCTTGGTTATCTCTGCCTTCCTTACTGAAATATAAGCCATATGAAAACAGGGGCGTAGTCTTTCTATGACAGACCACTGTGTCTACACCTAGAATGAAGCTCTAACTCTTAATAAATACTAACTGAATGAATAAAGTAATATACTATTGTAAGGAAAAGTATCTGAGAAAAAACAGACAAGTAAACTCATAGGTATGTTTAGAGACCAGCCTTCTCACTTTGCCTAGGGTTGAGAGGGCTCCCAGGACTGGGGACTCTTAATATTAAAACTGGAAAAATTATGGGCAAACCAGCACAAGTTAGCTATCCTAGTGCTTATACATGCATACGGAATATCTTCCAGCATTCTTGTATTGACTAGTCTTTGTTCTCTTTGTTATATCAGCGCATTGCCTCACTCTTAATTTCAGTGCCTTTAGCTTCCTCAACTTTTAACACGGTTGTGGTATAAGAATCTTGTCTTTTGATATTGCTTTCAGGAAGAACCAATAAATAATTCTAGATTTCTTTGCCTACCTCATTCTATTTCTACTACTCCTTGTTTAAAAGTCTTATGTTGAAATGGAAACCCTTTTGCCTCAGCTAGTGGTAGACTTAAATAAGCCAGGAGCAAAATAAGGAACATAATTATAAAGAAGAGAAAAATTGAGTGGGTATTGACTGGCAAAAACAGATCTGGGGAGCAAGGTGTACCACCGGTTTAGTAAGCCCTGCCTTGATCTATAAAATAATGAGTGTACATACTGTACAGCAAAACTAGTAAGTGTGATGATGAAGGACAACATATTCTTGTTCAGATCATTGCACACGTTGTTGCTCTTTGATGATATCTGACTTCCATGAGATGCTCTCATATCCTTCTCTTCCAAGGTTCTATACTCTTCGTCTGCACTCCCAGCCCCACAACACCACCAGCTGCCATTTTTCTGAGCATGGATTCACAGTGCTGTGATCTGAGTGCCTTAGTCAGCTGAGGCTGCTATAACAAAACACGTTGATTGGGAGGCTTAAACAAGGAATATTTATTTCTCACAGCTCTGGACTCTAGGAAGTCCATGATCAAGAAGCCTGCAGATTCAATGTCTAGTGAGGTCCCTTTCCTGACTTGCAGGCAGTCACTTTTTCATTATGTTCTCACAGGGTCTTCTCTTGGTTCATGAAGGCAGAAAAGGAGGGAGAGCGAGAGAGGGAGAGAGAGATAGAGAGAGAGAGAGAGAGGTCTCCAGGTTTTTCATTATATCAGGGTATTAATCCCAATATGACATAATCCTAATTATTTCCCAACGATTAAGGCTTCAACATGTGAATTTTGGGAAGGACAAAAAATTCAGTTCCTGACATTTTGCCCCAGGCCCCCCAGAATTCATGTCCTTTTAACATGCAAAGTACATTCATTTCATCCCAGCAACACCAAGAGTCTTAACTTGTTTCAACATCAACTCTGAATTTCAAAGTCTCATCTAAATAGCATCTAGATCAGATATGGGAGAGACTCTGAGTACAACTCATCCTGAGGCAGAATTCCTCTCCCACTGTGAACTAGTGAAATCAGATAAGTTATGTGTTTCCAAAATGCAACTGTAGGACAGATATAGGGTAGATGTTCCCATTCTACAAGGGAGAATTCAGAAGGGAGAAAAGATTGATGGATCCCAAGCAAATAGAAAACTTAGCAAGGCAAATTCCGTGAGACCTGAAGGCATTGCCTTCTAGACCCACTGGAGTGGCAGGGTCGCCCCCACAGCTTGAAGGGGCAGGCCTGCCACCCTGGCCACCTTTCTGCTGCATCATCACATGGCAGAGAGAGAGAAAGAGGCCTCTAGTATTCTCTTCTTATAAAAGCCTTCATGCCATCCTACGGACCCACTCTCCTGACCTAATCTAATACTAGTCACTTTTCAAAGGTTCCACCTCCAAATGTAATCACATCAGGGTTGGGATTCAACATATGAAATTTGAGGAGGTGGTGGTGGGCATAAACATTCAATTCATAGTTCTGAGTTTCTCATCCTAAAAAAGGTTTGAGATTATAAGCATGCTGAGGACAGAAATATGTGCTTCATCCAGGGTCTGGCATAAAAAATGTTTTTGATTGATAAATGAATCCATAAATAAACAAATAAAGTATAGCAGCTATTTTAAGTCTGTCTCAGCACTTCATTAAAGGCAAATAATGTGCTTCTTCCAGTTACAGAGTTGCATAGCCCTTACTGGAGCCTTTTCTTCTTCCATAATCCTAATAATAAAACTAAATATTGAGGGGCACCTGGGTGGCTCAGTGGGTTGAGGTCTAGTGTCTGACTCTTGGTTTTGGCTCAAGCCATGATCTCAGGGTCCTGAGATGGAGCCCCATGTCAGGCTCTGTGCTCAGTGAGGAGTCTGCTGGAGATAATAGCTCTCTGCCCCTCCCCCAATCACTTGCGAGTGCACTCTTTCTCTAAATAAAATGAACAAATAAATGTCAATAAATAAATAAAATTATTCATTATTATTCATTAATAAATAAATAAATATTATTAAATTATTATTATTTATTAAAATTTATCATGTTATTAATAAATAAATAAAAATGTTTTTCTACATTTTAGTGCAAAGCCATCTTGTAGTATTCAAAGGCTCTGTATTAGTGCCAAGTAGCAAATCCTCATGTTTTGGATGATTTTATCATTTTTGAAATAAATAATAAAGTCATCACTTTATTTTGATGTAACCAATATATTCACATGTTCTTGGAGAGTACACAGCATTTTATATGGAAGATTCATTGTATGCATAATTTCCACCTTGGCTTATGGCATCATTTAAACATTTTTTTTTTACAAAGTATTAGTTAAAGGAAGTGCTTTTAAAAATTATGCTCAGTAAACTAGAGCATTAAAAAAATTATTCATTCAACTTCAGCAAGGTCCAGCATATCAAATATAAGACTGGCAATTAATGCCCATTGTTCAAATAGTCCCAAAATGATTACCGGCTCCCCTGAGGGAGAGATTTGAAGTGGCCACATTTGGTACCAGGTGTTTGAGTAAAGGGTGTTATTTATTTTGAGATGTAATTGGGGTCAGCTATGAAATAAAGAGGTTTAAACTTTATGCTTCAGCTATTATTACTGGACCAACCCCAGCCTCTTTCATCAAACTCTGGCTCTATTAGCATCGCTAACAATCATTTTCTCACTGGGACTTATCAATAAGATTGTAGCTATTGTCAGAATCTGTTAGCCAAAAATTACTGACTCAGCATTTGGAGTTCAACAGCTACAGGGTTATATCATTTAGCAAGACACCATGTGTGAGTGTGTTTGTGTGTTAGTGTGTGTGGGGTGTGTGAGATTATAGTAATATACATGGTAAATACTATAGGTATTTAACATAGTATTATACATTCTCAATGTGTGTATATTAAATTATGTACATACACACAAAGATAATTTTTTTGTCAATTTCTAAGAAATTGTTTAAATGTATTTGGAGGTAGAAATCACTTTATTAATGGTAACTATGCAAATTGGTTGCATCCTTCTGTTTAAAAATGCTGTGTAAAGAAAGGAACTATGTAGCTCAAAACCTGGAAGTCATGGGGTGCCTGGGTAGCTCAGTGGTTGAGCGTCTGGCTTTGGCTCGCTCATGATCCTGGGGTCCTGGGATCTAGTCCTGCATCAGGCTCCTTGCAGACAGCCAGCTTCTCCCTCTGCCTGTGTCTCTGCCTCTCTCTCTGTGTCTCTCATGAATAAATAAACAAAATCTTTAAAAACAAATAAACCTAGAAGTCATAAATAACATTGTCATGTTAAAAAATATATAATACTGTTCTATCAATGAATATAAGACATACACAAACTACATATAAATGATGACTAAGTACTGAAGATATAAAACTTCGAACAGTTATAAAATCTGAGTAAAATTTTGAAGAAGATAATCTGTAATTGTGCCAATACTTTTTCAGTTACTTTCTTGTTGACATCCCGCCATTTTTAGTATTCCAACATACTATGGAAATACTGAATTGTTTCTTTTAACATCTGCTTAGTGTGTGGAGTATAATTGAAATGATATAGATTCTCTTACTATGTGGGTCATTTTAAAACTTTGCCTCAACTCTATGGTGCATGAATTACCGTTATGGAAAACTCACTTTCCAGCTAAGATTATTTTAATGGCTCGCACTTTAAACTAAGTCTTCACCATCTGTTCTTCCTTTTATTCTAAATGCTAAGAGAAATTAATTTAAATGCATCATAAAAGAGCTATTTTATGTTTTTTAAATCCCTGTGTGCAGCTTAACTCTCAGACTAAATGTACATTGGCGATCTCCAAAAACATCTGGAGGAAAACAGCTGGCTTTGTTATCTAATTTGGAATACTTCCCAGGGAAGATGGGAAGTCACCCTAAAGGAATGTGTTATAAATTCCAATGTCCCCTCTTCTTTTGCCATGTCTAGGGTATCACTGACCCTTAAACAATATAGGTTTGAACTGTACAGGTCTGCTTATATGTGGATTTTTTTCAGTAACTACAGTATGATACTGTGAATGTATTTTCTCTGTGATGTTCTTAATAGCATTTTCTTTTCTCTAACTTTATGGTAGGAATGCAATATATAATACATATAATGTACAAAATACATATTGATCGGCTGTTTATGTTGTCAGTAAGGCTTCTGATCAACAGGAGGCTACAAGTAGTTAAGTTTTGGGGGGTCAAAAGTTGTCCACACATTTTCAAATGCCCCACAGTTGTTGGGGGTGCACCCCTGACCCCCACAGTGTTCAAGGGTCAACCATGTACCAGGACTGTGAAACTAATAAAGAAGGGGCAAGCTTTAATATAATGCTCCCATTGTTTTATAAATCAATTGGATTTGTTATACTCAGCCGAAGTTTTCTTCTCAGTATTTTCAAAAACATACTTACCAACATTATTGATGGTTGTATTTTCTGTTTAGCCAAACCTTCTGAAACACTGTTTCTAGCATGAAGGGAATAGTGCTGACAGAGATTGGTTCCCAGTCCCGGCAGTAAGTTTCAAACAACAAATAACAGCAAGGGGAGTCCATGCCCCCTCACAGATTAGTGGGTGACAGCCCTAGGAGCAGCCAGCACCGCTAGCTGCGAAAGAGGTGTCCAAGGAGGTAAGAGTCTATGCTTTCATTAGTGCTAACTGTACTTTTTTGTTTCTTGTTCCTTTCTTTGCTGCAAATGTCATTAAGTGTAATGTCATTATTCTCGCATACATGACACTGTGGCAAATGTAAATTTCTCATGACCACTTTTGGTGAGCTGTCTGCCTGTGATCCTGAGACCTCAGCTTCAGTGTTGGGAAGCATGCAGGTATTCTCTGCAAAGACAGTGGCCTGAGAAATATGTGAGTGCAACAACTAGTAACCGGAAAGCTAAATATCACACCATATTAGAGGGGTTTAGATGGGAAAGTAGGGAGGGACAGAACTGTTTTTACTGAAGATTGATCGTTGAATTACAAAGGAAAAACAATCAATCGATGTGACACCTGTAAAAGGAAATAAATTTGATTTTTAAATAGGACATTAAATCTATTTTATTTTATTTTATTTATTTTATTTTATTTATTTTATTTTATTTATTTTATTTTATTTTATATTTTATTATTTTATTTATTTACTCATGAGAGACACACAGAGAGGGGCAGAGACACAGGCAGAGGGAGAAGCAGGCTCCATTGCAGGAAGCCCGATGTGGGACTGGATCCCGGATTCCAGGATCATGCCCTGAGCCAAAGACAGATGCTCAATCCTGAGCCACCCAGGCGCCCCTAAATCAATATTATTTTAAAATGAACAATGAGGAATATGAGGTTGTATTCAATGAGCAGAACAGGTAATAAGATAAAAATATTGTATTTCATTAAATATGGAATTGGTTTAAGGAAAGTAGGAAAATGCACAAGAAGTGGTAAAAAGAAGGACAGGAACAGAGTTACAGAGTAGGAAGGGGAGGAGGGAGGCCATTCTAATGAGTATTGGGGGATTTTTTTCTTATTTAAATTGAGCATTATAACAAATTGTTCACCTCAGCTGTGGGCTTCAGATTGTTATCACTTCTTAACTAAAAATTTTTGCCTTTTGTAAGTTAACTTTGCTTACAGATTCTGAAATGTTCCAGACCATAAACTTTTATAATAGGCATTAAGAATCCAAATGTCTTCAGAGGCCAGGTAAGATGTAAATGAATTAAGCTGTATGCATGTAAAAAACAAAACAAAACAAAATAAATCCATCTGCCAGAAGCATGAGCATATTTTGTCTATTTTTGCTGAACCGTGACTAAAACATAAACCCATACATATATGCACACATCACACACACAAACAGTATGCTGCTTGTTGCTCTTCTGATTAAGAACGGGAAATCTGACATTTTCCTTTTACAGCAGGATGTCACTGTCAGGCCTTATGTTTGACATGGTGATGTGAACTCAGAATACAGCCTTGACTTCTTTTACCCAGAGAAAGATTTAGATTAATTAATTCAATTTACGTTGGAAAAGCAGCTGTTCATACAGCCAGATGTTTATACACACAGAATCTTTGAATACTGTTTTGTACCGTTAGGGTAACTACTCCTAGGATAGCTGAAAAATTCTATTTCAACATCATCACATTGGAATTTTAGTATTTTACAATAATTTAGCAATTCCTTTTCCACCTTTTTACTCACAGTGTCACTATTAACTGAGAAAGGAAAATTAAGTTACCAGGTCAGTGATTCTAGCTATGAACTTGCTAAATTCACAAAATGATAGGAATATGTAACGACATGTAGTAGTTTATTTCTTGTTTTATTCTTAAGAACTGAAAAATGTTCCTTTCTGCCTGATAGCAGTTTTTTTGGCAAACTGTGTCTCCCTCTAGTGATACAAATTACTCTTCTTTTTAAAATACAGCAAAAGTTGGATCTTCTGAAAGAAATATATTCTTTAATACAGAAAAAAGCATATTATGAAAACAAAGCTTTCATTTGAAG
This sequence comes from Canis lupus baileyi, assembly GCF_048164855.1. Lineage (NCBI taxonomy): Eukaryota > Metazoa > Chordata > Mammalia > Carnivora > Canidae > Canis > Canis lupus. The sequence continues at coordinate 37,670,757 of NC_132865.1, forward strand.
TTTACTTGACAGCTGTAGCAATAGATTTGGAAATGCTTATTTTTATTATGGTTTTGATGTAAATGTTCCTTCTACATGATTATGGTCACTTTAGAAAAGTTTTTATGAAAAAAAAGAAAAGTTTTTATGAAGCACAGATCTCCTAATATATGATGTTTTAATAAATAAAAGGATATAGGCAATTTACACTGTAATGTATTGTGGAAAGAGGGAAGCCCTGCAGCTTTCTGGACTCCATAGGATGGAAAAAAAAACCCCACAATTTACTTATGGCTTATTATGGTGATAATGACCAGGCAAATCCCATCCATTCCTTTATTCCTTCATCCCTTACACCTCTCCAGAGTACCCACTCACTACAAAGTAGGTGCTGAAGATATTTAGATGAATAAGCTGCGATTATTGCACTCAATGTATTATCTAGGCAAAATCAATGTCTCAAAAAGCATTTAAACATTTTTAATATACTATTTCATCATTCAAATATTTTGTCTGTAGCATTTATTCTGGGGATGGAAGGGAAGCATGCTCCTTAGTTCAAGATAGGCAAGCTGAGAAGCAAAGGGCTATCTGCCCAAAGGGAGGCTTCCATAAGCTGGAAAGACTTCCCCAAACAAACCAGGAGTGGATGTGCGGGCTCACATTGCTTCTAAATCAAACAAGTTACTCATAAACTAGGTCTGCTGCTTTAGAAATGAAAGAAGAGGGTTCCCAAGTAGAAGTGACAATTCTCCAAGTCTGTAGCCACTGGCCTTTGCAGCTGGGGTGGGTCTGTGGGGTGGGAGTGAGTGGTAGGGAGGGATGGGGTTTGAGGCCATAAGATCCCCTTTTGGAAACTCCCTGGCACCTGCTGGTGGTAACCCATGGTGCCAGGCTCTGTGGATGAGAGGGGAGGATGGTCTCTAGCCTGTTCACTCGCAGGTGTGTCGTGGCACTGACTCAGGGGTATGTAGCCTGTTCTCGAATAGGAGGTGCCAGAACCACACGTAGACAGAGGCAGAGGGCTGAGGACTGTGCTGTGCATGAAAATCCTGTGCAGAATCAGTTGGGAGTTGGGTGGGTGTGCTCCCAGATGAAGAGACCGCCTTGTGCTCAGTTGCCCATGTCCTCCCCTAGCCCTGAGCTCCAACCTGTTCCTACTCTCCATCCAGCCTTCAGAGACTTTTTGGAATGTAGTAACTCTTGGAAAGAACTGAAAGTACAAGGAAATGCCATTTTATGACCTCTGTGGGCTGTATCGAGGTTCTCTAGAGAAACAGAACAAATAGGATTAGTGCATGTGTATATAAAGAGAGGTGGGAAGGGAAGAGGAAGAGAGAGAGATTGAGATTGGTTGATTGATTGAATTTAAGGGAAAGGCTCTGGGGATTGTGAAGGGCTGGGTAGTCTGGAATCTGGGCAGATGCGTAGGCTGGAGACCCAGGGAAGAGCTGATGTTACTGGAGTCCAAAGGCACTCTGGAGCAGAATATTTTCTGTGCATATCTGTGTTCAATCTTCTCTTAATATAAGGACATCAGTCATATCAGATTAGGGCCCACCTGAATGATCTCATTTTAACTAATCTCCTCTTTAAAGACCCCTGTCTCCAAATACACTTATATTCTGAGATGTGGGGAGTTAGGACTTCAACCTATGAGTGGGAGGAGGCACAATTAAGCCCATAGCACAGCTGAATGAAATATTTTTCTTACTTTATTTTTTAAGATTTATTTATTTATTTATTTGAGAGAGAGTGAGCGACCATGAGAGGAAGGGCAGAGTGAGAGGGAGAGAGATTCTGAAGCAGACTCCCTATTAAGCACGAAGCCCAAGGCAGGGCTTACTCTCATGACCCCAGATCATGACCTGAACTTAAACCAAGAGTCGGATGCTTAACCAGCTACACCACCTAGGTGCCTCATAATATTTTGTTTTTAAAACAGGATAAGTAAACAAACTGCAGTGGCTTCCCCGTACTGGTTGTAGGATAGCTTAATACTTATGCCCGTTCTGTGTTAAGGACTTTTCACTCACTAATTTAATAATCAGGTAGTATGACTACATCCCACTTGCACATATTGAAACTGAGATACACAAAGGTGAAGGAACTTACCCTGTGGTATTAAGTCCAGGCGGTCTAGTCCCAGCACAAATTTTAGCTACCAGACCACAGCAGGATGTGTTGAACACCCACCCAGTGGCACTCCTCAGTTTAGGCTCCAAATCCCTTGGGGCTTCCCTTAACATGAGATTCCTGGGTTCAGGACTGGACTTGCTAAACCAACATCTATTGAGAGTCGGGGGTGTGACAAAGACTCTACATTTTAAACGGGAGAACTTCAGGGACTTTTGTACCTACAACCATTGGAGGATTACTAGAATTATTTTGTAAAATTTATCTAAGTCGGCTTCCTTCAGTTCCTGATTCCAGTGTTTAATGGCCTCCACTATCTTGTGAGTGAGGCTTTTTGGGGGTGATTTATTCATTTATTTAACCAACATCCAATAGGCAGTGTCATAGGTTCTACAGGTTTACAAGGATAAATCAGAGGTGAAACTTCTCTTCTAATACTATGATATTATATTGATATTATGAGGCTTTAACATGTTCTTTCAAATGAGAAAGATCTGTACCTTATTCTATTTTTAAAGCTTCTGCTTTCCATAAATGTGAATGCTTCTCTTACTTTCTATTCAGGGATGGCTTTATAAATTGTGTATTTTAGTTAATTCTCTTAATTTTCTAGTAGGAAGGTGAATAACACGCATTATTATTTATAAATAATCAAGAATATATTTTTGAAGGAAGAATAGTAAAAAATATGTATGCCAGCTGCGGCTTGTATTCAAGGCTTTGTATTGCTCTTGGGTTTTTATGAATGTATTGAAGTGTGCAGGTGCACGTGTGTTTGTGATCCAGATAAATGGTAAACCTATTATTAAAACAGTTCTTTAAAAAAACATATCATTCTTTTTACGAGGAGTAAAAATAATTTCATTAGTTCCTAATGTCCTTCCTCTAAAAATGTGGCAAGAGGGATGTGGTTGTGTTCTGTTTTTATCATTGGATTCCTTTCCATTGGAGGTAGTCCTGGGACACAGGTACAGGGACAGAAGCCTTGTTTCCACGAGAGGTAGATTTACTGAGACTTGTCATTGGTGATGCCTTTCCCGAGTGTCCTGTGGCTGACACCCCTGTGGTTCTAGAACTAGTGGCTCTACGAAGACCTCCCTCTTATTTCCTCCTCCCCCATCTCTCCCTCTGCAGTGAGGATGTAAGAAAAAGCGCATAAGTAGATATTGGCCAAATATTAACTGCCTGGGGTAGAAGGGAGCAAAGCTCATGAGTTGATTGCTTTTAACACATAAATTAATTTTTCTTTACAGACTTGAAGTGTGGGTGGGGAAGGGAGGTAGGAAGGTAGGAAATGTGAGCATTTTTTTCTTCTTTTCCTAAGCTCCAAGATTGTAGAGATTTGGGGCAAGTCCTGCTTCAGTGTAGAGAGTGAGGGTAGGTAGAGAACAGGGTTTGTAGAAGGGTAGGATGGTCATGGGCACATGGCCTGGAGTCAGTAAAGGCTTTCTGTGCTGAATCAAGGTGAATTGTTAGGGTTTGCCTGTGTTTTTGTGTGTGTGTGTTTGTGTGTGTGTGTGTGTGTGTGTGTGTGTGAGAGAGAGAGAGAGAGAGAGAGAGAGAGATTTTCTAGTTTAATTGAGAGTGGGTCTTTCAAAGTCATCCATATCACTCAACTGACTCCAGGTACCTGGCTAGTCAGTGGCAAAGGGCCCAGAACCTCTGAGCTGATAATGAAGTTCTTCTCATTACATTTGTGGCAGGGGCAGAGCTTTTAACCAAGGTCTGAGCTATTAACTACTTTTCAAGGCAAAGTAAATGATTTGAGCTTACAATAAATAAGTAAAATAAGGAAGAAGAGAGGTATAAGATCTTTTTTATCAGTGTTACTTCATTCGTTCAGTCTGTCTCTGGGTGGACAATAACTCAAAAATTAAATATTTGCTTTACATATGTTTGTCATGGTTCTAAGATCTTGAATGGAAATCTTACTTCATCACCCAGAATGACTGAATTAGTCTTATTTTTTTTCCCATTACAAGAAATGTTACAAAAACAAGGAAAAAAAATCTCAGCTAATTTGGAAATTTTTAATGATTTTTAAAAAATGACAGTAATGTAGTATCCTGACCAGGGGCTCTTCTTTGGAAGCAAAATGTAGAAATTCACTTTTCTAAAGAAGCTGGAAGGAAGCACAGCCCAGGTTTGTTAGCCTAAGTATACAGGTTAAAGTTTGTGATCTTGCGTTACTCATAGGTCACATGGTTTTAGTTCTCCCTGGAAATATTTCATGAGACCAATTTTTCTACACTTAAAGGGAATATATACAAGAACATGGAATACATGTGGAGATGAGGCAACACAGAGCTGGAGCTCAGAAGGCCACAGAGCTGCGTGGAGGCCTTTAGGCTGCAGGGTGGGGGCTTTGCCCTTTACCTCACTGCCACCTCTTGCAGCTTGCCCCCCACCCAACCCCCACCACGGACTTTCACCTCCTTCCCTGGGCTCCTGTTCTCCACTGGGCCCTCTTTGTATGCCATTCCTTGGTCAAGAAAGAATTCCATTTCCTAGCAGATTCTAACTACTTTTTTGTTTTGTTTTTTTAAAAGATTTTATCTATTTATTTGAGACAGAGAGAGGGCACAAGTGGGGGAGAGGGTCCGAGGGAGAGGGAGAAACTCAGTGAGGCTCAGCAGGGAGACTGACATGGGACTTGATCCCAGGACTGTGGGGTCATGACCTGAGTCGAAGGCAGAGGCTCCACTGACTAAGCCACCCAGATGCCCCTGATTCTAACTGCTTTTTGTCACCTTAGATTAAATGTCATTTCTCCAGGAAGCCTTTCTTATTTCTCATGGAACCATGTATAGAATCACTTTGCTATTTGCTCCATAACGTTTTATGCTTCCCTCTCCCAAAAATTCACCTCAACATACTATACAATATCTGTCTTGGCTGCCAGACTGCAAGCTCCATGAGTGGGGGAATTTGCATTTTTACCAGTTACGAGGACCTGACCCATTGCCTGGCATGTAGTATATACTATGTAAAATATTGGTCTATTGAATGATTGGTTGATCTATGCCTCCCAAAACCCAACCCAACCATGGATAGCCAGGCTTCCTCTCACTCAGCAGCATTTTTTTAAGGAAATGTTTTTCTTCTCTCTTTTTAAAAATATTTTATTCATTTTAAAATAATAAATTTTTAAAAAAATATTTATTTCAAAATAAAAAATAAAAAATTTTTTTAAAAAATATTTAATTTATTTATTCATGAGATACACACAGAGAGAGGCAGAGACACAGGCAGAGGGAGAAGCAGGCTCTCTGCGGGGACCCTGATCCAGGACCCTGATCCAGGACCCCAGAACACGACCTGAGCGGAAGGCAGATGCTTAGCCACTGAGCCACCAGGCATCCCTCAGTCAGCACCATTTTTGAGTAGCCATTATTTCAACTTATCTCTGTCTTTAATGCTAAACCTGACATCAACATTTGATTCTGGGCCATTCTAGGAGGATCCTGAATAAGCGTGGTTTTTGAATTCATACAGCAGGAGTTTGTAGGCTGAGTTCTGAAGCCTAGGGGCTCTTTGGGTGTGCTTGGGGCAGCCGCAGAGTAGGGCCGGGCTGCCCGGGTTGGGAGTCTCCACATCCTTTAACGCTAGGTTAGTAGCAATAACGAGCATGTAGACAGCATTTTCCGTGTCACGGGCACTACTCTACACACGTCACACAAATTAATTCAGTCCCTGTGACAACACTAAGTGGAAAGTAGGACCTTTATCACTTGGGGAAACCAAGGCACAATATGGGCATGTGCCTCGCCCAAGGTCACATGGATGGTAAATGCAGAGCCAGGCCTGCAGCCAGCAGTGCGGTACCTGGAGGCCAGCGCCTCTCTCCATGGCAACGTTCGCGGAGCTTCTGTGCCCGAGGCGGGGGAGTCACGGTTCAGATCGGAGGCAGCGGTCCGCGGCCTGAATGACGAGTGCCGGGCGCGGCGGGCCCTGTCACCCCGCGTCCCCGGGCAGCCCCGGGAGCACCAGGGTCTTGTTCCCGCGATCCTGGCCCTGGGCCGTGAGCCCGCGGCGGTCCTCGCGGTGTGCGCCGAGGCTCGAGCGGCGGCAAGGCCTGGGGGGCTGAGGACAAGCAAGCCCCGAGGGCGCGCTCGCTGCGCCCGCACCCGCTCCCGCACCCGCTCCCGCTCCCGCACCCGCTCCTCCTCCCGCTGGCTCGGCCGCAGTCCTCCCGGCGGCCTCCTGTGGGCACGGCAGGGGCCCGAGCGGCGCCGAACAGCTCCGGCGCCCACGGAGGAGCCCGAGGCCAGGCCGGGCCGGCCAGCAGGCGAGGACCCGCGCGCCCCTCCGCCCAGCACCCCCCAGCGCTCCCGCTTCCCGGCAGCGGAACGCCCAGGGACCACCGAGGGCCCGGGAAGCAGTTCTGCTCCCTGGAGCCCAGCTCGCCTTGGAGGCGGCAGGAGTCGGTGGCGTCGCCCGCTGTCAGCTCTGGAAACATCCGGCCGCGAAGCCCGGCGGCCGCGCTGCTGAGCGCCTCGGCCCCCCCGTCCCGACCGAGGCTCTGTGCACCGCGGCCCTCCGCCCGGGCGCCCCAGCCTCCCCGAGGTGGTGGCACTTGCTGGGAATTCATTAGGAGAGGAGCACAGCTTTGTGTTCTGGAGGTGCTGGGCAAGCCCGGCCCGGGCCGCTCCCCCAAGCCACGCCGCTTTCCTGGGGAGGTAGAAATAAGAGCCCCCCCGCCCCCCCGACCCTTTCATCATTAATGGCAGCAAATTGCACGTATAAACTATAGTAACACGTCAGGACTTTGCTAACACTGCAGAGCAGCTCCCACCGTTTCTAACCTGGTGTGCTTTGAAGAATGTTCACTGTGTGCAGAGACCAGCCCCGGCCACAGGTGCCGCTGCGGCAGGGGTTCGGGCCCAGGCACTGGAGGGGGCAGGCAGCCGCAGCGCGGGGGCGCGGGGGGGCGCGGGGAGGGGGCGCGGGGCGCCAGGCAGCGCAGAGCCGAGCCGAGCGGAGCGGAGCGGAGCGCACCATCTGGGTGGTTGAGGACGCGCCTGGAGAGGTGCTGGCTCCGCGCTCCACGCCAATACGTCTTCCATTTTGCAGCTTCCCACTTCCCATCTGTGCCCACCCACTGGTTTCTCAAAGAATAATAATAATAAAAAAACCCTGGCAAACGGTTCAAGAAGAGGAATCGGAACACGTGGCTCCCGCGTCCTCCGTGCGTACCCTGGGGCACACGTGGCCGCCGCGGCCTACTGGCTTCCCGCGCGCGTTCCCGAAGCTGCGATGCAGCTTGACCCACCCGGGTTGTGCATTTTGCCGCACGGTGGATATCGGGGTGCTAGTTGTACTGTGCAAGTTGCCAGGAAAACGTTTTCTTTTTCCTTTCATCTTTGCCAGTGCTGCCTGCAGACTCCAAATGCATCTTCAGAAAGCTGATAATTAAAGCTATGGAATCCGAGCATGAGTAATCATTACCTATTTTGCTTGGGTGCCGTCCTTTAGAGAAAATGTTGTCCTTGCCAATAATGATTAGGTTATCACCTTGTCATATAACTCGTCCAGGAGCCCTAATTTGACGATAGATGTGAGGCCAACCTTGGTTGCTCCATTCTCTGATTCAAATAAATCTAGTATTCCAGAAAAGAAGAGAAGAGAAAAGAAAAGAAACAACCCCAAAATTCTAAGCAGCAGTGATTTATGAATAGACCACAACTGTATGACTGTTTTAAGGATAGTTAAAAAAAAAAATGAGTACTTAGTAAAATGGCAGTTTTATTCATTAATAAACACTCTGAAGCAGCCAGGAATTCAAATACAGCACATTTTGCGGAACGATGTCTATACTCTGCCATCTTGCTGGAATGCTCCTGTGTTGCTCAGAGCTTTCTATCAACTGATGAGTGAATCTTTATTGTCTATAGATGGATTATTGCAAATTCAACTTCTGCGAAGCATACAGCCCTAAACAATAGGTACTTGTGGACATAATGTTTTGTTGATGTGCTTGGGAAGTGGAGAAATGGACAAATGCCCCGGATCTGTATTTGGAGTGGCAGATAGATCTCCTTATTTTCAACTTTTTCTCCTGTGGTAGGGAAACAAGAAAGTGTTAAGAACAAGCAAACTCTGGGGGCTATCTTCAGGGAGAAGGCCCCCTTGGGAGTTTCTCCCAAAGGCAGTGGTCTTGGGTGTGAGATGCAAATGGTAACTTCTCTGCTTTCTTAGTCAAGTTTCTAGTCCTGGGCCTCAAAGGTACCTCCTGTAGGAAAAAACTCTCCATTCCAGGGGTGGGTGCGCGGGTGGCTCTGTGGGTTAGATATCTGCCTTCTGCTCAGGTCATGATCCTAGGGTCCTGGGATTGAGACCGGCATTGGGCTCCCTGCTCAGCGGGGCGTCTGCTTTTCCCTCTCAGTCCACTGCTCCCCCTCCTTGTGTTCTTTGTCTCTGTCAAATGAATAAATAAAATCTTAAAACAAAACAAAACAAAACAAAACAACAACTACAAAAACCTCTCCATTACAGACCCAGAAAAGTAAATGGTGTCAGAGGAATTCCTTAATGAATGGATGAAAAGCTTTCAGTACCAAAGGAAATGAATTCTTAGTGTTTCATTGGCCCCCAAAATGTGTGTTGTAATGCCACTATCTTTGATGTCATTCACTCTGTCTCTGAAATACATACCATTCTCATCTTGAAGAAGAGACTTTGCCTTAGCTATTCCTGAATTTTCTTAAGCAACAACTGTTTTTGTTCTGAATCCGTGTTTCATAAGGTAAGAACCCCGTCTTTCCAATGTGTCCCTAGAATACTTGTCTTCACCCTAATTGAAAAAAGTAGGTCAAATTTCTATCTGCGAAAATCTTCCCATCTGAAAATTCGAAGCAATAGAAGTTGGATTTTGCAAGTTTGTTTTGGGTAAGAAGCAAGCATATTTCCCTTGGTTGGTTCAGCAACAACATTTCTGTCCCGTCATCTAGTTAGGGATGAATGGCAGATTGTGGTTTCCAAAACTGAGACTGCATATGCTGTACCCAAACTTGCTCAATTTGGGAAGCTCACAAGTAGGTTTGCCTTTGATTTTTTTCTTCCCCTGAGTTTCTCTTTTGGCCAAAGAGGAATTGCGTCTGTGCCACTCAAAATATTTGAACTTAACTGCAACCCAGAAAAGAGAAGTAGCTAGTGCAGGCTCTTCTTAGCAATTCATTGACATGTGCAGTGGGGGGTGAGGGTAGAAGGAGCAAGAAGATCACAAACAGTTTTGGTGTCTTCTTTTTTTTTTGGAAGAAAGAATTGATGTTGATCTAGAAAGAGAAGCTCACAAGAGAAAAAGCTGTTGGATTTTCTGATGTGCCTTGAGTTTCTCAGGTATGCTTGTTAAGGTGTGCTTTGATCAGTCTTCTTTTGAGTATAATAATCAAAACTTGCTTAAAACTCACTTGCATCTTTTACTTTTATATATAAATACATATATTTAAAGATTTTATTTATTTATTCATGAGAGATATGAGAGAGAGGCAGAGACATAAGCAGAGGGAGAAGCAAGCTCCATGCAGGGAGCCCCATATGGGACTCTATCCTGAGACTCCAGCATCACAACCTGAGCCAAAGGCAGACACTCAACCGCTGAGCCACCCAGGTGTCCCACTTGTGTCTTACATATGTGCCTAGAGATAAAGTTCTCTGGAAGACATGGGGTAAAGGAGAGGTAGCATATGGAGAAAGTACAGAATAAAAAAATAATTTAGTAGTAAGACTGTCTTAGAGGTGAACAAAACCATTATGAGAAAATATATTCATCTAGATTTTTCTAGAAGAACACCATGAACAGGAACGACTTAAAGTAAAACAAACGATTGAAAACTGGTAAGATAGCTAGTTGGCTTCCATGGGCCAGGCTCCGCGTTAGACTCTGGGGAAGCCTCAAGGAACGTAAGATATAGGGTCCCTGTCTCCTGGAGCTTCTGGTAGAGCAAAGGAGTTTCTTAGGTATAGCTTAAGTAACTGATACGTTGAAAAAGCACTACTCTTGACAGAACCAAAGTACAAACTACATTTCCCCCCATTGACTGTATAAACTTTCTTCACTGGGGCCAATGTCCTTGACTCCTGCAAAAAACTCTGGCAGCGCCCCCTCCAGCCACTCCCTCCTCTCCTTTGGCCTCCTTGCTCATTTTCAGATGATACAAAAGATCCCTTGGTCAATTTAAGTTACAGAAACAGTCTCATTTCAGTACTTAGCATGTCCGGTCCCAGCAGTAGTCAATCATCCACCCTGACCTAGCTACACTTCATCCTGTCTTCCCCTAGGGCCTGCCTGCCGGCAGCCAGGCTGAGGAGACCTGCTCTTTCTCTTTTTCTGTCCCCTCCCCATTTCACTGTTCTGTGGGGGAAGGTTGGGGGGCTGATGTGGGCAGGGGCCATGCAGGAAGGAGAGGTCAGAGCATCAGCCATTTCTTACCTGGCTGGCTGGCGGCCTGTTTTCTGCCCTGGCAAAACCTTTGTACCAACTCTCTTGATGAACTTTCTACAGCATTGAGTCTTTGGAAGCTCCCAGCAGCAAAGCTCCCCATTCTTGTAGTTCCCTTCATTCCTTGGTATGGGGAGGGAGGGACATGCATCTCAGTTCCTTCAAGTTGTCCCTGGACACCCCTTCCTCAGCCCTGGCTGTCCCATGGTCCCCCTCCAGCCTCTTCCTGTTCCAGTCTCCTCCTCCTTGGAAGGTCCTGAGAACTCTCACTCATTCTCACCCCCCAACACCTCCCCACCCTCCAACTCAGCAAGTGCAACATTCCTGTGCTCCAGATCTGCTCCCAAAACTGTCAGCATCTCTGTGGTCCCAGACAGATTCTGGGACAGACCCCTCCACTGTGCTTGGTCCACTTGAACCTTCTGGGGCCAGCTCCTCTCCCCGACCCACAAGGAACTGGCCCAGAGGCCTCCTCTCCACTTGAACTTGCAGTTGGAAGGTAATGTCCCCCACCCATAGCCCGGGAATGCTGATGGGGGCTCCAGTATAGTGCTGAGGAAGTCTCTCCCCAGCCTCCCCTTCATACTCCCTACTCTTTTCTAATATTTTGGTGGGCATGGGTGGAAGATTCACACTGAGATCTGAGTATTGGTGCCTCAGTTGGACTGAGAAAGACTTCTATAGGAAAACCCCTTACCTGTAGGTTCCAGCAGGTTATCATAGCACTTTTCCCAATGATTTTGCTTTCTCCTCACACCTAATGAGATAGGCATAATCACCATGATCAGAAAACAAAAAGAAACCGAATTGTATGTGGTTTAAGTGACTTGCCTAAATGAGTTGTCAAAGCAACTCCGTAATGAGGTCGGGCCTCAAGCTCAGGCCCGAGGACCGGATTCTATATTTGTAACCTCCGTGTCAGGATCGGGAAGCCTTGGGACAGAGGGCAATCCCCTGACAGAAATTTGGGGCAAACAAGCAAAGAAACTTGGGGCAAGAAAGGGCCCCCCCGCACCCCCCACTTTCTTTACTGCCACCCCTCTGTGTGGCCGGTGCCTACGGTGCACAACAGACCCTTGTAGGGAGCGGCGGGGGCCGTGCCACGCGGCGCCGGCCCCGCAGCCAGCACCGGCCGCTGGAGATGTGACTGTAGCTCGGGACATGAGCCCGCTTGTTCACTCACTCTCAGTGAAAAGAGTTTTGAAATGAGTTCTGAATAGACAGCATTTTCTTTGTGCGATTGGTAAATAACACAGAGCAAAGTTAGCAAGTTGCAGCGCTTCTGCATTCTGATTCTATGGAACCTTTTTGTAGGGAGAAGGGCAGGATGTTTTTAACAGAATGTGACCTCACTGGAATACTAGAGGTAAGGAGAAAAAAATTATTGAGATAATTGTGAATATTTTACATCTTGGAAAACATAGCATGTAATAATGCTCCATGAAGAGAGAAGATTTCTACGTGCTACACAAAAACCAATGCCTCCTAGAGCTTTGGAAGGTGCTATTCACATTGGTTTGGGATTTGTTTAGATTTGATTAGAAATCAATGATTTTCTTATGATAATTTTCATGTGCACATTTTCTTTTTCTTCTTTAGAAAGCAATAACATTTCTGAATGGGGCAGTGTGGAGAAATCCTAAGAGAAATAGCATAAGAGCATTTTGGAATATATCCCGGAAAAGATAACTTTCTACACATCTGTAGACATTTGCCAGGTTAAGGTAAGAAAAAAAAATTGTTAAAAGTAGATTTAGATTATTTCATTACGTCACACTGGGTTGAACTTCGGGAGAAAAACGAACCACTGATGCAGGATGGATGAGGGGGGAGTTAGGAGGGTCCACCTTTTGCCCCTCCCTCTTTCGGGCATGGATATGGTAGCCCCGGGTCAACTGTGACAATGGGTGGTCATCGGGGCTTGTTTCTAATGCCAGCTGAAGAGTTGTAGGGAACATGTGCGGGGGTGGGGGGGTGGGGTGGGGTGGAGGACAGATTATTGCATTCGGCAGGCACTTCTGCTAAAACGTCAATGTGTTTAATAGAGCAAATGTTACTTGTACAGTATGGAATTTCTTTTAGGTTTATATTTGCACTGGGACTGACTCATTTTCTATTTAGGATTCTTAAAAAATCACTTTTATGGTGCTCAGATGAGAAGTACATCTGTTGCTTACATATAATAAGCATCAAATACGAAGACATGTTGAATGCTGGAGACATTTGTTTGTCGCTATAGGAGACCTGCAACATATGCATACTGTATGTCTCTTTACTGGAATACAGGCGCCGAGGACTCAAACTTTACGGTTCTTCCCTTGAACATTAAGATCTTTTTAAATCTCCAGCTACTTTAGGTCACTAAAAATGAACATCATTTAGAACTCTCGAATGGGTGCTTTGGGGACAAGTTCAGTGGGACAAAGATTGCATTGGTCACTCTGTGGTATTTGGGACTCTGGATGAGTTTTTGAAGCAAATCATAGCTAATTTATTTATTGGTAGGTTATATACACATAACATTAGCACTATAACAAGATTGTCTTTCCAGCAGGCACAGAAATCAAGCTGTTAGTTCTCAGGACTGTGTTGGTTTTATGCTCGTGATTGTGTATAAAATGAAGTGTTACAACTGACGAGAAGTTATGTTGGAGTAAGTCTTACAGTGGAGGAAGAGCTTCTGATTTTCTAACAGTTGGTGTGGAATGCATTTGTTGCATTCAACTTGGAGCCTTGATCTTTCTATTTCATATAAATTGCTGTCAGATTAATTAGAATGGTTCCTTTTACATCAACTTTAAATGAGTAATGCAAAAGAAGTGATTCTCCTATAAGCCATGTTCATGCAGCTGATTTTAATATTGTAGTATTCCTTATAAAGTCATCTCAGACTAAGTAAATTCAAAGTGACATATTGCTTTCTTACTGACTTTACTACCAAACTTTTTAGGTGAAATAGTGTCATTAATTTGATTGTATGAGTTATTCTCTGGGAAAGCTTCTTTGCAGCATGAAATAACAATTAAATACATACTCTGAACTTAAAAAAGTTTTACCACAATTATTTCCTTAAACGTTTTAAATTAAAATACAGCTATGTCCATCACAGTGTAAGAATGGAGCCTCTTGAACAATCAATCTGTGAAATTGGGTAGGGGTATGCACTGGTGGAAGCCAGGGCGGTGCTGCATTATTTCCTGAAATCGTGTATAGGACATGACCAGCAGAGGGCAGCGCAGAGCAATGAGCTCCAGAGGCGGTTCCAAACGTCTAAACTCTAAAGTGAGAAAAAAATGCATACAAGTAGTACTTTTTGGACAGTCTCCCACCAAAATCATAGATCGCTAAAATAACGTTTAAAAAGTCTCAAACATGTTAATCCCTAAGTAAATTTCTCATCATGAAAGTGTTGAGATGTGAGGAAAAAATTTGTGTGTGGACCCCAGAGGCCATTGCACTTTGATTTTTTCTTCTTTAAAAGATTTTATTTATTTATTCATAAGAGACACAGAGAGAAAGAGAGAGGCAGAGACACAGGCAGAGGGAGAAGCAGGCTCCATGCAGGGAGCCCAACGTGGGACTCAATCCCTGGTCTCCAGGGTCACACCCCGGGCTGAAGGCAACGCTAAACCACTGAGCCAACCCGGGCTGCCCGCACTTTGATTTTCCATTTGATTTCTTTTACCACAAAAGACTATGTGAATGCAAATACTAACCATGTGCACAAATTTTCATTATAAACCTTTTCAGGGTGATTATCTGTTGAAAAATACTGGATAAATCATAAAATTGGATTCATGCAACAACCCTTACCAAACTCGGCATTTGAAGCAAAATGAAAAACTGAGATTTCCGTTCAATCCACATTTCCTTGATGCAAAATAATAGCACATTGTATTAAAAACAAACATGTCATGGCAGTGGCCTATAAAAGAAAAACCAGCAAAACAAAACAAAACAAAACAAAAACCAAAAACTCCAATAGCACACTGTTCTGCGTGTTAAATTTTTTTCTCCTTAAAATTACTACAGCAAACATTTTACATTTTATATTTAAAAAAACCCACATGTGCTACTCAATATTTGACATACGTTTTATACTGGAAATCTGGGGCGAAAATATATATTAGACTTGAACAGAGTCCAAACAACTTAAACAGCCAATTTTATGAAAACATGTTATGTTTTGTTACAAGGCTGTTATAAAAACCCTAGTTTAATGGTCTATGAATAAATGTTTAAGGAATCTAAATGTCTTTATACTGAATCTTGTAATTTGAAAGTCCACATTTAAGATTGGCATTCTTATAGGCTAATTAAGATTGTAAGACACTTTCCTCTTTTCAAAAGTTCATGAGCACATAATAAATTGGAACTACTTTTACAAGCCAAGTATCCCTCTTATGCTATTAGCTTTCTTGGATTTACCTTGTAAATGACTTTGACTCAAATTGACTTCAGATATTTGACATATCAAGTATTGTTGTCTTCAAAGGTTTCCCAGGCAATTGCAATAATTCATCTGATTCCAGTCAACAGTGCCCTGAACTCTCAGCTCATTTTACTTCCCTGTATGAGTAATGTGTGTAGCAAAAAGGAAGAACACCAAAGACTTCATGTAATAGGCTCATGTGAATAGTTTGGTGAAGAGATGGATGGATTTCACAAAAATATCCACTTGGATGTTAAGAGTTGGCTGCCGGCAGGTTGGCTTTGTCAAAATTTCATATTAATTTTGGGTGGAAGATTATAATCAACACCCCATGTTCTGGGTTCTGCTTTACTCCTCCTCATAGTTCCTGGGCAGACACCCGAGGATAGAGTCCCAAGCTCTTACCCTAAGTCACCACAACAACTTCTTCAAGTACAGATTACTGATCCACCAGGGAGCGACCATCTCTGAATCTGTCACTGGTGTCTTGGGATTCCAGCTGACTCCTGCACACTGACCTTAGAGGGTTTCTGTCTTAGATCTAGTTTCACATTTGACCCAGCCTGAAGCCATGAGTCTTATCCTACTATGCTTAAAGGGAGGGTTTTATGATTACTATCCAAATTGTTCTAGTTGAACAGAGAGAGAAGTAGAAATGAATCGGTGATTCTGAGGTCTGTAAAGGGTTCATGTGTAATGTTGATTACATT
Source organism: Canis lupus baileyi (assembly GCF_048164855.1). NCBI lineage: Eukaryota > Metazoa > Chordata > Mammalia > Carnivora > Canidae > Canis > Canis lupus. The sequence continues at coordinate 37,686,454 of NC_132865.1, forward strand.
CTGTGTTTTGTTTAAAATAGAACGTTTCACCTCCTCTAAAGCTTTTCAGGGTGACAGGCAGACAGAACAGTTAGAATGTCATTTTTTTCTTTACATTGGCTCTCGTTTTTACAACTGATTGACTAGTGACTGGATCAATTGACAAATAAGGCAATAGAATATATAGTCTGCAAATCCCACTGGTGGAACCATTTAAATCAGAGCAGATTGCTCTCTAAGTACTGGGCTTCTGCAGAGGTCTCCCTGTTGGCTCCACATTGAACTCAAAGTCTAGAGAGCCTCAACAGTGAATCATCTATCATCTAGATCCGGGCATTAAAGCAGAGCCTACCACCCCTCCCCACCCCCACTATTCCTTTCTCCCAGTACTGTTATATTTTGTTCTGTTTGATACATGTACTGGGACATGAGCATCCCGTTGAAATGTGTCTAAGCAGATTTAAAAAATTTACTTTGGAGGGCATATGGGTGGCTCAGTCAGTTGAACCTTTGGCTCAGGTCATGATCCTGAGGTCCTCGGTTGGAGTCCTGCATCGGGCTCCCCACAGAGAGCCTGCTTCTCCCTCTGCCTGTGTCTCTGCCTCTTTCTCTGTGTCTCTCATGAGTAAATAAATAAAATCTTAAAAAAAATTATTTTGGGGTTTATAAGTAATTTTAGTAAGGATTATATACATGAAAGTGTGTGTGTGTATATATATACACACACATATGTATATATGTAAGTGTGTATGTACATATATATATGTAAAGTTGCTTGAGCTACCAGCCCTTCTAGCAGCTGCAGTTTCCACTGTGATTATCATTTTGAATAATCCGTGGTTTGGTAAAATTAATGTAGATAAATGTAATTTTATGGTAGGAAATGTAGTTTTCAGGGTGTGAAATAACAGTAATCAATTTGAATAAATATTTGCTATTTGTTTTCATAAAAGTTTAAATCCGGAAAAGAGAACTCTGACCAAAATAGGAATATAACAGGATCAATGAAACAGGTGGCATGAGTCATATCACTGGCTTTTAATTAAAAAGGATGCTGTGGATGTTGGCATGGACTGGACTGCACATAGGTAGTTTTAGAATTTTTGAAGCTGAAATCTAGCTGAAGAGCTCTTAATCAGAAGGAACTTTTTGATGATTTATAATCTATCTGTACATTGATGAGCAGTGATGATATAGTTTTCATACCTAAATCACAGTTTAAAAAATTCAAAGGGGTCTATAAATCCTTAGGCTGGGGCAGCTGTTCCTGAGCCAAAGGATTTTTGTGCAAAGCTAATATGTATAATAGACAATTGGTCTTTCACTGTACAGTTTGGTCATATTTCAATAACTGAATGAATATTCTGAATTAATAAGCAGAACGTTTGTATAAGCTAAAGACTAGTCTAAGCTCTGCATTCATTGATGGAAACCTTAAGCAAATGTTTCTTTTTATCAGCTTGTTCAAAAGGCATAAACAATGTTGTGGTCCTGAAGCAGTAATGTATCAACCGGTAAGATAGTAACTGGGTCTGGAACAGCTAAGGTAAAAGTTATGGGTTTCATGTTGTTTTGAGTACTTGGAAGATCCTGAAGAAGCTATTTTATTAAAAATGTATATATTTATACTTTGTATCCTACAGAAGAGAGTCTACACATTTAAGCATTATCGGTAGGACTTCTTAAGCTTTGTTTTGTTTTTAACTTTGGTTAAAAATTAAACATAAATTGATATTCTATGTCAATGGAAAATAGAGGAAAGTGGTACAGATATCAAAGGATGAGCTGGAGTTTTCAAAATGCTAAGAGGGACAAGGAGGGGAAAATGGAACTGGCTGGCTGGTCCACTTAGTAGCTTCCACTGAGGTGGGCTGATGAAAACAGAATGACGAGCTTTAGGAATTGGACCTTGTTTAATCTTCTTTCCTTTCCTTCCCTCACATCACCTCCTCTGCATCTCTTAAACGTTAGGACACTATGCAACCCGAGGAAGAATGTTCTGAATATTTGCTCCATGGGCTTGCAAGTGCCTGAATTCCTTTCATCTCTGCAGTGAATGGTCATTCATTCAATGAGCTCTCTACTAGGTCAGGCATTGGTCTCATCTGAATGTGTTCTTTCATTGAATTCCCTTGAGAGCCCTTCAAGGTTATTATTATTATTATGTCCACTGTACAGGTGATGAAACTGAGCCTTTTAGAGAAGTAAGGGAAATTTTTCAAAATCCTTAAACTAGTAAGTGCTGGAATTTAAATCCCAAATTGTAGCTTTCCTTACTGCTGCTTCAGAAACAGACTTGTCTCGAAGGAGGTTATGCTTTAGCACAGACACTTTAGAACTTTTTATTTTGAAATGAGGTTCAAACTCATAAAAAGTTGTAAGTCCTAAAGTTGTAAATGTAAAAGAATTCCAGAATACCCTTCACTAAGATTTTCCAATTGTTACCATTTTGCCAAGTTTGCTTTCTCTGTTGCTTTCTGTACTTATGTGTATGTATACACACAAACACAGACACATATATATTACATATTATTTTTTCATGACCTATTTGTGACAAGATGTTGTGGTAGGTTCTAGACATGACACCCTTTTCTACTAAGTGCGATAGTGTATATTCTTAAACACATGCACATTATCTTAGCCTTGCACAATACAATATCAAAATCATGACATCAACAGTGATAGAATCTATATACTTATTTCAAATTTGTAAGTTATTCCAAAAATGTCCATGATGGCAAAAAAAAATTATCCAGAATTCAATGCAGGATTATGTATTGTATTTAATTGTCATGTGTCATTAGTCTTTTAATCAAGAAAATTCCCCAGTCTTTATTGGTCATAGCTCTGACAGGTTAGAGAAGTAGAGGACAATTATGCTGTAACATGTACCTCCGTTTGGGTTTGTCTGATGTTTCCTTGTGATTTGATTCAAGTTACCCATTTTTGGCAAGAATACCATGGAAGTGATACTGTGTTCTTAGTGTATCATGTCAGGAAGCATGAATATTAACTGGCCTCATTACTGGTTTGTTCAGTTGGCTAAGGTGGTATCTGTCAAAGTTCTTCATTGTAGAGTTACTATTTTTCCCTTTATAAGTATTAATAGCTCAGGAGACTATGATTCTGTTTCTTATGCGATTTTTCTCTCACTAGTTTTCATATATTGATGATTCTTGCCTGTATCAGTTACTATTATGATGGTTGCCAAATGGTTGTACTTTTTTATTTCTTAGCTCCTTTATTGAGTAGTTTACCGTTAGTCTAGAGAGATACAGCATCTCTTGTATTTAGACTCTAGTATATAGTTTTACTCTTAGTTCAGGATCACATGCAGTGTCTTATAGTACTCATCTCATTGAATCCTAACAACATTTCCCTTATGTAGATGCCATTATGTACACATTTTATAGATGAGGAAACTGAGTAGCAAAAAACCAGTTGGTAACATTTTCAGGAAGAGAATATTAACAATTCTTAAAATATCATTGGGGCTGTTCACAGTAAGATAATAGAATGAAGCATAAAAAACACGAAAAGTAAGTTTAAAAAATAGAAGAAATCATATACAATCTTAGGGATGATTTTTAAAATTTGAAACTAGGAAGCAGGAGGGATGTCTGGGTGGTTTAGTAAGTTAAACATCTGTCTTCAGATCAGGTCATGGGCTCAGGGTCCTGGGATGGAGCCCCATGTTGGGCTCCTTGCTCAGTGGGGAGTCTGCTTCTCCTTCTCCCTCTGCCCCTTTCCTCACTTGCACGTGTCTGTCTCTCTCAAATAAATAAATAAAATCTTTAAAAAAACAAACTAAAAAGCAGGGAAAGAAACAAGTCTTCATCTCACTCTAGCATTTGAGCAAGGAGAGATAGTGAATGAAAACCTGAAAAATCTTGTTACCATTGCCCAGCTTGGAGAGAAGTCTTAATGGGTATATAAATGTGGAACGAAAGATGTGGATGACTCTTAAGAACTGAACTTCAATGCTTTTTCTAGGCTGAAAAGAAAAATAGGAAGAGAAGGCAGAAAGATTAGAATCACCCAAAGCTAATCCTTATCTTAGCAAATAATAGAGATTTAGCAGAATGGAAGACAAAAGTGAAAAGAAGACATGATTTTTTAGGTAGCAGGAGCCCAAGGGATGAAGAATAGAGGATCCCTAGGTGAAGTCCTTCTCCCTTGCTATATGCTAATAGCCCAGATTCTCAACACATGCATTTTCCTGTCTTAATTTCCCACTGATGAGGAATGTCCCTGGGGCAAAGCCTGAATTGGGTTAAGTGAATGCTTGGAGTAGACTCTATTTTATGGCTGCACTGAACTAGGAGAATGATGTAATGTGTCTCTCAGGATGTAGACCAAACAATGATTCAGGTGTTTTTTTTTTTTTTTTTTTTTGAATTCTGGATTTATTTAAAAAAGATTTTATTTATTCAGAGATGCACAGAGAGAGAGAGAGAGGCAGAGACATAGGTAGAGGGAGAAGCAGGCTCCCTGTGGGGATCCTGATGTGGGACTCAATCCCAGGACCTTGGGATCATGACCTGAGCCAAAGGCAGACTTTCAACCACTGAGCCACCTAGGCGTCCCTGATTCAGAATTTTTAAAAAGAGAATCCAAGTCCACCAGCCACGCATGCCCAAACCTAGGAGACAACTCCTTCCAGCCCCAACCTGATGCTGTTGAGTCAAACAAAAGCACTAGAATAAGAAATAACCAACTATGGAACCTCTGAGGAGTGGATGGACAGGTATCAGAGAAGTAGGGTACATAGTCGGTAAAGGAGAATTAATCCAAACTATCATAAAAACACAAAAGGTCTTGAGAAAACCATAGTTCAAAAAGTACACAATAAAAAGAAATGCTGTGATGACCAAGCAAAACATTACAAAAAGGAGAAAAAGAAAGAGAATGAGATAGGATGAGAAGAAAAAACAAGTGGACTAACATGGAATATAACATGTAAAATGTGAGGTATTTCTGAAATCTATTCCAGAGGATTTCTGGGCAAAGGTGATGATTTGTACACATACTTCTACTTTGGCTTTCTTCCAGACCCCACTGAAATAATGAGAAATTTAAAAATTTTTGGAAGCTAGGACATAGATGAATCAGAGGTAAATAATGCAACAGACTCTCCCCTTGCCAACCCAGTCTAAATTCTAAACTAATGGGTAAAGAGTTGAGAGCTCACCTAAGACAAAAATCCCCAAAAAGCTTGGAAATTGGGAGTGCTTTGTGACTTTAGAAGTGGAGAGTGAAAGAGGACAGCTTAAAATAGGGCACCACTTGCAAGTCCATATAAATACAGTGGGACCTCCACTATTCCCTCTTTCCTGCTGTACAGCCTGGAGACCAACCCCTCATGGAGACAGAAGACAGAGGTTTATTTTTTGAAGTTGATAATGCAAGTGGGTCTCTCTCCCAAAGGACCCAAGTTACACCTGAGTTTGTATATGTTGAAGTCAAGTAGATCAAATGGATATCTGCATTCTGAAGGGTGAGACACTATCTTCCCTCACCTACCTCCTACAATACTAGCAGTCAGGCCTTTCAGATCCAGAAAGATATGGGACCAACCAAAGAACTAGAGAAGAAAGATCCTGTGGATACTGACAATGGAGGCCCAGCTGCCCCACAGCTCATAATTTAATAAACTCCACTCAGCCTTTCAGTCCCTCAGTCTTAAATACCATAGCTAATTCTCAGACCAGAGAAATGAGGAGAGCCCCTAAGCAAAACTAGCAAACTGAGCAAGCAGCTTGGAGGAGATGGAAGTAAGAAAGAAAGAGAAAACTTAAAAAAATAGACTATTACTAATATTTCCAAAGAGATGAAATTATGGAACAAGACATCTAGAGAATAAGAGAACTCTTGGAGGGGATCCCTGGGTGGCTCAGCGATTTAGCACCTGCCTTTGGCCCAGGGCATGATCCTGGGGTCCTGGGATCAAGTCCCGTGTCGGGCTCCCAGCATGGAGCCTGCTTCTCCCACTGCCTGTGTCTCTGCCTCTCTCTCTCTCTCTCTCTCTCTCTGTGTTTCTCATAAATAAATAAATCTTTAAGAAAAAAAAAAAAAGAAAGAACTCTTGGAAATGAAAATAAACATGATAGCAAAATAAAAACTCAAGTGGAAGGGGAAGTGAGATGGGAGGGAAGTTGGAGTTTCAGGGATTATGATATTAATCAATTATGCTTACACTATCTTTTCTTTTCAAATTTTGCAAAAACATATAACCATGTGAGCATATCACCAAGATCTTTCCCAGGGCCTTTAAAGGAGAGGAGCCTTGAAGCTTAAAGCTTCAAAGCATTTGTCCATCCCTGATAAAATGCACAATCACAACTATCACCTGCAAGGGACTCTTCTAAGCATGACATCTCTGTGAACTTGTTCAGTGGTAGCTGCTGTTGTCTGAATTTTACATATGAGGAAATAGAAGCACAAGTAGGTTAAATAACTAAAACAATATTTCATAGCCAGTGAGTGGTGTAGTTGACATTTAATGCTGAAAATATGCACTAGAAAATAATTCTATTCTGCTTTTCCAGGAAAACAAAAAGTTGGACAAACAGGGAAACCAATCACAGTTGCTGCATTCTCAACCCTGAGTGACATTAGTATGACCATTTGTAATTATGAAGGACAATTGTGGGAAAAATTATCTCAGAGGATGGGAGTAGGATCTTGCATGCACTAGGAATAAGAGGAAAAAAGAAAGCCAAGTCTTAAATTCAAAGTGGAATTTTCGTAGCTGATGGATGAAACTAAAATAAATTCAAGCATCTTATTTAAAAATATGTAGGTAAAAAAACAAAAGGGTTCAGTAGAAGGAAAAATGGCAGCATCTGAAGAGGAGGAAGAATGGATACAAGGCACTTTTACTTAAAAAAAATGAAATGCTTTTTGACATTATCCAGACTATGTAAGTGTGTGATTTTGATACATATAAAGATGGTTTTTAATTTTTTGAGTAAAAAAAAAAAACTTAAAAGACCATTATTCAACAACATAAGATTGATTAACAAATACACATAATTAATTTAATGGAAACAGATTCTGGTGTTAAAAACAAATCAAAGACCTAAAAATACCACTGAAGGACTGACAAATACATCAGAATAATCAAGGAACAGAGTAGCAATCTATTTGAAAACAAGATGGGTGACAGAGAAAGTATTTGACACAATTCCTTTGAATGCAGAAAAAAAAGGAGGGGGGCAGACAGAAGCATTAGCCAAATAAAATTAAAATGGAGGGCACATAGTGCTGACACAAAGTTGGAATAATGCTGCCCAAAAGAAAACATGACAGGAAAAGATTTCCTGCAACAAAGAAAGAACTAATATAAAGATAAAATAAAATTGGGCTCTCCTTAACTTCTTCATAGTGTAATTCAAGGAAAAGGCAAGAAAGTTTTAGGGAAATTAGAACTTAAGAATTTAAATACCTAGCCATGTTGTTCACATAATATATATAACAAGTAAACATTTTAAAGTTTCATGCACTAGGGAAATTAGAGCCTTTAAGCTGGTCATGAAGAAAATATCTGATTATAAAGATCAGCCATTCAGCAGCAGTGAAGGGATAGAGGTGAGCATCCATTCCTTTAAAGAGAGTAAAGATGAACCCCCTGTGAAAATAGTGTTCACAGAACAAAATAGAGGTCATTAGATCAACATGATACAATTATTAATAAAATTGGAGAGTTCAGGGGACAGGAGATCAGAGGAAAGATAAAGGGGAGTATTCATTGTTCATAACAAGGTAATAGTAGGTTCCGTTCAAAAATGATAAATCAATATGATTGATCTGAAAGCCCAATTGTTTACAGACCATTACACTATCAAAAGATGTACAGTAACCACTAGGTGAATTAAATCAAATGGAGTAGAAGCTGTTTCCTTCAGTAATTATGTCTGGTGTCTGTTAGGAGGGAAAATTCTGCTCTGCTCCCCAGAATCTCTGTCCTTTTTATATTTGTAATTTGCCAAGCTATACAGCATTTCCTGTTTGAAGTTTTGGATGTATAAGTCCCTTAAAACCATACTAAGAGTTAGAAATATTTGTTTGCCATTTTATTTTCATTTGTGCCCATTTTTTGTATATGTATGTGTTATAGATGACCATATTCTGTATCTTTGCACACTCTTCTACTTCCATAAGCACCTCATCATTTTCAGTAATTTAGTAAAAGGTCTCTATAAATTTCATTTCACAGGTTTCGTTTCTTGGCCCATCTCGTCAAGTTTGCTTGAATTCCCAAATTCCAGAACAGTAAAGTGTCATAGCAGGCACACTCATCCTTCAGGGTAGGTCGGGCTGGTCGCGAGGCAGGATCTGAAATGGTTGCGGTCTTCACACTGTACTCCTGTTTGCATTCCAGTCTGCGTGTCAGTCTCTTCCCTCCCTCAGGGCTGCTTCTTCTCATGGACCTGCAGTCTCTGTAACCTGGCTTCTCTCCACTGTTGAATTTCCCATTCATCACCTGTGGTTCTGGCATTGCTGAGCCACAGTCAAGGCCTCCTCATGAATGCGGGGCTCATCCCTAGATTTCTCCATGGCTCCATTGTTCCCTCACTTCCTGACTGAAATGCTACCCTCTCAGGAACATCTTCCCAGACCGCCCTATAAAACTGAACTCCTCTACCCCCATTCTTACCAGTTGGCCCCACTGGCTGTTTCCTATTCCTGCTCTCCAGAGCTCTTCTCCTTGAATTTAATACCTATGTTTTGCTCATTTTTGTTGTTTATTTGCTTGATAAGTTTGTGTCTCTTTTGTTCATTGCTCTGGCTCAGCCCTTAGAACGGTGCTGGGCCCATAGTAGGTGGTTAGTGAATCACTGTTGATTGAATATCCACGTACAAGATACATGGTGGGGGGGGGGCCACTGGCTGAGAATTTGAAGTCTGGCTCCCACCTAGCCAGGATACCCTGTGGCATCCATCCTTAGAAACTTGATCTGACATCATTTGCAGATAATAGACTTTCCCAGTGAGTCACCTTACAAAGTTTCCAGTCCCCTTGCCCCACAGTCCCCTCTGCTTATCCACTCTGTGTCGTGCATTATTGACACTGCTGTATTTCTTTAGTTTCTTTTCCCTTCGGTTGACTAGCATGTTCATTTTTTAAAAGTCAACAGTTTATACCAAGCATGGAGGGTGAGTCTGGGGAAAGATACGGTTTTCACTCATTTAACAGTATTGTCTAGGCTCTTTGCTTACAGAGTTTTTCTCCAACTTGGAGGGAAAACAAGCATGTGGATGAGGCACGCAATGAAGAGCACTGATGTGTGTTAAGTGCTGGGTTGCTCCCATATTCTTCTGGGACAAGAATAATGTGTGTGGTGTGTGTGTGTGTGTGTGTGAGTGTGTGCGCGCATGTGTGTGTATGTATGTAAATTTGTTCATTTATCTTTTTAAGCCTATCACTTTTTGTCTCATGTTTTTTTGTGAGTTTAAAAAATTAATTTTTTTTATTAAAGTATAGTTGATACACAGGGTTACATTAGTTTCAGGTGTACAACAATAGTGTTTCAGGAACTTTATATATATATATATATATATATATTTTTTTTTTTTTTTTTTTTTAGGAACTTTATATCTTAGGTAAGCTCATCACACGTGTAGCTACCATCTGTTACCACACAAACCTATTGCAATACCACTGACTCTATTCCCTGTGCTGTACCTTTATCCCTGTGACTTATTCACTCCATACCTGGAAGCTTGTACTTCCCATTCTCCCACCCCCTCCTCTCTAGCAACCACCAGTTTGTTCTCTGTATTTATAGGTCTAATTCTGCTTTTTGTTTATTTTGTTCATGTATTTTGTTCTTTAGATTCTGCATGTAAGTGAAATCATATATAGTATTTGTCTTTCTCTGACTTACTTCTCTTAGCATAACATCCTCAAAGTCCATCCATGTTGTTGCAAACGACAGGATTTCATTCTTTTTTTATGGCTGAGTAATCATTCAATTGTGTGTATATATACCACATCTTCTCTATCCATTCATCTATCAATGGTGTTTGGGTTTGCTATTGTAAATAATCCTGTAATAAACATGGGGGTTGCAGATATCTTTTTAAATTAGTGTTTTTGTTTTCTCTGGGTAAATACCCAGTAGTGCAAATACTGGATAATGTGGTATTTTTATTTTTAATTTTTTGAGGAACCCTCCATGCTGTTTCAGGAATAAGCTTACTAAATGTAAATTCAGTGCTCTGACTTCCCTTGCCCCAGTGTTTGAAGAAGGTGAGCCTTGTAGGGGCATTCTTTTGTCTTGCAGAGCTGGATGGGCATAGGAATTTGAAAAAAACAAAACCAAAACACCTCTCAGAAGTGAAGAAGTAAAGGAAAGAGAAGGTGGAGGATGGAGCTAGACTCTAAAAAGAGCCAGCTCAGGCTGCCGTGGGAGGAGTCTGGAATTCTTCTCACAAGATGTGAGATATGACCCAAGGATATTTTGAAGACACTTTTCTGTAGGTTTTGAGGATTACTCCCTACCTTAACTTTCCCAGTCTACATCGTGAAATTTTTCTAAAGGCAATCTTTTCTATATTAAGGAGATTGGAGTAGGGAAGGCCAATTTACAGCAAGACTCAAAACTCAATCACCCACAAAAGAAGGATTTGATTGATAAAGCTGACAGAAGTTACCAAGGGAATGGCTGCAGGTAAGGGAGGAGGATGCCCATGTTTGTTGCTAGACCACGATGCCCTCCACTGAGGTTGAAGGAGGGAAGTGGTACCTTTGGGATATAATGATAGAGGATATCAGGCATTAATGGGTGCTGTAAAGATTTTTGGGCAGGAGAATGATGTGACAGGGATTGCATTTGAACTGTGTCGGCAGTAGCCTATGACCTCTGTTCTGAGGACAGAGAGAGCTGTGCGCAGTAGGAGTGTATAGAGGAGTGTATTAGATCAGAAGTATTATTAATGGTTTTGTTATTTTTTTCATTTCTCTTAAATATGTAAAACTTGTGCCCTGCAGGCTGTGATTTTGTTTTGTTTGGAATAAGTTTTTTTTTTTTTTTTTCTAGAGGAAAAAAGATCTCCAATTTCACATGGTAGGTCAACAGAAAATGGCATTAGCAAATTGAAATACATTTTGAGGCAACTTGTTCAGGATTGTAATGCTCCCCCACCTGACACTCCTCCCATCTACATTCCACCACCCCCACCTCCCCTCCCCGTCACAGAATTTGAACAGCCCTAGACAGCACTGGCCATGTTTCCCAAAAACAGTAGAGAAGGGTACAATATTCAATATTCATAACATTTGCCTGTCTTGAGTTGATTAAATCAATATTGATAGATGTCTGAATTGCAGAGAGCTGACCTTGAGGGTAGACAGAAAGTGGTTTGGGAAGACCTACTGCCTGCCCAGAACTTGGCCCACCCAAAGTCAATTCCACATCAGAGTTATAACTGGCATATTAAGGCCATTACTTCTGCAATCGAATAGTTTTCTCTATATTCAAGCAGTATCTGATCTAAAACTCTTGTTAACCTCTTGCCCCAGGCTCTACTTTCTTAGCACCTGTCATTCACCCTCACAGCTTCCTCGTCACCACCTGCACCAACACCAGTACCATCCACTTCATCTGCTCCACCATACGTCTACCATCCACTTCACCAACTCCGTCACCACAACCAGCCACTTTACCACCACCACCTCCACCACCACCCACTTTACCTCTAACCATGTTACCACCTTCTCTACCACCACCACTGCCCACTTCATCTTCTCCACTGCCACCACCACAATTCTCACCACCTCCATTGTCATCACTACCACCACAGCCTCCATAGGCATCACCAGCCATTTATATAACTAATCTTTACTAGGTACTCTGCTAAGTTCTTCACATACATCTTCTTGAATCCTAACATAAACTCTCTGAGGTAGATATTCTTAATTCAGTTGTACCCTCAACACGCAGCACAGAGCTTGACCCATGTAAAATCCTTAATAAATGTGTACTGAATGCATTTTAATTTTGCAGATGAGGAAATCAGGGCTCAGAGAAGTTTATTAATTTTCTGTGTTTAAACAGCTAGTCTCTGGTGGATCCAGAATTCAAAACAACTCGGATCCTTTGCCTCTCTAGCACTACCTAAATCCTCCAAATTTTGTGCATTTGCTTCTACTTTTCCCTCCACTGGAGTGCCTTTCTTCATCCTTTCTACTAATCACAGTCCTTCCCAGTCCTGCCCATTCTTCCAGCCATAGTTCACATTCTATGTCTTCCCTAGAGTTTTTCAAATTCACCATTTGGAATTCACTCTCTTTCCTCCATGGTTTCATGGCCATTTTATTGCACTTCTGTTGGGCCACTAAAAATGTGTGTACTTTGCTTACCAGTGTCTGTGTTTGCATCTTTTACTGGCATGTCAGTGAAGGGCGATGGCTGTGTTTGCAGTTCTTTCAACCTCTCGCCTTGCATGTTTAGTGCAGTGAATTGCATTCTAGGTGTTTAAGAAAAATTTAAGAAATCAAGAAATCAGGAAATCAGGAGAATGAGAGAAGGCTCTGAGTGGGTGTTTTGGCCACAGGAAGGGGGCCCTGACACCTGCTGGGAGAGAAGGGAAGTAGCGTTGGCCAGCTGGCCAGGGAGGACACCAAAGACAAACTTTGCCTAGTTCACAATAGGCAAAAGGCTGGTCCTGGGTACACACAACATCTTTTATAAATAAAACTGTTTTATTCATGGTGAACCAGAGAGAGGAAGAAACAACAGGTGCTAAAGATGAATAGACTGTTAGCCCATTTACTGATTGGAAACCAATCCTAGATTTTGCTTCTTCCTGTTCTATCAAGTGGCCTCCGCCCGAGTGTAATTTTTACTTTTTAGTACTGTTAACACCTGTGGCCTTTGGACCTAATGTTTATGACAGATGGGCCAGGCCGTGCTTGCACCGTAGCTCTCCATGCCACTGTCAGCTATGGCATAGGCCCAGTGGGCATGTGTGCTGGGAAAGGCCCATGTCTGCATCCATTGTTCAGCTGCTGTCCTCAAAGTCTAGTATTCCCTGGTTGAGTCCACTTATTGAGCATCACTTCTCTTTCTTGCCAGGTCATTGTCCTTCAAAATATATTTCTGGATGGCAAACAAATCAATGGGGGTGGGCACATTCACCTCAAATGTCAGAACTGGAAACATTTCCACTATGTTTTTGATCTCTTTCTTTATAGCTATTATTTTAATTTCTGGATTATTTTTGTTCTTCCCTTTAATGAAAGTCTAAATGCACCTGGTATGCTGCCATATGGGAGGGGAGCCTTTTCTTTCTTGAAAGATAGAGTGCTGTGTGTGTAAACAGTGCACTTTGGACTTTCATAGGGAGATTCACCTATGAATGGCTTCTTTGGTTGGCTTCTTTGGTATTCTTCCTAACAGATCGGTAAGTCATAGGTTGGGACAAAGTAAATGTTTACCTAATGGACATGGAGATAGTAATGAAGGCAGGTGTCTCACCTTGAAGCTGTTAGCCTGAAGAAATAGACCAGATGTCATGTTCAAACATCCTTTCCTTTATCCTAACTTCTTTGCAAAGCATCATGCTTTCAGGGGGAAAGGGACTCATTTTTATAACCATCAATTATTTTTTCCTAGAATGGCATACTGTTATTTAGTACCTGTCTCTAGTCAACCAGAAGAGAACATTCTATTTGGACAAGAGAGGAAAGTAGTAAAATATGTCTATTTATCTATTACCACACGATAGGAAAGTTGGCACAGAACCAGCTTTGACAACTTTGCTGCATGGCCTCCTCACTCAGTGTGCACATGCACCTGAAGGGCAGAAGATTGGGCTCTCCAGGGGCCAACAGATTTTCATTCCCACACTGTGACTTTCTAGACACATGACACAAGGGAACTTCCCTTCTCTGTGCCTAAGATGGAAGGAGTTCATGTATGTAAAGCACATAGCAAGTGCTCAAAGCCTTTAGAGGGACAGATGGCAGTGGTGTTTGTAAGGATGTATATTGATGCCACTGAAGATGATTGGGTATCTTATTCCTGAACCCTTGATTTCTCCTTTTAGAGCATCATAACATTCTGTCACTCAAGACTTTCTCTAGTCCATTTCTGGAATATGTTACCATGCGTCTAAGAAAAAAGCAACTTCTGTTTATAGGTTCACTGGGCTCTCTGATGCCACTCTCTTCCTTTTGGTGACTTCATCATGTGCCACTAGAACCTCCTAACAGAACATGATCTGGATGCTCCCTTGTTAGAGCCCTGAGTACTTCTCATTTTATCGCAGTGGATATTGGCATACTTTGTTGAAGCCTTCAAAGCCAGGCTGGGACCCATGTCCACCTCAACTCTAGCCTCCTGGCTTCCTCTTTACCACCTACCTCTCTGATTTGTACTCAGGGCTTCCAGCCTCACACTTTTTTGGGGCCCATTCCTCCATCTTCTCTAGATACCCAGCACCCAGCACTGGTGACTCTGTGGCCTTTAGGTTTTATTCAAGGTCATCTTTTGAGAAAGGCGTTCCCTGACCTGACCATGCAAGTAGATCTCCCTGTTCTTCTTTGTCTGTCTTACCTTCTTAACATCTTTCCTCTCAAACACCAATTGCTACCCTTCCTTGTGCCAGAAAGTGCTATGCAAAATCACCAGTAATACCACAGGGCTTATGGGAGAAGGAGTCAGAGCACAATACTCAAGATTGTCAGTGACACATCAAAAAGAAGATAGATCCAAATAAAAATGCTAGCCTACTTTACACATGTTAAATGGTTAAGCAACATGAGTAATGCCATAAGCATGATGGTGCTTTGCCACTTGGAGATCGATGAATGCTTGTGGAAGTGGAGCTGGAGGTCTGTGTAAGGTTTGTGTGTCGTTGCCAAGTGGTGGAAGGAGGTAGTCTGATGCAGAAGGGAAATGTGATGTTAGTTGTGGGTGGCAACTCCTAAACAGAGGGAGACTGAGAGGACATGTAGATAATCAAGGCCTGGGAATGTGCTTTTGTTCTCCTGGTTGGCCTGGCTCAGCTGTGGGCCACTTTTCTACACTCAGTGTTCTTTGCACATAATATTGCCCATAAGCAAATCAAATAGCTCCCTGTATATCAATCACATGGGAACAAACTCACATGGGAACAAACTCACACTTTCCAAACAAGCACTATAGCAAAAAGATTGTACCTGCAGTG
Source organism: Canis lupus baileyi (assembly GCF_048164855.1). Lineage (NCBI taxonomy): Eukaryota > Metazoa > Chordata > Mammalia > Carnivora > Canidae > Canis > Canis lupus. The sequence goes on from NC_132865.1 coordinate 37,701,610, forward strand.
ATTATATTTTTTTGAGTTAGTTCCTCTGTCTCCCCCTCAAGACTGTTCTCTCCTTGAAGGCAGACCCTGTGCCAGCTGTACAATAGGGCCTGGCATCGGGGAGGGGCCAGTGATTGTAAATGAAGCGACGATGTGAATGTCAGTTGCTGATTAAGCTGATTAAAGACAGTAAGTTATTGTTAGTTACTGATAGTGATACTTTTACTATAGAAGTGACCTATGTTCACCAACCTAGGTTTTCCTTTTATAAAACGATATAGAATATTTTTGGTTGTCAAAATATCTACCTACACATCTCTGGCAAACAAGTCAATATAATAATTTCTCTGCTAGTATCATGGTACAACTGCTAAAAACATACATTTTCTATTCCTATTACAACACTAGCCTGAGAAAAATTAGCATTTTATACATCCTTAAAAAGTGGAATCATGAAGATAAAGAAAAGAAATTTTTGTTTTTGGACAAGCCACCTTCTCCACAAAATAGGTATGACATGTAAAAATAAGATAGTCTTTTAGGGAAAGGATTTCAAAACAAAGCACAAAAAGACAAATTCTTTAAGAGAAAGAATTGCCCAGGGCATCAGAGATAATGATTTTGAATTTTGCTTAACTTCACATCTAGGGGAATGCTGTAGTAGGACTAGCATGTTGGTACTGGTGACTAGCTGGTATTTAAGATGCTTTTACATAAACAAAAGTCACTGGAACTCTTAAAGACAGAAGAAAAGAGAGAAGGTGCTAAAGATAACGTGGCTGATAGATCTGAAAGATGATACTTTTCAGATAATATCTACCATTAGTGGAGTTTTCAAAATCTTTGAACTTGCTCAGTTTAGAGATAGAAGGCAAAAAGAGAAAAAGGAAGAAAGAGGGAAGGAAAAAAAGGAAGAAAGGCAGGAAGGAAAGAAGGAAGACATCTGTAAACCTAATATAACTTCTTGTGGAATAAAGGTGACATATTTAAACTAAATCTTTTAGTTTTTATTGAATATATTTTGAAACATAAATTATAGACATATTTTTAAAAAGTTATTTGAATTATATTAGTTGAATGACAAAAACATCTATCTTTCATAGTTTTTTTGTGGGTTTGTGGAACCAAAAGGATATAGAATGGTGAGAGTATATGCTGTCACCTGGAGACATTGTGCTTATTTTGCATACTCTAAAGTAGTCAGTATGGCAGGGCAGTTGAACACACATTTTGTATAACTGTTTTTGCTTTTTAATTTTTTCAACTACCACTGTATAATATAAATTCTAGCAGGCATTGAGCATACTTTTTAAAAATAATTTTTAATGCCTGTGTGATATTTTGTGTTATTCTATTTAACCAATCTCCTATTGTTGGGTGGATAGTTCCATTATCTATAGTTGTTCTGGACAAAGTTACTAGGTCAGGGGATGTGTTGAATGAGGAAGATTTGAGGCACAGAAGAGACACTGACATTTGTAAAGGCCCTTTCCTAAGGACATGGCAGAGAGTGACAGAGTTTCCTAATTTAAGTGTGGAACTCTCTACTGCGGCACCCTGGACAGGAGCCCGCCAGCCTCTCCCAGAATACTTTCAACTACTGGGACTGTTGTATTCCTCACTGAAATACATTCAGAATGATTACATATTTTCTTCACTGCATTTGCTTTGGGGAGAAGTACTGTCAACACACGAGCTAGAAAACACCCCAATTTTCTCCATCTGTTTACGATTGCATTAAGTGAGAGGGCTCAGGGAGCAGGAGAAGGCCTGGCAGAGAGGGAGCAAGTAGAGTGAGAGACCAGGGATTCAATCTGAGATCTTGTATGTGTACTTTGCAGTAGGGTTTGCCCTCCCTTCTTAGGTAGTTATGCCTGTGTTTGTGCTGGATATCACAGATGCAGAGCAGTAGCAGTTAGGTATGGATTTCTTTGCCATAGTGGGAGTTTATCAGGAAACCACTATATCCCTGCCTGCTTCCACCTACTTTATATTTTGTCTTTCCAGTTTAATCTGGCCAATCAAAGTCCTAGATCTAAATTATTCTCCCGTTAAACCCTCTGATTCTCACGTTTCTATCATGAAACGGGAAGAGGATTATTGGAAGGATTAAATGAAACAATTTATGGGGCGCCTGAGTGAAGCAGTTGGTTAAGCATCTGACTCTTGGTTTTGGCTCAGGTTGTGATCTCAGCACTGTGAGACGAGCCCAGAGTAGAGCTCTGTGCTCAGCTCCAGGTCAGCTTGAGACTCTCTCTCTCTCTCTCTCTCTCCCTTTGCTCCTCCCCCTGTGCTCTCTCTCCCTTTCTCTCTCTCTAAAACAAATAAATAAATCTTTAAAAAAATAAATGAAACAATTTATATGGAAGTACTAGTCAATGTAAGGTATTAGTTAGCACTAGTAACCTGAAGTTTCTTTCCAAATGAATTAACTAACTCTAAGGGCAATTTCTTTCATATTTTCCAATGATTCCAAGCGTATTCACTGATGTTCTGTTATATTCACAGCACTGAAGATATCCAGAGTGGCTTGTGATATGATTTTCACTTTTAAGGGATGTAGTGATGTTGATAGACAAACACACACACACAAACACACACACACACAACCAAGGTGCATGGCAGAAATTGTGAAGTTTTACAAGAGGGGCACGAGTGTGCGAACTAAAACAAAAGCGATTTAAATTACATTTGCATAAAGGCAGCTCTGAGAAGCCTCCATTGAAGAAGGAGTTTTAAATCACTGAGGAATATGTAAGCTTTTGGACAGAATATTAGAAGGGCAGAGGGGTGGAGTGTCATTGTAGATTGGAGAGATGATTTGAATTAAGGTGTGTAGCTATGAGAGTGCTGGCCTGGTCAAGGAATATCAATTAGGCTGTGGTGTGTGTGTGTGTGTGTGTGTGTGTGTGTGTGTGTGTTGGGACAGTGGGCAAAATGGGGAAGAAGGAAAGAAATGGGGGAGAATTGGTAGGATATGAAGTTGGGAAGGGAGTCTAGAGCCGGATTGGGGGAATTCCTTGACTGCCTTGCTCCTGCAAATCTCCTGTAAGTTGTCCATTAAAATACTAGACATAATAGTCATAACATCTAGGAGGCATTTAGGGATTCTGCTGCTAAAATAAAATCTTTGATTGCTACAAAAAATAACCATGATGGGACATTAATTTCTAGGAAATATAAATAATAATTATGCCAATATGTATAGTTTTCAACACACTATCTACTTATGTTTTGAGAATTTCAACCCTGATTTATAGACTTGACATATCCTAAAGGTGGAATGTGTTAATCATATTCTGAGTATAGCATAAAGGATCATTTCGGTTGTAAATAGTGTTTAAAAGTCAAAAATCATCAGCGTGAGAACTGCCAACTATGTTGTTTCAGATCTTTTTGTTTGTTGAATACATACTTAGCAGAACACAGGGGTTAACTTTTAAAATATTTCTTTCCATCTATTCTTGGAGAAAGCAAGGCAAAGATGTGGGAACGATGATCGAATCCTCCCCCCCCCTTTTTTTAAACCACAAACAGGACAGCACATTTAGACTCACACTGCCTGTTTATCTTTCTAATACAGTCAAGTTCATTTGAAGGCTGGATTCTGAAATAGAAGTCTCCCTTTGAGCTTACTCTTCCCTTCGAGTTTCAAAATATAAAAGATCAAGTGCCTGCTTCTGGTTTGGTGGTGGAAAAAGAGAACACAGGCTTTACCAGGGGAGGGTTTACTGGAAAGCATGTACTTAGTGTTTCCAGACAAGCTATCTGTGCCTCTTCATGGGAAGCTGGCTGCTCACTCCCAGAATGTGCCCATCCCTGGGGCTGTGTCCCCTGCGGCCACATCTCCCCATGGCTCTGTACTCTGTGTGTCACGGTCTGAGGAGGTATGAGTTTCTGTTTCATGAAGCACAGGAAATACTACTTCCTACTACTTTCCCCAAATAATCTAAATAAATTTTCTTGGAGGAGGATCTCTTTCTGCTTCTCACCCTTAGGAGTGACTAGACTCATCCTGGAGGATTACTCTCGCTTCATGTGAAAATTTCCCCCTCTGCTTTTCTTTCCTTTCATCTCTGTTTTTTCTCTTGATGTCTTTTGGACAAGATGTTTTGTGTCTCAGTGATTCCAAGCACACAAGCTGTTCTGCCATACAAAAAATAAAAATAAAAAAATAAAATGCCTAGAAACACTACAAAGTAAATCACTCGCCTTCAAGATTAAGCTAAAATGTTTCCTTGAGCTTCATGCTTCATGTCTGAACATCCCACCACTTAACTAGATGATAACGGAGTGTTTTTATTTTGCTGTTACTTCTCGTTTTTTTTTTTTTTTTTTTTTGTGGGTGGTTGTTTATTTTTATTTTTATTTATTTATTTTTTTTGCCAGTAAACCATATCTGTACTAAACCAGGGCCACCTTTCAGTGAGAATGGGGCAGGAGGCTGCCCTCTGCCATCCAAACATGCCTCTAGCCCTATTTATTTATGAGAAGCTTTGTACTAGATACAAACTGCTGTAAATGGTATCCAGCTTTGTGGACGACATCACACGGTCCCGGTAATCTGATAGAAGGCTTTAAATGGATGGGCAGCTCTGTCAGTTTTGGGTGCCAGAAGGTTTTGGGCTTTGAAAGAAAGAAACAACAAATGAACCCAGAATCAGAATCTCTAACTACTATTTAATCACAACACCCTAGAAAACATGCAAAGTTTTACCAGAGATGCCTATTGTAGACCTATAACTTTTTTTGTATTAAAAAAATGCAGCATATCGCCCTCAAAGCTTACTTGGCATGTTCACAATATATTCTTTTAAATTTCATGAATATTTTTTTGTGAAGAAGTCAGGATTAATGAGGAGTTTGGACACAACCAGTCTGCATCGTTTGCTTTGAATATAGCATTCCCCGTTTGGAAGGCAGTGAGAGAGAGATTTAAGAAAATGCTTACAGGTCGGCCTCAGATGGGAGAATGCTAGTCCTGATTAGCAAGAACATGTACTAATAACACTCAGTGCTCAATATTAATTGATTACGTTCCAGGATCTGGTACAATCTGCCCGGCAGAGTATGATAATTATTAACGGAATGAGTTATTATGTTGTAGTTATGAGATGAATCCAAGAATCTCTGCTTTTAGGGGATGGCACAAGACATGGCCAGATTAGAATATGTATAGTATGTACTAAAGTAGGTTGCATGAGAGGCTGTTTTGATAGAAATAAGTCCATTGTAAACTTCTTTAATAATCATGAAGTCTTTGAGAAACCCTGAAAAATAGGTGGTAAAAATCAAGATACCTCTATTGGAGAAGTTTCTGTCTAGACTGGGAAGCAAAGCCACACAGAACAAAACAGGGGGAAACATAAAAAAATTCAGAAATAAGTTCTGGGGGCAGTGGTTGAGTGACTGCCTTTGGCTCAGGTCATGGTCCGGGGGTCCTGGGATCAAGTCCTGCATCTGGCTCCTTGCAGGGAGTCTGCTTCTGTCTCTGCCTCTCTCTCTGTGTCTCTCATGAATAAATAAATAAAATCTTAAAAAAAAAGAAATAAATTCTGTGTGCAGCATACCAACTGTCTCTGTTGCAGGGAAGAGGTCTGGAGCCATCTGATAAGAGATTATGAAGAGGTAGGATGACTTCCATCCCTGGATAGGAGCTATACACAGGTTTCCAAAATTAATGTGATGTGTACTGATTCCTAATTTGTGAGCAGCTTGCACAGCTTCTCTACTTTTTAGCCCAACTACTGAACACTCCTGAATTGCTAGCTAAAGACAATTAGATTTCAGTTATCAGGAAAATTAGGAGGCAGTAAATTCCATGTGACTTCATAAAGTCATCTCCAATATTGACCTCATTTGCAGCCTGCTTCTTCTCTTAACAGTTGTTCTATATCTGATTGCGAGAAAATACCAGACGGAGAGATGGAGTTTGAGGAGTGGCCTTGCCAGTGAGTATTCGCAGAACCCTACCCCCACAGGCCTGGGTCACAGACTGCCCTTTCTCTACATGACACTCTTTGTACACAGAAATGCATGAATTCATTCACTGATCCAGTCAATAGATATTGATTGAATATTTATTCCCTATTGATTGTAGATGCTGAGAACCATACTTATGTCCTGCTTTATTGCCAGATCTGTGACAGGAAATCAGTTTCTTTTTTTTCAATAAATGAGTTTAGGCATTGGTATATCCATACTTGTCAGGTTCTTCTGGCTGACTTTAGATGATATAGCATATGGAAAGATATTTCTAACCCTGAGATTGGGATTCACCTCTAATGTTTCGACAAAGATAGAAAAAAGAATACATAAGCAGAGTTAGAAAAAGGTCCCAGATGCATTCTTCTCTGTGGATCAATGCAACATCCTTCTACAGTGCTGCATATAGAATACCTGTGTGTACCTATTAGTATAAGTTCAGATCAGTATTAGATGTTATTTTTCCTTTAAAGGACAATGGATGGATGGCATTACTTGGTGTGGCAACATTTGATGTAAAGTGAAATTTATAATGAGAATAAACACATGTAATACAAGAACTGTGACACAGAACGTAAAGACTGCTAACTCTGGGAAACGAACTAGGGGTGGTAGAAGGGGAGGAGGGCGGGGGGTGGGAGTGAATGGGTGACGGGCACTGGGGGTTATTCTGTATGTTAGTAAATTGAACACCAATAAAAAATAAATTAAAAAAAAAAAAGAACTGTGACACAATGAAACGCATGATGAAAAACAAAATGATTGCAGCAGTTTATGGTTATGCCATTGCACTTACATTGGGCATGTAACATAGGCTGGCTTTGCTTGTCATTATGATGTCATTATGATGTTTGATGCTACCTTCATGACAGTGAAGTAAGAATGTCTGGTACATTCAATATTTGAGTAACACTTTGCATTGAAAATTATTGGGAGAATAGCACTTTAATCCAAGTTCTGACTCAATCTTACAGTCTAAAAGTGTTCAGATTAAGTAGTTCACTAGATCAATAATGGCACAAAAGTGTTTCACCCTCCACAATGTTTGAAATACTTTGCTCAGATAGTGTATATGTGTATATATATGATATATATTATATGATTACATATGATATATATAATAGCATAGAAGTCTCCTATAAATACATACTTATATACTCAAATAATAGATAAAAATGTAAATATTTATATAAATATGTAATTTATGCATAATATATAAAAATATATTTTAAAGGACTCCTAGAAGTGTTCCACAGATTCTTTAATGGGAAAAACACTTTGAGTAGTGACATCTTCAAGTTGGCTACTGTCAGTTTTTATTAATAATTCAAAAAATTTTTTAGTTTTAGAAAGGAGAGAGAGAATGTGTGAGCGAGGGGAAGGGCAAAAGGAGAGGGAGAGAGGGAATCGTATGGAGCCCAATGCGGGGCTTGATCTCATGCCTCTGAGATCATGACCTGAGCTGAAATCAAAAGTCCTACATTCAACTGACTGACCCACCCAGAAACCACTTAATATTAGTTTTAATAACAAAGCTCAGAGTCTCCCACTATACTTATTACACAGATTGTTTGGAAGCAATAAGATACTTAAGATAGGATTTAAATCCACTACATAACTGAAGATCTCCTTTTAAAAAAATGGATGCCTACTCTCCTGGCTAAACCAGGGAAATAATGCAGAGAATATAAAAAAATTGTTATTCTCAACACACATGCACCTTGCTTTTGGGTTTAACATTGACATTCGTTGTCAGTAACTGATGCCCTTTGTAGCATAAATAGTTCATGGCTCTTTCTAAGGTTGAATTTCCCTAATGAATCACAACAGAAAATTTTGTCCTTTCTCTAATTCATCTAGATTTCCCTCCCCACCATGTTAATTCATAAGACAGTAACTAAACTAAATATCCTGATTTATCAGTTACTACATATATTTAGAATCATGAGGTTGTGTTTCAATAACTAAGTTTCAAGTAGAGGCACTATAAACAACACTGAAAAAACATTCTCAAAACTAGGTGTCCTATGGGTATTTTATTGATTCTTATTTGAATGTCTATGGCCAGTGTTTAGTTTAGGTAATTAATTTTTTTAAGTTAAAATATTTTAACCATGTTATATGCAGCAATATTTTGTGTGATCTTGATCATTCACTTTTTCTATGTGTTAAAGATTTGAAATGTATTTCTGGTATGGTAACGGTGCTTCTTTGGCCTGTCTTAAGTGTAAAGGCATTCTTGTTAGACGTATCTATGGTCATAAGAGGTTATCAGTGCTTACCCCAGATGAACTATCAGTTCGGGTATATGGTTCCATATTTAGCTGCATTTCAAGTACTTAATAAGGACTAAAATTCCTGAAACCATTAAAGCTCAATTTGACTGAGATTATATTTATGGAGGTATTATGGAAGGTTAGGCCATCCATCCATTTCCTTAGAATTAGATCATTTAACCACAGATTTAGCCAGATCAATGATGAAGCTGCCACACAGACCCCATCAGTATGATGAGCCAGACTCTTCTGGGTACCTGTGATTCATGATAAGCAAAACAGACAAAAACTATGCCCTCAAGGAGCTTGACATCCAGTGCAGGGAAATACCATAATTAATAAAAATAACAAATGAGTAGTAAATCACACAGTATTTTAGAAGATGATGAGAACTGTTGATAAAAAAGAAAGAGTAGAGCAGGTAAAGAAGGTCAAGAGCACAGGGGGCTAGTGAAAACAGTTTGCAGCAAAGAATGGAAATTGGTGTCAGCTCTGTAGGGGAAGGAAGATCTGAACAAAGACTTGAAGGAGGTGAGAGGATTAGCCAAGTGAAGGAAAGCCAAGTGAAGGAAGCCAAGTGAAGGAAAGAGAGCAAACAAAAGCCACGTGGAGGAGTGAGTCCAGTGTGTTGAAGTAAGGAATCCATTGCATTGAGCTGTATGTGTAGGTAAAGTGGAAGAAGAGAAGGTCAGAAAAATAGCAAGTGACAGACCACCCAGAGCCTTAGAGGTCACTGTAAGTGCTTTGGGTTGTAATCTGAGTAAAACGGGCAACCATTGCAGGTTTTGGACAGATGCATTCTGACTTTGGTACAGAGAATTGATTGTAGGGGATGGGACAAGGGCAGATGCAAGGAAACCCACAATGAATAGGTTGGTGTCTTTCCTGAGGAGAGATGTGGTATTGGAAACTTAAGTGGTAGTGACAGAGCTGGTATAGGTGGCCAGAAACTGGATGTCCTCTGAAGGGAAAACCAGTAGGATTTCTTGAATATTAAAGGTGGGATGTGGGAAGCAGTAGATCCAAAACTTACTCCTAACTTTAGACTTGAACAATTAGTGGGTGAAATTGTCACTTCTTAAAATGGAAAATGCTGTGGGTAGAGCTCAGTTTGAATGTGTTTAACTTTTTAAAAAATTTTTATTTATTTATGATAGTCACACACACACATTGAAAGAGAGAGAGAGAGAGAGAGGCAGAGACATAGGCAGAGGGAGAAGAAGGCTCCATGCACCGGGAGCCCGATGTGGGATTCAATCCCGGGTCTCCAGGATCACGCCCTGGGCCAAAGGCAGGCGCCAAACCGCTGCGCCACCCAGGGATCCCATGAATGTGTTGATTTAATATGTGTGTTAGGCATCCTAATGGCAATATCAAATAGGTAGTTGAGTCAGAAGTACAGGAGTGAAGTCTTGTCTGGAGAAGTGCATTTGGAAGCTATTGGTATACAGAGAGTATTTAAATCTGTGCCATCATTATGAGATTGAGGATAGAGAGAAAAGAGGACCAAGGGACATTTTTCTGGGAGCATTCTGCAGTAAAAGATTAAGGAAGCAGGAGGAACCAGAATGGGAAACTGGGAAGAAACAGTCAGTAACAAGGAAAACAAGAGAATGCATTGTTCTGGAAGCTACATGAAGAGTGTTGCCAACCAGGTAAGAGTAATAGCTGTATCAGATACTGCTTATCTTCCAGCGAGATGAGGACTGAGAATAGATCACATGAAGCAAATTGACATCATTGGTGGTCTTGGCAAGAGCAATTTCATCCGTGGCAAAAACCTTATAGGAGTGGATTTGAGAGAGAATGGAAGAGAAGGAGGTGAAACAGAATGGATATAAAAAGTGATTTGGAGTTTTGCTCAAAAAGGAGCAAAATAAAAGTGATGGCTTGTAGGGAAATTGGCATCAAGTGAAGATTTTCTTTTGTTTCGTTATTTTGGTTTTGAGATGAGAGAAATAAGACCAGATTTATGTACCATTGGAAGTGACCCAGCAGAGAGTGAAATAAGTCAGTCAGAGAAGAACAATCATCGTACAGTTTCACTCATATGCAGAATATAAGAACTAGTGAAAGGGACTATAAGGGAAAGGAGGGAAACTAAGTGAGGAAAAATTAGAGAGGAACACAAACCCCAAGAGACTCCTAACTCTGGGAAACAAACAAAGGGTTGTGGAAGGGGAGGTGGGTGGGGGAATGGGCTGATGGGCCCTAAGGAGGGCACTTGATGGGATGAACACTGGTTCGATGTTGGCAAATTGAATTTAAATTAAAAAACAAGGAAAAAAAGGAAATGATCCAGCAGAGATTAAAAACAAATATGGAATATGAGAGAAAGAAAGAGAAAGAGAAAGAAAAATGTTCCTGAGTATGTGAGAGGGTATAGGATCAAGCTGACAAAGAGAGACATAGGCTTTTACAGGATCTGGAGAATTTATATATATTAACAAGAGGGGAGAGATGAGATGTTGTGGATGAGTGGACTCTGTGTGAGTTTACTGGGGTGACTGTAACGAAGTACCACAAACTGGGACAGAAAACAATGAAATTTTATTTTCTCATAGCTCTAGAGGTCAGAAGGCTGAAATCAAGGTGTCAGCAAGGTTAATGATTTCTGGAGGGCTCTGGAGTGGGGGAGTCTGTTCTAAGCTTGTTTCCTAGCATCTGATGGTTGATAGCAATTCTTGGCCTTTGTTGGCTTATGGATGCACCACTTGATTCTCCGCCTCCATTGTCACATGGCAATCTCTCTGTGTTTTCTCTGTGTTTCTGTATCTCTTGTCTTCTTATAAGGACACTGGTCCTATTGGATTTAGGAACCCCCTTAAGGTAATATGATTTCATCTTAACTTGAGCATACCTGCAAAGATCCTACTTCTTTTTTTTTTTTTTTTTTTTTTTTTTTTTTTTTTTTAAAGATCCTACTTCTAAACTAGGTCATTTTCATAGATTCTGGGTAAACATGAATTTACAGTTTCTGGAGGTTCTATCTGGATTGTTCAGATTTTCTCAGTGAAGTAGAAGGCAAGGTTGTCAGCTGAGAGTGAGGTGGTCAGGGGGATATTTCAAAGACTGAGGCAGAAGATGAAAGCTGCAGACAGTCTAAGAGTATGAAGAGGGCATGCTCTGGGGAGAGCATGTAGTATACCTGCCACTGGAGGCCCCCAATACAAACGAGATTTGTATTCTTGAATTCAATGGAACCTAAGTCAACATGCTTGTGTGTGTTTCTTCAGTTATGTTCAGCTACATAGATGCATAGATCAAGTAAACACAGGGTTGAATTTAACTGAGGTGGTTTGTCAAACAGTTACAACACAGTGAGAAGAAGTCAGGAGAGTTGAGGGACTATCTAAAGGCTGTATTAAAGTAATTAACCCTGAGAATTAAATCAGAGAAAGAGAAGAATGAAGGTATCAAGATCATCAAGCTTTAATTTTTCATTAAGGCAAGACATCCCAGGAGTGCTGGAAGGCAAATGGGGTGAAGGATGTTGGAGGTGCTGGCATGTAGTGCTCAGAAAGCATTAGTCAGGAAATTACCTAATGTTGGGGGCGGGGCTCTGCTGGCTTTGACTCTGGGAGGGAGCATCTGAGGCAAAGTGAATAACACAACCTTTGGGAGGAGGATTCTAGAAACTGAGAGTCCAGAGGGTGGGAAGCATCATTTATACATGCGTTAAAATGACCTAAAATGAAGGCAATGGTCATAGTGACATGAAACCAGGAGCTAAAATCTTCTGGAAATGAGGGGAAATTATTGGAGTTGGTAGAAAACTGAAATCAAAGGTGGTGTGCAATATAACTGATACCAAGAGACTAAAAAAAATGTGGGCTTTTGGGAAGGGGGAGGGCTCTCATGGTCTGAAAGTGGTGGAAAGAAAGAGCAAGGAGGTCAGGTCAGTGGATGATTCCTTAGCCTCCTTCCCATGTAAACAAAATCTTACATGGCTTTCCATTGAACAGAAGAGGCGAACATGGAACAACTTTGGTTACAGGTGGCAAAAGCTCCGAAACTCTGTCCGCCTGCTTTGGCTTCCGGCCCCAAGGCTCCACTGCAGAACCTCATGATCCAAAAATCATGCCACTCTGCTGAGGGAAGTTGAAGAATCAGCTCTGTGAAACTTTTCGTGATGCTTTTATTTATTTATTTATTTATTTTCAGAAAAGTCAAATATACACTGTACAATAAATATGTACTCATCCCCCAGGTTTATAACCATAAACATTTTGCTATCTTTAGTTTACCTACTGCCTTTCTTTTGCCTTAATGCTGAAGAATTGTCATTGTACTTAATACACTTCAGTATGTATCCCAAGAAAAAATACATCGTCTCAGGTAATTATGGTGCCATTATCACACCTAAAGTCAACAATGATTCCTTGACAGCATCTATTGTCTTGGCCTCTTTTCAGTTATACCCCATGGGTAGGATTTGACACAGCTTTGAAAGCATTCTTGTCATCCATGGAAGCCTATATGACTTCAGTGAATATACAGTGATAACTTGATGTCTAGTAATAATTAGATGGATTGGTTTGCATAAGCTAGTGTTTTAAGCTGATATTTATTGATCATTTTCTATATGCTAAGCATCATTTTCAGAACTTTTTAAAGATTAGCTCATTAAATTCTCTCATTTTGTTCCCTATTTCTGAGTTTAGGTAATGTTGGTCTTTTATTTTACATTCTCTTGACAATCACTAGAAATCCCTTTATCTTTTGATAGTACCCTACACCCCAACCCTGAATAGCAGAAGTCCTAGCCATCTCTTACAATAATCCTAAACTCGAAATCTAAGATGTAGTTCACCTTGAGCTTTAGGTCAAACAGATAACCAAGACTGTGTATGTAGGTGTGTGTGTGTCTGTCTGTAAAGACTGAGTAATTACACATGGTGAAGGGTACCTAGAGTCTGAGTTGGTATGATGAGATAAATATCCTTCTATTGGTAAGTACTGCCACATTATATTCCAGGGAAATACAGAGGAACCCTCCAGAACATTTTCAGGCAATTGTCTAAATAAACCAAGGAACAATTTTCATAAACATCATAAGGATGAATTTAGCCTTTGAGCAGGAATGGAGATTATTTTTATCTCACCTTCAATAGCCACACATTTAATGAGAAAGGGCATTAATATCTAGTTCAATTCATGTTGTATAACGGGAATCAATACACTTATATTTTTTATCTTTGGCTGAATTCCTTTCTTTCATTCTCCTTTTATGACATTTTAAATGTTGAATCGGGGATGAGCAGAATTCCATATTGTTTGCCATATGTATTAGTTATAGGTTTGGCATCTGTAATGGAGATTTATAAAAAACAGTGACTTAAACAAGATAGAAGTGTATTTCTCTCTCATTTAACTGTCTGGGCATAAGTAGGCTGGTATGTCATCAAAATCTGGATGACTTGAATCTTTCTCCTCTGTGTTTCCAAGGGTTTTGCTCTCATCAAAGTCCCAGATGGCTTACCAGGTCATTTGGCTTATCACATCTCAGTTAGCAGGAAGGGAAATATATGGGAAGGAGAGAGTATTCCTCTTCCCTTCAAGGGCATGACTGGGAAATAGTATACTTCACTTCCAGGCTTCTTCCCTTTGGCCAGAACTTCGTGACAGGGTCACAGCTAAATATAAGGGAGGTTAGAAAAGGAGCCTTTCCTGTGGGAGATCATGTACGTTAGGATTCAAGGATCCTAATATAATAGAAAAAGAAGAGAACTGATTTGAGGGACAGTCAGCAATCTCTGACACATTGTAGAAATATAACTCCTTTTTGTCAGATGCTGGGGGATATTAATATTAAAAAGTGTATATCTTTTACTATCAGGCAGAAATGGCTTTTGGTCACTAGAATATGTTTACCCTTTCTTGGTAAACAGTGGTCTCTGGGATGCAGTTGTCCAATAAAGGACTGCATTTTTGGCTCTTTTGTTACTGGGATGGTCAAATGAGTATTTCTCAGCACGGAGTGAGATATGAGAGGAAGAGAAGTGTCTTCCACCTGGGCTGAGGCTGTACAAGCAGATGAGGAGGGGTTAGGCTCTAAGAGATGGTGGGGCCACAATTTGGAAGAAGCCTGGATCCTTGAATCACCATGTGGCAGTGAGCTGCCCACTGAGCAAGAACAATTCCATGGATGTTACACAAATAAAATCTAAATGTCCATTATGTTTTGGCATGACGTATTGGGAGTCCTTTAGTTAGCCTACCCTAATTAATACACTATTTCACTTTTCTTTCCCATTTGTTATTGACTCTCATAATCATTGTGCTGTGGAATGAAATGATCCACAAGAAAGAATTTTGATTTTTCTAAGCAGCTGGTGAACATTTTTGGGTTGTAACATTTCTCCAAATTTTGTTGTTATTCACAAATTCTCCATTTGTTTGTGAATTTTTGTTCTCTGTCAAAACATTTAAGACTATTTCCCATCTTTTAGAAATTGAACAGCAGTTTTTCTGACATTGCTTTTTCTGATGATAAATAGTTTTTTTTCTTCTATTTTTGCATGTTGGGATGCTTAATGGAAAAAAAAAATCAAAGTGTGCACTGACAGGCAGGAATTCCATGTAACACTTGCTACAATATTTCCCACAAGAGATTGGTGTTGGAACTTATTCTCAGAGAACAAATAGCATGCATCTAGGAGACAATATTTAAATTCAAAGGGAAATACATAATCTGAGGTCTGGTAAAGAAACATACAAGACCTTATCTTAATGCTAAACTCCCAACTGAAAATGATGTTATAATTCTGTAGTAACATTAGCTCAGATATCTTGTCAATAAACTTAACCAGGCTACAATTTATACAAAGCCAGTCAAAATATTTCCAAAGTCAAGAAAACATTGCACTCACTTATCTTCCTCCTCCAGATCTGAATTCTGAGTTGAAGTTAAAATCGCAGACGATGGGAAAATGGAAGGAACGGTTCAAGCACTATATTTTAATGGTTATTCCCCTAATCCAAAGGGTACCAGTTCAATAAGATTTTTAAAGCTTGCTGGCTAATTTCATTAGTGATATTGAAAAAACAAAAGTCCAGGAGAGGAGTTCAGATACTAACTGGTCTCTAGGCTGTATAATCTTAAGCCATTGCCCCTCTTTTAAGATGCTCTACTTTGTTGGATTCTCTAATGTTTTTGACAACTACAGTGTAATTAATACAATGTTCAACACACAAATTTCCTGGAAGGAAAATTACAGTATGTATCAATGACCTTTATATATTATGCCCTTTGATCTAGTAGTGATTATAATTTTTTAACATCTCTCTTAAGGATATTAATCAGTTTATTCAATCCATATTTATTGAGGTTCACTACTTTCCAGGCACGTTTTCTGGTCTTGGGAATATAGTATAATGAATGATATTAAGTCTCTGTCATCATGTGGTTTACTTTTTAACGGTAAACAAATCAATAACTAAATACAAACAATAAGATAACATCAGGTAATATTAAATTCAGTGGGGAAAACAAAAGGAGAGTAAGGAAATAGCCAGTGATGGAGTTGGGCAGAGGTACACTTTAGTTTATTAAGGGATGGCAAAGGCTTCTTTTAGGAAGTGGCTTGAGCAGTGAAATAAAGTAAGGAGACAAGTCCTGTTGCATATCATTGGGTGAATATTCCAGGCAGAAGGAACAGCAAGTACAAAGGTCCTAAAAGAAAAGGAACAAGACTTTAAGGAATAGTAGCAGGAAGTCTAGCGTGATTGCAGTAGGAAACAAGATTGGAAAGAGAGAAAGAGTCATGTCCCATCAGGCCTTCTGGGCCAAGGTAAGGACTGTCGGCATTGTTATAAGTGGTTGAAGGGCCATTGAAGAGTTTTGAGGAGAGGGGATACACATGGCAGGATTTATGTTTTACAAAGATCAAGGTGTTCACTGTAGAGAGGAACATTCATGTACGGGGCCACATCGAAACAGGGAGCCAGTGAGGAGACTATGTAGTTCTTCAAGCCAGAGAAGTAGAAGCTTGGGAAGGGTATGGGGAGCAAAGGTGGTGAGGCACCTGTGGGGGTTGTGGAACAGATGGACTATGAGCTAGCCTTCCATGTGCAGAACCTGTTGTGATTAAGGTCCAGGAGGCAGAGTCCTAGAGTTCAAATCCTCCCTTGACCTCCTAGGAATGGAGGGATTCTAGACAAATTCTGTACCCTTTCTTTTTTTTTTTAAATTATTTTTTTAATTTTTAATTTTTATTTATTTATGAAGTCACACAGAGAGAGAGAGAGAGAGGTAGAGACACAGGCAGAGGGAGAAGCAGGCTCCATGCACCGGGAGCCCGACATGGGATTCGATCCTGGGTCTTCAGGATCATGCCTTGGGCCAAAGGCAGGCGCCAAACCACTGCGCCACCCAGGGATCCCTTCTGTACCTTTTCTGAGTCTTATTTACCTCAGGTGAAAAATAAAAACAATGGTAATTATTTCAAAGGCTATTAGATGTCTAATGCGATAATTCATAAAACCCACTTAAAACTGTGTTTGGCACTTATAAATATCTGTGTATTATCTTTACTAATCTGTTACAGTAAAGAATCTAAAATAAAAAAAAACAGTTTCTGCCTATAAAATAATCATTTGCTATAAGAAGAGTTACTATTATATAGTTTAGAACACTTTAGTCATAATTTTTTGGAATTATTTTTGCCAGGAATATATCCATTTCTTTGCTTCTGTTTAGAGCAGATTTCTAACTTAATTGTTGGTTATATTTATATTTATTGCTATGCTTATATTTATATTTATAATCCTAACCCAGTCCTTGATTTTTATTATAAGGAGGTAAACGTGTCCTCCAGTTTGAGACTAGTTTGTAATGAATAAGTGTACAGAATCAGGCTGCAGAATCTGGGCTCTTGCTCCAGCCTCAGAAAGTCGCTTAGCTTTGTTGAAATTCAGATTTTATATCTGAAAAATATATTACAATATTCAAGTAGAAGGAGTTGGTAGACATGCATATCATATAAAACATTTCATAAATGTTGAATATTATTAGTATTTGTCTTTCTAACATTTTTTTTTGTGCATGTATGTAAAAAAAGTTCTGAAGGAAATTTCCATGGGAATAAGTTACACTTGAAGAAGCATAATGCTTCACCTGTGGGTGAAGGATGACACCCATTCGTCCTACCACTTTCTAAAGTCACCCTCAGCACCACTGTAGCTGCCCCAGTCTTGGGCAGGAAAAGGTCATAAACTCACTTAACAGCAATCATATGTCTGGTGCATGTCTCTCACCTTGGTGAAAATACGTTGGTGTCAGTAGTTTGGGTCTTAATGATAAGGGAACATTTGAAACGTCTTTGTTTCCTCTGCATGAATCAATCTGTTCTTTCTTTCAAATAATATCTGAAGTACTTATAGCTGGTTTTTGAAATCTTCTTGGATTTCCTCATTTCATTGCCTTTTTCAATATGGGCTAGTGTACTGGAGGTTAGAAAAAAAGAAAAGAAAGGTTAACAATTAAATTAAGAAATGGATATATTGAGAGACTCATGCAATAATAAGAGGTCTTAGTCTAATTATCAATGAAACTTTGCTTCAGCCCTTGTTTTACATGTAAGGAGTGTAATTTGTCTGAAACAACAGGTTAAAGATGAGTTCAGGTTTCTGAATAATAGGTTTTTTCAGAGGAATGTTCACAAAGCTCCAATAGGGAGAAGCCACATGCTATCAGTTTGGGATGATTTAGAAGAGCAATGTGAGGCTCTCCCAAGTTTTGACTGAATCACATGACTTTGCCAGCGATTCCCATACTTCCTTACTTCACAGAGTAACCTTTCCAGAGACATGTGTAAAGCACTGAGGATTAGGACTAGCCTCACTTTTGTAAAATGGGATTATAGTGTCATAAAAGTTCTGAAATTATAGAAAAATTACAGACATACACACACACACATGCATGCACACAGATCATATCCACCATGATAATATTCAGAATGAATAATGATATGATTCTAGAAAAAAAAAACATTTGAATTTTTTCTACATTGCTGGGTTATAATCAAACTAGGGACCAAGAGACTTCCTTATTTGTGTTTTTCATCAAGCTGAGGCCTAGCACATGGAATGTGCATAATAAATATTGAATACCTGAATGAAAAGGCATTGCTGATTGAAATGTTATAAGCCAATTTTGGTATTACCATAGAAACACATACTTTGTCAGTTTAGCCATCCAGGAGTATAATGGCACACTTAAAAATATGGAGCATAGAGCTTTCTATGGTATGTAGAATTCAAGTAGAGCCCTGATAGCTACCAATCTTACATAATAGTTTTGTTATTAACTAATAGGCTGAGCATGAGACAGAAATAAATAAAAGATTAAAAGGAAACAGCTTGAAAGATATCCCTAAATAATCTAAAGATGGGCTAATTCACCAGAAAGATGTATAATAACATGGCCTCAAAATATATGAGGCAAAAGATGGCATAATGTAAAGACAAAACAGACAAATCTTCAGTCATTGGCGGGGGGGAGGGGGCGCAGGGGGAGGTTAATCACACCTCTCTTGTGTTAGGGTTTTACTTGAGGATGGATTTCAGAAGGGAAGGATGGATGCTTGATGCTGGAGTTTAGAGGATGTGGATCTTGGTTACCAAAGCCATCAAGTGGGGAATGAGTCTGTAAGGTTGTCTTTGTGCTGCCTGCTCAAAGTGCTGGAAGGAACAATCTGAAATCTCCCAAATACTTTACATTTGAATAACTAAAATTTAAATACCTACATGTCACAGATTGCCTGTGTTCTCACCAAAGCTTGAAGAAGGGAACTGAAAAATGCTATTTGCTGAATTCTACAGGTAAAATTTGTTACATAATAATGTCTAACAAGAATTGAACTCTTACTATGTGTGCCAGGCATTGCTCATTTAATTCTCACACTAATCCTATGCTTGTATTGTGTGAAGTTTCATTATGATGACCTAATTTTATAGATGAGAAAACCGAGACAAACAGATGATAGATTTGCCTGATGTCACAGATTGGTGGAAACAACATTTGAACTGAGGTAGCCTGTCAGCAGTGGATATGCTATGCTGCCCAGGACTGCTAGGTGCCAATGAGATATTTCTTGGTTTGATTTGATTTCTGGCAAATAGTTTAGAGCTGCTGACATTATCTGCCTTTAAAAATATAGTAGCTTACATTATTTATATTTATGCAATATACATTTCATACCAGTATAGGGACATAATTCTTAAATGTCTGGGAAATGCCTCACATTATTTGTAAATGTGGCCATCAATGCAGGTATTAGCTAACTTGAATTGATGGAGAAAACCTTCCAAGTTCACATTCACCACCCCATAAAATAACATGAGATAAAGCTGAAATAAAGAGAATAAATAAATAAATATTTATTTATTTATAAATCTTAATTCTAAATAAAGAGAAATAAATCTTTCTCTTTTGATAGTTAAAAACTAGGTAATATTTTCAAAATTCTGAACCAGAATATTAATTCAAAGTGCTAAGAATATAGATATGTTCATAATTAATCTAAGCTTAAAGCAAAACCTATTGAAAAATCGTCTTCAGACATATTGGGTTTCATCCCGAAAGAAAAAAATCAAAGTGTGAAAACAACAAATGCTCGGAATTGCAGAGATGGAAATACAGAACTGATCCTTAATCAGTTAAAATGATCACTAATAAATGAAATCTAGAAATAAAATCCCACCTCTCAGCATGATCCCAAATACCAGCTTCTTTTCTTAATTAAAGACTGTATTCTTGCTGGTGTTAACTCTTTCATCCTCTTTGAACCTCCTGCATCTCTCTTAGCATCGTTCAGCTGCAACACAAAAGATTGAGATTTGAAATTAGATGAAAAAGTTTTTAAAAGGGATAAAAAGATGCAAAAATAACTCATATTGCTTTATGAATTAAGAGAGAAGTCTTAAAAACATGAACAAAAGGAATTATTTAAATGCCATCCCATTTAAATGGAAAATTCTCCATGACATGTTTTTTTAGTTTATTGGCAGGGAGTGAACTGATGGACAAGGCACCTTGTTTTGCATGTCCTTTCTCTCTCTTCTCCCACTTCCTGTCGCCTTCTATGCTTCCATATGTTGGGATCAATCTGTTGATTTCATGAACAATTTCCCATCCCCCCCTTAAGGCTATAGTGAATCATCTTATTCTCTTTGGTATGATCAGAAATTAGGAACCTTATTGATCATACATTGTCTTTTTATATAAATATCTCTCTGATCCACTTCTTGCTTCTTCTTTGATTATTGGGGGTAGATTCATTTTAACAACATAATTGGCAAGAATAATTGTTTTTATATTTAAATAAAGGAAACTAACTGCATACGTTTAAAATGTTACAAGACAGCATTTTGGGAAAAATATACTAAAGTGAAATATACTGTGACCAAGGCATGATAAAATACTCTCAATCTTATATTCATTACGTGGTTTGCAATTCAGGAAATATTCAATACTAGGAGAAAATTCACAATGGAAAGCTTTACAATTTTTCCTTTGAAATCTTCATGCACTTTAAGAAGATTGGAGAAAACACATTTCAGCAGGCTTGGCAGTCACTCAAATTTATGTGCTCTAAGTTTAGAACCAAACTCAATCTGCCCCCTGTTCAAGCTCTGTTCTGTGCTGGCAAAACACCACTTGCTTGTTCAGAGGGAGAAGGAAGGCTTTGCAAAACTCCAAAAACTTACTGGACATTAAGTAGCTCCTTGACAATTATATTACCCACAGCTTAAGCAAAATTGAATTCAATTCATATGGGTGACATTTTTCTTATAACACATGAGTATAAAATAAATAGAAAAATACTTAGCAACACTTATTTGGGATTTAGCAAAACTCAATAATGCCCAAAATTTTCCCAAGTACATTTGATTTTTTTCAAGATGCTGTAGGATTTCCTAGCTCTTATTTCTATTTTCTGATCACATCTCCTTTCGTATTTTAAGGAAATGTTTGTTTAGGTATAATAATTTTTTTTGCACCATTTGAAACCCAAATATTGCAATATTGTGTTAAGATGCAAAAGCTGAAATGTGAAAAGATGTACCATAATCTATTTATATTTAATTATGTACACTGAATTAAGCATATACATAAATATTTTAAATATATGTATACACAAATACATATATGCTTATAAAAAGTCCAGCCTAGGGATTTCATGCAAATTTTCATTTTAAATTACTTTGCAAACCAACTCTGAAATTTGGTAGCCAGATCTATCTAGTTATGGGTAACTATACTAAAAAAGATTGATAGCTTCAGATTTAGGAGATTGAAGTATAAACTCTGGCACAAAGTAGCAAGTTATTTAGCTTCTCTGAAACCTTTCATTAGCTAATGAAGGATGGAGTTGGATTTGATATTTAAATTAATTTCTTATACTAATTTTATGTGACTCAGTGATTCCAACAAGAAGTTTAAAAATTACTTGATTTTGTGCTTAAAATGTGAATTTTAATTGGATTTGGTTCTCTATTTGTTGTTGTATCTATTCTTATCTCAAGTGAATGCAAGCCAAGCTGAACATTCCATGTTCTCTCAAAACCTTTCAGACTATTTACTGTGTACTTTTATCAATCTTAATGTGTATCAGCCAAATATAATTATAGCAATCAAAATGTGTGTTAGTAGGGATTTCAGCAGTGCCATATCCATACCCTACTTAATGCAGCCCCTAATACCACAGCATTATATAATATATCAGTTATGAACATAATCTCCGAAGTTAGACTTTTTGGTTTAAAGTCTTGGTTCTCCAATTTAGGACTATTTGACTTTGGGCAAGTTATTTTATCTTTCTGTTCCTTAATTTCCTTATGTATAAGAAGAAGATAATCTATTTCATTGGATAGTTCTAAGGAGTTAATAATTTTGTACTCCAAGTGCTTAGAATAATGCCTGGCACATACTAAGTTTTCAGCAAATATTAGTTATTTCTTTGCTTCTTGTATGTCCACCACATAAGAATAGAAGTCCTACAAGAGCAGTCTTGTTCATCATGGTCATGGCTACTTTGCCTTCTCTTCCTCTCTTCCTCCTCCTTTTCTTTAAATGAAGTAAAAATCACATAACATTAATCCACCTGAGTGTACAATTCAGTAACATTTAGTATATTCACAGTGTTGTGCAATCATCACTTCTATTTAGTTGCTTACATGTCCTTTATTATGTGGAGGAAATTGTCTTTTGTTGCTAGTTTGCTGAGTGTTTTTGTCATGAAAGGACATTGGATTTAACAATGGAAATTCACATTAATTTTTTTTTAAATTAATGCAATGTGTCACATTGATTGATTTCCATGTGCGGACTCAGATTCCTGGGATAAATTCTACTGGGTCATGGAGTATAATCTTAATATGCTACCAGATTTGGTTTGCTGGTATTTTGTTATGAAATTCTATTATGTATTTATAAAGGATATTGACCTACAGTTTTCTTTTGTGGTAATGTCTTTATCTGGCTTTGGTATGAGAGTAATGCTAGCCTCATAGAATGTGGAAATATTTCTTCCTCTTCTATTTTCTTGGAAGAGTTTGAGGAGAGTGTGGTAATAATTCTTTAAATATTTGATGGAATTCACCAGGGAAGCCGCCTGATCTTGACCTTTTCTTTGTTGGGAGGTCTTTTTGATTACTGATTCAATCTCTTCATTTGCTGAAGTTCTATTCATATTTTCTATCTCTTATTAAGTCAGTTTTAGTAGTTTGTATGTTTCTGGGAACCTGTCCATTTCATTTAGTTCATCTAATTTGTTGGTATGTAATTATTCAAAACATTCCCTTATAATTCTTTCTGTTTTTCTATAAAGTTAGTTGCAATCTTCCCACTTTTATTTCTGATTTTAGTAATTTGAGTCTTATTTTGGGAGATAAGTTTAGCTAAAAAATTCACCAATTTTGTTGATATTTTCAAAGAACTCATTTTTGGTTTGGTTTTGTCTCTTGGTTTTTTTTTTTTTTTCTATTATTTCTTTCATTTACTCCACTAATTTTTATTCTTTCTTTCCTTTTTCTAGCTTCGGTTTCATCTCACTCTTGTTCTAGTTTCTTTTTTTTTTAATTTTATTTATTTATTCATGAGAGACATATATATAGAGAGAGGCAGAGACACAGGTAGAGAGAGAAGTAGGCTCCCCAGGAGGAACCCAATGTAGTACTAGATCCTGGACCCCAGGATCACACCCTGAGCCTAAGGCAGATGCTCAACCACTGAGCACCCAGGCATCCTTTGTTCTAGTTTCTTAAGACATAAAGTTAGGTTATTGATTTGGGATCTCTTTTCTTTTTAATGTGAGCATTTATAGCTATAAATTTCCCTTGAACACTGCTTTCACTGGATCCTATAGACTTTGATATGCTTTATTTTCATTTTCATTCATCCTAACATATTTTCTAATTTCATTTATAGTTTCTTCTTTGACCATTGGTTGTTCATGAGTGTGCTGTATAGTTTCCACATATTTATACACTTTCCAATTTTCTTCAGTTATTAATTTCAACTGTCATTCTATTGTGGTTGGAGAAGATACTCTGTATAATTTCAGTCTTTTAAAATTTTTTGAGACTTGCTCTGTGGCCCAACATACAGTCTATGCTGGAGAATGTTCCACATACTCTTGAGAGTATGCTGTAAGGTGGAGTGCTCTCTATCTCCATGAGGTCTAGTTGGCTTCATTGTCTTCTTTTTCTTTGTAATCTTCTGTTTACTTCTACCCATTATTGCAAGGAGGGGTACAGAAGTCTCCAAATGTTATGGTAGAAGTATTTCTCCCTTTCAGTCTGTCATTTTTTTCCATATTATTTTGAGATCTGTTCTTATGTTTGAATATGTTTATAATTGTTGTATCTTGATGGGTGGATCTTGTCATTGATATATAATGTCACTTTTGTCTATTCTAACACTTATTGTTTAAAAGGCTATTTTGTATTGATATGAACACCAGAGCTCTCTTTTGGTTACTGTTTCCTTGCAATTTTTTCCCCCATTCTTTCACTTTCAACCTGTTTGTGTCTTTGGTGCTAAAGTGAGTCTCTTACAAGCAGTATACAGTTGGATCATTTTTAAAAAAAATATTTTTTCAAGATTTATTTATTTATTTATTTATTTATTTATTTATTCATTGAATTTGAGAGAGAGAGACAGAGAGAGAGCATGAGCAGGGGAAAGGTCAGAGGGAGAAGGGAAAAATCTCAAGAAGATTCTGTGCTGAGCAGGGAGCCCAATGTGGGGCTCAACTTCCTGATCCTGAGATCATGACCTGAGCTGAAATCAAGAATCAGATACTTAACTGACTGACCCACTCAGGTGCCCCAAGTCACTTCTCTTTTGATTCTTTCAAAATTCTCTCCTTGTCTTTGTCTTTTTATAATTTAACTGTAATGTGTCTTGGTGTTGATATCTTTTAATTTTTTTGCTTAGAGTTTGTTGTGCTTTTGGAGAGGTAGAGTCTTATCTTTCATCATACTGGGAAGATTTTGCCATTTTTTTCTTCAACTATTCTTCATATGTTATGCACATGTTGAGCCATTAAGTCTACTTAATGGTTTCCCACATATTTCTTAGGCATTGTTCGTTTTCTCTCATCCTGTTTCTGATCCTCAGAACAAATAATCTCAATTGTCCTATATTCAAGTTCACTGATTCTTTCTTCTTTCTGATTAAATGTGCTGTTCTACCCTTCTAATGAATTTTGCATTTCAGTTATTGTATTTTTCAGCTCCAGAATTTCTATTTGGTTTCCTTTGATGATTATTGATACTCTCTATTTGATGAGACTTGTTATCTTTGTTTCTTTTAGTTCTTTGTTTATGGTTTCTTTTGGCTCTTTGAGCATATTTAACTTTTTAAAAAAGATTTTATTTATTCATGAGACACACATAGAGAGGGGCAGAGACATAGGCAGAAGGAGAAGCAGGCTCCCTGTGGGAAGCCTGATGCAGGACTCAATCCCAGGACCCTAAAATCATGCTCTGAGCCAAAGGCAGGTGCTCAATCACTGAGCCACCCAGGTGCCCTGAGAATATTTAACTTTTAAAACCTTTGTCCCAACAGGGGGCACCTCAATGGCTTAGTCAGTTAAGCATCTACCTTTACTTCAGGTCATGATCCCAGAGTCCTGGGATTAAGCCCCACATCAGGCTCCATGGTTGGCAGGAAGTCTGCTTCTCCCTCTGCCCCTCCCTCTGCTCATGCTTTCTCTTTCTGTGTGTCTCAAATAAATAAATAAAATCTTAAAAAAATAATAAAACCTTTGTCCCAACAAAGAAAAGCTCAGGACCAGATATTTTCACTGGTAGATACTACCAAACATTTACAGAAGAATTAACACCAGTACTCCTTAAACTCTTCAAAAAATTAAACAAGAGGAAACATTGCCATGTTAATTTTGAGGCCAGCATTATGCTGATACTGAATCCAGAAAAGATAGTGCAAAGAAAGAAGATTGCAGGCCAATATCCATGATGATCATAGATGCAGAATATCTTTAACAAAAATACTAGCAAACCAAATTTAATAGCACATTAAAGAATCATACATTGTGACCAAGTTTTATTTATTCCCTTAGATGCAAGGATAGTTTAACATGCACAAATTAATTAATGTACTAGGCCACATTAACATATCAAAGAACAGAAATCATATGATCATCTGAATAGATGCAGAAAAATCATTTGATGAAATTCAAGACCTATTCATGAAAAAAACTCTCAACAAAATGGGCTTATTTGTTTATTTCTTTTTAAAAGATTTTATTTATTTATTCATAAGAGACATAGAGAGAGAGAGAGACAGAGACATAGGCAGAGGGAGAAGCAAGCTCCCCATAAGGAGGCTGATGCAGGACTTGATCCAAGGACCCCCAAATCACAATCTGAGCCAGAGGCAGACTCTAAACCACTGAGCCACCCAGGTGCCCCAACAAAGTGGGTTTAGAGGGAACACACTTTAACATTAATAAAGGTTGTATATGACAAACCCACAGCTAATATACTCCATGGTGAAAAATTGATAACTTTTTCTTTAAGATCAGAAATAAGACAAGGATGTCCACTCGCACCACTTTTATTCAACATAGTACTACAAGTCTTAGCCACAGCAATCAAACAAGAAAAATAAATAAAGAGCATCCAAATTGGTAAGGAAGAAGTTAAAATGTCACTGTTTGTGATAAAATTATACTATACGTAGAAAACCTTAAAGACTCCACAAAAAAACTATTATAAGTAATAGATGAATTCAGTGAAGTTTCATGATACAAAATTAGTATACAGAACTCTACTGTGTATCTATACATCAATAATAAAGTAGCAGAGAGAGAAATTAAAGACACAATTCAACTTACAATTTCATCAAGGAGAATAAAATACCTTCGAATAAATTTAACCAAGGAAGTGAAAGACCTATACTCTGAAAACTATAGAATATAAATGAATGAAATTGAAGATGACACAAACAAATGGAAAGACATACCATGTTCATGGATTGGAAAAATTAATATTGTGAAAATGTTCATACTACTCAAAGTAATCTGCAGATTCAGTACTTTCCCTACCAAAATATCAATCATATTTTTTACAGAACTAGACTTCACAAAAAAATTTAAATGCCTCAGAGCTCTCTTACTGTAAAGTAGCAGCTTCTTTAATCACCAGGTCTTCCTCTGATATGTTGTTTGTTTGGGGCTGAATTCTAGAGTTCTATAAATGTTGATTCTGACAGGTTTTTTCCCCAACTCATTGATTGTCTTTGTGGAGGGATGGAGCTCTGGCATTCCCGAGGCTGTGATTTTCTGTCTAGCTTTATGTCTTCTTTTTTAGTGATATTTACTGTCATAATTCACAAATGTGGATATCCTAGCACATGTGCCCTAATTCTGTTTGTCTTCCAGCAAACTTCTGCTCTTTGAAATCTTTGGGGAGGAGGCCCAAACAGGCACTGGAGACAGGTTCAAGGCCATTATGTAGGCAGTTGCATATGCCTAGTTACCAGAGTGTGGTCTAGAGGGAAGGGTTCTAGTTCCAAGTGGGAACATCATTTTGGCCCTTGAATTCTTGCTAATGGGTATGTACAGGCAGAGAAGAAACTAGGTCTTTCCTAAATCTAAGGGTAAGCTGGGACGTTCCTAGTTATGTATGCAAGACCCCTAACCATGTTGGAGGGGAAGGGTTGGGTCTAGCAGTTTTGTGTTGTTGGGTAAAGTAAAATTCTGAGGAGTCTGGAAATTCTCAGTTTGAATATGGCCTTCTAGGCACATAGGAAAGTATAATTATTAATGCAGGAAATGGAAAATATTTTAATTAGCAGTCTTTGAATTTGATTTATAACTTTCAAATATTTAAAAATGTGAGGAGTCTGTGTTTGTAGTCTTTCCCAGGCACTGCCAGTGTTTTAAGTGAGCTGTGTAGAGATGTCTGTCTTGGACTCTCTTGAAGTGTGATACTGCCTATCTCTTTCTCTAACTTGCTATACTGCTTCATGGGGCATCAGAGACACCACACCCTTTAGTTCCCTCAGGTCTCACTGGTAACTTTTCTCACTTAACTTTTTTATTCCTTCTCCTCACCAAGTAACATTGGAGGGCTCCAGGGCTCAATCCTTTGTCCTTGTCTCTTTTTATCTCCATATATCAGACTTCTCTTCTGAACTCAAACACAGTATATCCATTTGTCTCCTCAAGGTTTTCACTTGGATGTCTAATAGACATCTCAAATTTGTCTAATAAGCAAGACACCTGTTCGATCTCAGTTAAGGATAGTCCATCCTTCTGGTTACTCAGGCTTAAAATATTATTCTTGACTCTTTTTTTTTCTCTGTTATGCCACACTTAGTCATTCAGGAAATTGTCTTGGCCTTGCCCTCAAAATATTGTGTTTTGGATCTGACCATTTCTCACAACCTCACTGGCATTACCCTGATCCAGGTTACCGTCATAACTCTTCAGATTGCTGCTAGAGCCTTCTGTCTGGATATCCAGGTCCTACCCATACCTACTCCAGCTAGAGTTATTCTAAAATCCAAGTCAGATCATGTCACTCTTTTTTTTTCAAAACATCCAATGACTTTCTATTTCATTTAGAGTAAAGCAAAGGCCCTTTCAGTGGCTAATGGGTGAGCATATCACCCAGTTCTGGCCAGTGAGAACCAAGTATAGGACAATTATTCAAACTTTGAAAAGATAAGTTTCATTTTTGGTGCTGGATTTGGGTCTGGAGGGTGAAAGCCAGAGCCATAATTTGGAGGAAGGCATTTACCAGGTGGGGTTGGTCTGCCTGAAAGGAAATGCAGAGGAAAAGGGGTGAGAAACAGAGGTGTCTTCTGGACTTTGCAGCTTCATCACAGGTCAATAATGTTTCTAGGCTTAAAGCAGATGGAGTTGTATTTTCTATCTTCTTCAACCAAGACTCTTAACTAAAGCAAGGTTGAAGGAAGAGGCAAAAATTGACATTCACTGAGCATTCTCTTTTGGTTGGGCACTATGCTAGGTGAGTTACACTAATTATCTTATTATATTCAATCACTCCTTCTTTAATTTGTTTACACTTGTAGTCCATTTCCCTTACCTATAATTATCTTTCCATTCTTCTCTGGCAAATGCTTTAAAATACCTGAGCAAAATTCTTATTTCCATCAAAATACATTTACTTTGAATCCTATTAATATTTATGTAAATAGTTCATTTCATCATGTTAATTCCTAGTTGTTCATACATTTTCTGTGTGCTTTTGTGTTTTTCTAGCCTGGAAACTTTCTGGCACCAAAGACAATACCTTCTATTTCTGCTTTATCTCCTTTCAACATCTAGTACCATTATTTGTTTTTCCCAATGGACTTCCCACAGATATTATTTGTTGTTTAAAAATATTATTTGCAACAGGGTACTACATTATTTATGGAGGCTTTAAAATGATTTATTTACAAAAGACATGTAAGAAAGATTATGTTTATTTTATACTTTTAGAAATTTAGACAAAAACGTGAAGTGCTTAGAATAATGTTAGGTATATTATTAAATACTCAATAAATATTATTATTATTATTATTATTATTACTATTATTATTATCTAAGAACTCTCCCACACTGGCACATTCTATTTGTTTTATAGCACAGATTTCCAGCTTATAATATGCCCATTCATGTGTATATCTTACTCCTTATAATATGCGACAGACCTCTTGAGCCTGGGCCACTTGTTCTGTGAATATTAAGGAAGCACAGTGTCGGATTGTGGAAAGCACATGAGTTTATTTTACTTTTTAAATTTTTTTCAGGTTTTAGTTTAAATTCCAGTTAGTATTTTTTTTTAAGATTTTATTTATTTAAGCGTCTGCCTTCGGTTCAGGTCATGATCTCAGGGTCCTGGGATTGAGCCCCAAGTTGGACTTCCTGCTCATCATGAGTATGCTTCTCCCTCTGCTCCTTCTTCTGCTCATACTCTCTCTGTCAAATAAATAAAGATTTTAATAAAAATAGAATCTTTATTTATTTGACAGAGAAAGAGTGCAAGAGAGAGCACAAGCACGCAGAGCAATAAGCAGAGGGAGAGGGAAAAGCAGACTCCCCACTGAGCAGAAAGCCTGACATGGGGCTCCATCCCAGGGCCCTGGGATCATGACTTGCATTGAAGGTAGACAGTTAATCTATTGAGCCACCCAAGCACCCCAAATTCCAGCTAGTTAACGTATAGTATAGCATTAGTTTCAGGTGTACAGTCTAGTGATTCATCACTTACATATGACACACACTGCTCATCACAAATACCCTCCTTAACCTTCACCTATTTAACCCATACCTCACCCACCTCCCTTCCAGTAACCTTCAGTTTTTTAAGTGTCTGTTTCTTGTTAGCCTATTTTCCCCCTCTATGTTCATCTGTGGTTTTTTTTTTCCTTTAAATTCCACATACAAGTGAACTCCTATGGTATTTGTCTTTCTCTGACTGACTTATTACACTTAGCACAGCACATGAGTTGAGAATTGGACTGGGCTGGATAAAGTCTGAGTCTACCATACTGGTTGTGAGAGCATAGCTTGGTTATTTCAGTCCATACTGAGCTTCAGTTTGCCATTTGTAAAATGCTATAAAGTTCATCTAACTCTTAGAACACTTGTGAGTGGGAAATGAGGTAGTTTAGATTAGTCTAGTCCCTGTGACGTAGCTTGTTACTCAGTTGTTAGTTAGTACTACCTCAACTATAGTTCTCAAGGATGTCTTCCCCTGTTCAGTGCTTTGGCTTATTAGGTTCTCACTAAATGCAGACTGAACACGCACCAGCTTTATTTGTTCATCCCACTGGGACTTAGGCAACTATGTTTTCCTATTCAGTGTACTTTATTCCCAGGGGTTTGGCAGACAATAGGTGTTCCCTG
Organism: Canis lupus baileyi; assembly: GCF_048164855.1. Taxonomy (NCBI): domain Eukaryota; kingdom Metazoa; phylum Chordata; class Mammalia; order Carnivora; family Canidae; genus Canis; species Canis lupus. Next base: position 37,732,244 of record NC_132865.1, read on the forward strand.
AATTCTTGCTGATCCAACTCCTTAAGCATCTTGTGTCTATATTCACCTGGAAAATTGTTCTAGACTTCTCTAAAGGGATATATTCAGCTGCCAGTCACTTTCACTTAAACTAAAGTCATAAATATGTAGAAAGAGAATGTACACATAGATTCTGGAAAGAGTGAGCATTGTGGATTCCCTGAACACTCTCTGGGATGCATGACCATGTTTTTGCTTGTTTAGTGAAAAAATATAACCACTGGAAGATGCTTATGTGTCTGTACTCTGTTGTTTGGGTATTGAGAAAATCTTACATCATACAACATGTGAGTGAATCTAATGCTTGCAGAAAGCAGAGTCTCATGGCCTTGCCTGAGCCAAGCACAGCCTGGGCTGACTTTGTCTCCATTGTCTCTCCATCACGTCCTTCTCCTCAAGAGTCACTTTTAGTAGACGTGGTAAACCATGCCAAAGCATATGGGTGTACGAAGAGGTGGGGGGCAGGTGCTCTGTTTGGCATCTGAACCTGCCAAATAGGCTACACTTTGCATTTCTGGCTCTCTTATCCATCCAATTTCCAACTGTAAGAGCTGTGCAGGTTTAGGTTTTCATCAAAGCCACAGGTACATTGTTTTTCTGAATTTCCATCACTGCTACTTGAATACATTTTTTTTTTGGATTCCTATAAAATTGATTCCAGTGTTTAACATCTATTCAGACCAGAGATTGAATTACTCTCCTTAGACTCTGTGACTGTGTACATAAAAATAATTTATTTTCAATACAACCTTAGATTCTAGATTTCTGATTGATTATTCTTTGTTGTGAACCACCCCAGGAGTCAAGCCATTTTGCCTTGAAATAAGTCAACCTAGATTAATGGAGTTCTAATCTGAAGATAAAAGAAGTTGGTCCCCAAATTTTCACTCACTTCCATACACACAAATAATATGACAAATACATGGAGAGCACATTTGACTTTTAAAAGCTTTTTTTTTCTCTCCCACTTGAGGTGGTGTAAGTAGCATTAGTTCCACTTGACAAGGCAATCCAGGCACATGTTTGCTTTCAGAATTATATAGAAGATATGTAAAAAAATTATCTCAAGATGGCAGTTAGAAAGATAACCTTATATTACAAGGGTGCTAGTATACCTCAGCCTCACTGATTCAATATGTATTTATTGTCCTCCATTGAGGTAAAAAAAAAAAACACATGCAATTAGACCTTTGTCTTCAGAGAATCTGTTCATGATAACACAGTAGCAAGGCATAGGGAGTGTGTAGGAAAAATGACTAAACGATCTGAAAGGTAAGGCAAATTCCTTTAGACCTTTAGAGATTTAGCAGAGGTAGCCCTTAAAAAAAGAGATTTATTTATTTATTTTAGAGAGAGAGAAGGTGAATGAGAAGAGGGGTGGCCAGGCGGTGGTGGCGGTAACAGATTCCCCACTAAGTGTGGAGCCCAAAGGCAGGGGTGGGGCAGAGCTCCATCCCAGGACCCTAATATCATAACCTGAGTCAGAATCAAGAGTTGGATATTTAACTGATTGAGCTACCCAAGTGCCCTAGAGGTAGCACTTTTAACTGATTGTGAGATGCTTCCTGGAGGAGGGATCACTTGAAAAGAGAGTTTATGGTTTTCTCATTTCATCAGGTGTTAACATCATCCTTCAGAGTGATACTGAGTTGTTCTGAAATTATCTATTTTGTGCCATGTTAGCCTTATACTAAATAGTGCCTCAGAGATGAATATATTTAGATACTCATTTCATTAATAAACGTTTATTGAACATCTACCTGGAGATGCAAAGACATACATGTTTTCTGGTATAGCTATGAAGATGCTTATATTTCTTGAGGGCAGCAGTCAAAAAGCAAATAGGTAAGAAAATATCCAATAATGGTATGGTAAGTGCTATGGTGAAACTTAGAGTGTCTGAAGGCCCTCTGTCTTTGCCTCCTCCTATCCCACTTGGGACACATAGAGGGTTGGTTGTAGTCTATCTTAACAGTTTGGAATGAATTTTCAAGACTTAGAAAATGAGTACATTTTATTTGTTATTGTCATGTTTTCCAAACAAAGGATTATTGTCCTTCATTTTATGTTAAAATAGTGATGGTAACAAGTGCCCTCTGGTATCTCTATGACGGCTAATTCTATAGCTGTGTGGGTCTCCACTCTCTGAATCTGACCCTGCATATTTATAACCAGGACATCACCACACTGGTTTGTCTCTCAGTCACACACATCACAGAAATTCATTTCCCCTGAATTTTTAGAAAACACTTTATGGTGCAGCATATACTGCATGCCTTTTCCCCTAATAGACTATAATGATCGGGACATTGAATAAGGGCTTCTAACAGAATAAGCTATTTTTTTAAGTATACTAATTCATTAAGTTAGAACCTCACTGGTATTTTAAAAGACAAACTTTTGGTTCTCTCTCTTTAGAGAATTGGTTGGATATCGTCCCTCCACATCTGTTTTCCACACTGCTCCCCTTGCTCCCTACCCTGCCTGCCCTACTCTTTTTTTTCAGAATTCAGGTCAGGTTCTATAGATGAGAGACTGGGAAGGGTGTTAAATTGGTGTCTTACCTCTGCGAAGAGCTGCTGTGAGAAGTGTGCCCCTATCAGAAGACACAGCTCCTCTTGGAGGGCCTCCCCAGGTAGCTGCCCTCTGCCCCTACTCCTTCATGCTATACCTTATCCCTTTCTGTTTCCCCTACCCTGTGCACACCTTTGCAGTCTCTTAACAGTCCTCAAATCACCCAGTTTGAGTGTGCCATCCGTTTTCCACCAGGGCTCTGACTGATACACAGAAAAACTAGATTTGTGAGTTGAAATACTTATTTGTGCTGGAAATCAGAGATTTATTTTATTTTCGCCTCTGCAAGTCAGTTTCTACTTAATGTTCTTCCTTTATATTTGCTCCAGGAAACAGAGTTAAGTGACACTTTCATTTCAATTAAAAAAGCATTATCTTATAATACAAGGTCTGACCAATTTTTAGTCTGCTTGTTGGGATGGGCTCAAACTCTATGAAACATACTTTTGAGTAAGTTACAGTTCTTGAAAAATGGAGTAATACATTCACAATTTTTATTGGTTAGCAGTCAATTTAGCTGGGAGACGCAAACACCTTATATTACAGTGATTCATCAAGATGGAAGTGCATTTTTCACTCACATAAAACACAGAATACTGATAGTCCAGGATTAATATGACAGCTTTATTCTACAAAGCTCTGAGCGACACAAACTCTCTACAATTTGTCCAGCCAGGAGGAAGAATAAGAGACAAAGAAGTAGGTAGAGTCCTGATGCATACGAGCTGTTTGATTTTTTTTAAAGATTTTATTTATTTATTTATTTGAAAGAGAGAGAGAGAGAATAAATGTGAGTGGGAGGGTGGGGGCAGAAGGAGAAGGAGAGAGAGAGAATCTCAAGCAGACTCAGGACCCAGGACCCTGAGATCAAGACCTGAGCTGAAATCAAAAGTCGGATGCTTAACTGAATGAACCACCCAGGCACCCTGCATGCCAGCTATTTTTAACAGAGATGCTCAGAAGCTGTCCATGATATTTCTACTTTAGCCTATTCCAGTGCAAAGTCTCATGGTTGCAGTTGCCAACGAGGCTGAGAAATATAGTTTTTATTTGGGGCATCTGCTTACCCAGCTCCTACTATATAGAACTGAGGTTGCTGAATGTTTTCTATAAAGAGCCAGATAGAAAATATTTTAGGCTTTAGGGACCACACAGAGTATTTGTTTCTCCTCCTCCTCTTTTTTCTCCTTTTTTTTCTCCCCTTTCCTTTCTTCCTTCTTCTTCCTTCTCCACCATCATCTCCTCCTTTCCATTCTTCTTTCAACTCCTGAGAAATATAAAAACTATTCTTAGCTCATGGGCCACCCCAAAACAGACTTCAGTCCAGATTTGGCTTGTGGCATGCAATTTGCCATCCTTTGGTATGGAAGAAAGGAAGACAGGGAACATAGCAATCTCCGCATTTCTGGCCCGTTAATCAGTGCCCTGACAGGTACCTCCACAATTTCATTGATTAACCACAAGAAGCATTTCTGTTACATCGCAGTCCAATGTGTCCAATGTGTATTGATGGAGAAGGTGTGTGAAGAGGGGCTTCTCGGCCCTGGTGTGGTGATTCCTGGATCCCAGCTCCTCCCTCTGAGTTGTGGGAATCCTCTCTGTGCAGCTGGTGCAAGGGGACAGAGGGAGGGGAGAGAAGGCATATCTACCCTGAATCACTGACACGTATCATATTTGTTTGGCAAGAACTGTCGCACGCAATCCTTCCACACCTACATGTGTAGTGGGCCTGGATGCAACACTCTACTCAGAAAAGAGTTAGATTCTGTGCACTGCAGGAGGAGAACACTTATTAACACACATACACACACAGGTCAAATAGTAGAAAACTACTGATGAAAAACAGTCATCTCCAAATCCACCCTTGCCTTACTTCCTAGAGGCAACTTTTAAAAATTCTTTCTTTTCCCACATGACCACTTTCACAGTTTTAGATAATATGATTGGCTGTGGGGAGGTTGCTTAATGATATTGCTCATTAGTTTTCTCATCTGTAAAATGGGGAGCGTATTACTATCCATTTATATATATATACATATATATTTTTTATAGTAGTATTTAAAGTATAAATAAATAAATAAATTTAAAGTATATATAAATATATATAATTAAAAAATATATGTATTTTAAAGATGTAAGTCAATTCATATAAAGAATTTAAACCCTCCAGGTCCATCCACGTTGAAGCAAATGGTGGGTATTTGTCGTTTCTAATGACTGAGTAATATTCCATTGTATACATAAACCACATCTTCTTTATCCATTCATCTTTCGTTGGACACCGAGGCTCCTTCCACAGTTTGGCTATCGTGGCCATTGCTGCTAGAAACATCGGGGTGCAGGTGTCCCTGCGTTTCATTGCATTTGTATCTTTGGGGTAAATCCCCAACAGGAATATTACTCAGCCATTAGAAATGACAAATACCCACCATTTGCTTCAACGTGGATGGAACTGGAGGGTATTATGCTGAGTGAAGTAAGTCAGTCGGAGAAGGACAAACATTATATGTTCTCATTCATGTGGGGAGTATAAATAATAGTGAAAGGGAATATAAGGGAAGGGAGAAGAAATGTGTGGGAAATATCAGAAAGGGAGACAGAACGTAAAGACTGCTAACTCTGGGAAACGAACTAGGGGTGGTAGAAGGGGAGGAGGGCGGGGGGTGGGAGTGAATGGGTGACGGGCACTGGGGGTTATTCTGTATGTTAGTAAATTGAACACCAATAAAAAATAAATTAAAAAAAATAAAATAAAAAATAAAATAAAAACAACTTTAGTTCCAGCTTTTAGCAACGTAATGCTACCATGTAAACACTTGTCTCTTACTCATTCAGGAGAGCATTGGCTGCTCATTTGCATCTAGTTTGTTTTAAATATGTTGATTACCTTACTGTGATTCTTCTTATCCCAGATGGGAAGGGCTTTCTGTTTCATTCCTAGTAAAATAATTTTGTGTATAAAAAAAAAAAAAAAAAAAAAGAATTTAAACTAGTATGTGACCCATCAGCAGTGCTTTTTAAAGAAGGTAGTCTACATAGTGATGAAGCACACAGTGTCGGAAGCTGGACTTATGAGTCCAGGCTCCTCTGTTTCTCCAAATAGATTCCTCTGGATAGGTTCTTTAACATCTCTATTCTGATTTTTTCATTTTTCTTTTACAGGTGTTGTGGAAATTAAATGCATAAATATATAAAAGTGCTTAGAATAGAGCTCAGTGAATAGTCATTGAGGGTTAAGAGTAATGCATTATATATTTTTATTAAATTAACTTTGGAAAATGTATATTGACTCCTCAACAAGAAAGACATGTAGTGATCACCTTTACCTTATCCTTCTCTTCTCTTCTTTTCATCCCAATGTTTGCTTATGGTACTTTTAGTTCTTCCTTTGGTTGCCCTTGACATGTCACATACTGTATCTGAGCTGCTTTTTATGTTCCATCATCTTTTCTCATTTTTCTGTTGACTCTCTTCTTTATAATGTGAATACCCTTTCCTCTACTTTCCTATCATCCATGATCCAATCCCCATCAATGTATACTGTGAGGATGGCTGAGGTTATACATGTGTACCTGCCATCTGCAATCAGCAAGTCTTTCTTGCCTTGTTGATGGACTGACAATAAAAGGGAAAAATTAATAAACACTATTTATGTCATTATAACTTTATAAATAATGTTTTACTTTAGGCCAAGAGGCAGGGAGCATGCATTATTTATCTCCCTGTGTGTGCCCAATGCCCTGGTTCCTTGGTCACTATGGAGATTGTTTCCAGTATCAAGGTCAAATCAACTCTTTTCTCACATACTTACCCTCTTTTTTCCCCCTTAAACTGAAATCACAGTTTAACCTCAGCTTCTTAGTGGGACCATGGTTCTTTTCTGTATTTTTGGCTTTTTCAGAATTTCTGTGTGCTTTTTAGCCTGCTCCAGGTATTCCATTTATTCTATCTACTCCCCTTCTCCCCACAGAGATCGCTCTTCCCCCCGCTACTTTTTTCCTAAAATCACACCATTCACTCTGTTTAGCCATCTCCATTTTTCACTCCCGGATGCCTTACCTATTGAAAAATGTCTTCATCTAGCTCTCACTCTGGAATAAAGTTTAGTTAGAGGTAAAATTCTGAGTTACAAATTATTTTTCCTCAAAGCTTTTAAAATATTATTCTATTAACTTAGCACAGTGTGGCTAATGAAAAGTCTGATGCAGTTGCATTTATCATTACTTGGCAACTGACTTCATTATTTTTTCCTCCCAGAGTTAGTGCTCTGAAATTTGATGATTTTGAGTCTGGGTCTTGGTCATTTTTCATTTGTTGAGCTTTGGGCCTTTGTAGTCTGGAATTCAACTCTTCTGTCAGTAGGAGAAAGTCTTTTCTGTTATTTCTTCCCTTCACTTTCTTTGTTTTTCTAGGGCTCTTTGTTTGTTTTTCTATTGGACTTACTGTACTGATCTTATTCATATTTCCCCACATTTTGTCTTTTTCTTTTTATATAACAGGGAATATCCTTTCTTCCTGACTTTTTTGTAGGCTTTCTCTTCAAAAAATTTGTTTGGCAATTACATATTTAGTTTTTAAGACTTTCTGCTTTTTTTAAAAAAAAAAAGATGTTTATTTATTTATTCATGAGTGAGACAGAGAGAGGCACACACATAGGCAGAACGAAAAGCAGGCTTCCCACTGGAAGCCTGATGCAGGACTCAATCCCAGGACCCCAGGATCACCATCTGAGCTGAAGGCAGATGCTCAATTACTGAGACACCCAGGTGCCTGTTTGCTTTTTTTTTTTATTTAAAAAATTTATGTATAACCTTAGTCCTGTTGTACAGTGGTAATAACTCACTTAATATCTTTAACCTAATTATTTAAAATATTCACTTTTTAATTTCTATTGTGTTCTCTGAATTTACTCTATTTCTTCTGGGGTCAGTTTTGTTTGTTTGTTTGTTTGTTTATACATTTGGTCTCTCTCTTATATGATGACCATTTTTCTTGTATAGCCAATGGTCTATTTGTATTTTTTTGGGAGACAGTGTAATCTTTCTTTGCTATTGAATATTTAGGATTTTTAAAAATGTTTATCTTTCTTTTGAGTAGAGATTAAATGTAAAATAGGGAAAGGATTTAATGATTAGGAATTTTTTCTTTTTGGTAAGTGGAAAAGAAATGGTCAAGTGAGTGTCCTACCAATTGCCAGAATAAGAGCTTTTTTTTCTGGAAATAGAGATATATACATAAGAATGCTTGAGTCTTCCCAGATACTTTATTCAGATTCCTTAGAAAAGAGCTGTTATGCTTTTTGACCTGAGTGGAAATTTCAGCTGTGAGCACAGTTGGAGAAATTTGAGTGGTGATGCTGGTACAGCTGACCTAAATTAAAGACCCAGTCTTTGCCTTGTGTCTTACTCCTGCTCACACCATACTTGTCACTCCAAGATTCTCTGGAATTTGTCAGAGAGACTTGCCCACACCTCTTCTGTAGCCCCTTAATCATAGATTCTAGAGCATAGTATTCTCCATGTATTTGTGTGTCAGTCCTCTCCTCTCCACTTTTTACCTTCCAGCAATGTGTTGGAAGTCATCACTTGTTGACAGGTCCCTCCCTAGTTATCTGTGCTGTTAGGTTCAGTCTTTTTATTAGTTTTAACTTTCATTTCATTGAGCTATCAGGAAAGATAAGAGGCAAATCTTGCTGACTAATTTGTCTTCCAGAATCAAAAGTCTAAATTATCTTTTTAATTAATTAAAAATTCTTGAATTCTTATTCAAGAATTAAAGATTATGTTATAATTCTGTCTATATTGGGGCAGGATAACGTATTAACTAAGGGGTCTGAGTGACTTCCCTTCAGATTTTGTAACTGCCATATTTTAGCACTTTGGGCTTCTCATTTGTAAATATAAAAATAATAATAACAATAATAAATACATACCTTAGAATCAGAGGATAGAATAAATGTAGTGTAATAAATGTGGTTTCTGACACATGGAAAACCTTCCATGAATGATAGCTTTATTATTATTTGTTAATATTTTTTAACTTTTAAAGTTAAATGTATATGTAAAATACAAAATGTTAATACTTTGAAATGATATTCTGGTATGTTATTGATTAAAACCATCTTTCATGAGAAGTGGCAGTTATTATATGGGAATTTAATTAGGTTTAATATATTTCACTGAAGAGGTGAGACAGCCTCAGAAGGTCTTGTTTAAAATTAAATTATTTTAACAATTCTCTACAACCTAAAAAAGTTAAGACTCTAATGCTTTGTTACACAAACTCTGTATTAGCTTTAGGGACAGTAATAAGGTTTCTTTTATGATAGCTGGCTCTTTATTAAATGGCTAAATATTTAGAATGCTTTGGGGGCAATTAAAATTATACATAAAAGAGTCTTAATAACTTTTTGATAATAATAAAAGTTCTGACTAAATTTAAATTGATTTTGTGCCTTAGTATTAATAGCTGTACAGCTATTATATAGCTATTAATGATGATACAGCTATTATAATTACAGCTATTGTAATAAATGAGGGAATTATTTTACTGGTTAAGCATTACATTATCATCTGCATAAAATGGTAATTTTTTTTTTGCTCCTTGAAAATACTTTATTAGCATATCCATACTGTGTGTTTATGTTAGCTAAAAAGAGAATACTTTCTCAACACCTTCTCTCATTCCTCTAATGTAGCAGGAAATATTAACACTTTCAAGGGAAAATGTAGATGTCTACTTAAAATACATTTAAGAGAATTGAAGCATGTGGAATCTTAATTTTAAAAGAAACGTTTTACAAATCTGCAATTAAGGTAATCTCATTCTTCTACTTAACTTGTTAGCTTATGGAGCAGTATCCATCTATTGGAAATTGTTGATTCATAGCCATGATTTTAATCCTTTGGTGATAACTTTAATTCACTTACAAATGACTCTCTGTGTGAAAGGTCATAGCCACTCTGTCCTTTACGGTCAGCGATGGTTCCACTGCATGTGAGGGATTTGGGTTTTGGCCACGGAGACTTTGCTCCTAGGACTAATGGAACTTTTATAAAGCCAGCACAGTCCCTACCGTTTGTTCTTCAGGGAGATTTTATAACCAAGCTTTAATGATAGAAATGTCTATGGTTGGTACATTCAAGGACATCTTTCCCAGCTCTGTGAGTAAAAGATATGATCACCTCATATAAAGTAGGAAGGGGAGACGAGGAGTGTGAACCTGAACAGTGCATCTGGGAGCAGTTCAAGGCACGATGCTTTGTAAAATATGGTAGTAAAATCCGACTCTCCTGAAGCTTTATTGTCTGGCGGGTTAGTAATGGCCTGGTTTATTTCTGCATGCAGGGCATTCACTTCTACTCCATGTCCCTACCTCTGCCCTGGCTGAAGAGCTTTCCTTCACTGAAAACTGATTTTGAATCCTGCCATCCCTTGTTTATCATAAGTATGTTTCCATATCCCACTGACAAATAAAGCACCTGCTTGCTTAGTCAGTGGAAGAGCTTTGGAGCTGTTGACATTTTGAGTCATTCCATTTTGATGAATATAGGTAATGTATTTCCAGATTGCTACCACATCCATATGTCTCTCCCCCACACAAAAAATGAAAGTATACCTTGTTCTGTAATTTTATCAGTCACTTTACAAAGGTCAGCATCAAAAATATTATTGCCTTGTGTTATATAGTTGTACAGTAGTGACAGGGAAAAATGTCTTATCTTAGGGATTTTATGAAGTGTTCTCAGGAGAATAGTAGTAAAATGAGATGGATAAAGCAAGCTGAGTCCCAGGTTCTAGCTCTTTACTATTCAAAGTGTGGTCCCTGGAACAGCAGCTTCAATATTTCAAAATCTGTTACAAACACAGGCTCTCAGGAGCTTCCCAAGTTTGACTTGTAGCAGGGCTCCAGGAGGCTTGTGTGTATGTTGAAGTTTTAGATGCACCATCCCAGCTGACTGACTCATGGAAGGTGGTTCTGGATACTTCTGATAAGAGATTTTATAATACAATATAGTAATTAATACTCATGTTCTCATCCTCATAGTGGTCTAGAACATCATAAGCACTCCATAAATGTTTGTTGAATGAATAAACAAAAGGCCTAAATTTTTATTTAACAACAGCTTTTGGCCTCCTAGACTGTTTTGTACTGTTTTGGGGTTAAGAATTACATGAAACCCTATACAAGATCTTGGTTAGACACTCTCTTTTTCTCTGGCTCTCTCTCTTTCTCTGTATCTTTCACCTTCATTTTTGTTATAGATTCCTTCCTCGAATACAGTTTCTTTTCTCTTTCTTGTTTGCCTCTGGATACAACATATTTTTAAGGTGCATGCTCTTTTGGAGAGCCGTTTCTTTAAATAAAAAGAGGACGGATATTCCTTTGCAGCTTATTACTGAGGAATCCTGCCTCATGGTGGAGCCCTCCAGTATCCTGGCCATTGCAGAGTTGGCAGTCCACCAGGCAGGTCTGCCCCCAGCCTAGCAGTCCATCCCTGAGGTTGAGCTGAGGCCAAGAGGGTGGCATAGTGCCTTAGGTCTCATGTGTGGAGCTGCAGCAATGGGTGGGAAGGACCAGAAGGCTCTTATTAATCCATCTCAGGGAGCACGTATAAAATCTATGTTCTCATTTATTGCAAAATTCTAACCACAGACTTTTTGAGAATAACCTGAACAAAAAAACAACTGAACAATGTCTAAGTATTATGAAATTAAGAAAATTCTAACACTGGTTCTACAAATTGATGGGAGATTATATCAGTCTAGACTGCATTTTGTTCTTGGGTTTTACCTTACTTAGGTAGAAACACACCTTTTCTTTACTGTAAAGGATTTTGGAGAATAAAACCATAGCCTTGTTTGGAATCTGCCACTGCTAAGGCACTGGCACTTTTAACAAGTGGTGTCACTGTTTTCCAGGGCCCATAAGGAATTCAAATTAGGATAGTGTGCAGACTATCTTATGGAACATCTCTTATGGAACATAATGCATAGTTAAGATGTTTACATTTTTTACAATCATTAATGCAACCCTTAGTTTAATCTACTGTGTTAATATAATAGTTAATATAATAAGCCATTAGATTAATAATAAAAGGACAGACTCCCAGTTTACCATGCATCTCCATTAGGATGCATCAGTTCACATATTGTCACCAGGTGATGAGTAAAGATGTGTCAGATGCTGTATTAGTTTTCTTTTCTTCTTTTTTAAAAATAGATTTATTTATTTACTTTAGAGAGAGAGAGCATTGATGGGGGTGCAGAGAGAGGGAGAGAGAGTTTTTAAGCAGACTCCATACTGAGTGCAGAGCCTGATGGACAGCTTGATCCAAAGACCCTGAGATCATGATCTGAGCTGAAACTAAGAGTCAGGTGCTTAACCAACTATGTCACCATATTAGTTTTCTATTGCTGCCATAAGAAATCACCACAAATGTAGTGGCTTAAAACAACACACATTTCCTTTATACTTCTGGAGGTCAGAGTCTGGCAAGGACTCACCAAGTTAAAATCAAACTGTTACAAGGCTGTGTTTCTTTCTGTAGGCTCTGCTTCCTTGCCTTTTCAGCTTCTAGAGGCTGCCCACATTCCTTGGTTCATGGCCCCTTTCTTCATCTTTAAAGCCAGCAAAGGTAGATACAGTCTTTTTATATTGCATCGCTCTGACCTCCTCCTATCACCCCTCTTCCACTTCTAGGGGACACTGTGAATACATTGGGCCCATTTGGATAGTCCAGATACTTTCCCATCTCAAGGTCAATTGATGAGCAACCTTCACTCCATCTGCAGCCTACCTTCTCCTTAATTCCCTTATGCCATGTGAGACACATATTCCCAGGTTCCAGGGATTGGGAATTGGACAACTTTAGGGGGTCAATATTTTACCTACCACAGAGACTTGAGAAGAAAAGATCTCAAAGTCTTAGCAAATTTTTAGACATTCTTAGGTTATATCCTTCAGTTTCTTAAAAAATGGAACCTTATAATTTGCATCCTTTTCAACTCATAGTCCACCATTTCGTCCTGGTGATTTGCCAGGTCAAAGGGCTTTGACTCATCTCTTTCTGTGTGTTTGATGTTGGGATCCTCAAAGAAAACAACAACAAAATAAACACGCTTTTATTTGAAACAGATTGCAATTCAGTTTGTGTGTCAATCTAGGATGTCCTTGTAAACTGCACCTTTGCCATGTGTGCTGCAGGGTGAAGTAAGGTTGGGGGCAGTTAGGAGAGAGTAGACTTCCATTTTACCTAGTGTGATCAAGGGCAGCTGCCAGTCTAATGTATTCTTATATTTTTATACTTTTGTCACAGGACTCCAGGAAATCTTACATTTTCAGTTGTGCCTATTTTAAATTCAAGAAAGGGATGTGAAATACTCTGTCTTTGAGGTGTTTCTCAGAACTTACCTTCTCATTGTTTTCAAGGTTCCCTCTAGGACACTGCCTTCTTTGTCTCTTTTCACCTTACAATTAAGACGAATTCAGTGACAACAGGAGATGCATTTTTAAGTTGTGTTTCAGAACAAAGTGGCGAACAAATAGCATCCTTCTTCCTGATAGAGAGAGCTCCAGAGTGTGTCATAAAAAGCGTGGATCACATTTTGCAGAAATTAAGTGGGGTGGGCAGGAAGAGGACAGATGACAAAGAGAAGGAAAGCTAAGTGCTGGAGCAGCCGGTGTTATTTGAGAATCCACAGAAACAGCCCATTTCTGCTGTTCATAGGCAGAAATGAAATTCTGTCTAGGTGATCTCAAAGGTCACAGAATGTGATGAAAAATGTGTGATGAAAAATGTGACTTTGTGAAACATAAAAATGTGGCTCTTGTCCACTTTGTTGATGTGGTCATAGAGTTACTCTTCTTTGCTTTTCCAATATGGGAACCAAGTGGGTGAGGACCAGAAAAAAGTAAGGATTTCTCTATTTATTCATATGAGTCAGAAACAAATCCAGGCTTTAGAATACCTCAAAAGCACACCAATGAAATGTGCCAGGATTTGAAGAATCATGGTTCTGATATTGATGATGATATTTCTATGCTTTAGTTTTGTGGAGAGTTTGAAAGAATTTCAATGTCAGAAAAATGTTCTAACTCCTTCTTAGAGTTGGTGCTCAAAGTTTAGCTGGATAGGCACAGGCTAGCTGGGTGCCAAAAGAAGAAATCATTTTTAAAATCAGTTTTTGGGTTTCAAAGCAAGTTTGCAATATTAAATCACATCTGCTTTGAGTTAGTAGCCATGAGAAATAAGACATGGTGTCTAAGAAGCCCTCTTATCTTATTTGTAACCTAATCTCACTCTGTGCAGCCTAACACTACAGCAAAATTAATACAGGGTTAAAGACAGAGCAGTGTAACTTACAGGGAACAGCAGTAGTAAAACATTATTTGGCAAATTATTCAAAATGTTCCTAATGCCAATATCAAAGGGTGAGAAAACTTAATAGGCATAGGAAGAGAAGAGCAATTAAAGGTGTCAAAAGATCCACAAAAAACAGTAACATCCAAGGAGCTAAAATAGAACTTGAAAAGAGGTGGCAGAGGAAGGGAAAGATGACAGCAGTGGCCTCCGTGGGGCCTTGAGCAAGACCCTGGGCTGTGGCCCCAAGCTATGCAAAGTGGGGAGCCACGGTGCTGGGGGAATGAGTTGAGCTGCCCCTAGCCTCGGACCACAGATCCTCAGCGCAGTGCCCTCCACTGAGGCTGTGACTAGGATGGCATCTCCCCCTGTTATTAAGCTGTGTTGTGCAGCACAGTGGACTTGGCCCCACCTGGTTCCATGAGCTGTCGAGAGGTCAGAGGGAGAGGAAGTCAGAGATGGGAAACAGGAGAAGGATCTCATGTAAGAAGGATTTTCCCTTCTGACACTGGAAGGAGCCACATGGTAGGGATGGAGAATGGCCTCTTGGAGTTTTGAGGGTCCCCAGCTGATAGCTGGCCAAAGAACAGGGACCTCAGGCCTACATCCAGCAGACTAAATCCTGCCATAGCCTGGATGAATGTGGAAGATGCCCTCAAAGCCCAGACAGGCCCACATCCTGCGAGCACCTTGGTTTCAGTCTTATGAGACCCTGCGTGGAGAACCCTGGCATTCTGAGTGCACTTCTGATCTAAAGAACCGTGAGATAACACAAATGCATTGTTTTAAGCTGCTAAGTTTATAGTAATTTGTCATGCAGTCACAGAAGACTAATACACTCCCCATGTTTATTTTATAAAGTTTCATTACTGGAATTCATGAAACTCCATTTTTTTCCTGAGTCTTTCTCTGCTATGACTAACTCATTAAATATTTAAATATAAATTATATATATATTTATTTAAAATATTTTATTTATTTATTCATGAGACACAGAGGCAGAGACACAAGCAGAGGGAGAAGCAGGCTCCATGCAGGGAGCCCCGATGTGGGACTTGATCCCGGGACTCCAGGATCATGCCTTGGGCCAAAGGCAGGCACTAAACCACTGAGCCACCCAGGGATCCCCCAAAATTATATATATTTTTATTGTGCATTAGGAACCACCAGAAGATATGCCATTAAAGAAGAAAATTCCTTGAAATTGATATATCCCTATTCTCTACATTTTAAAAACATTCACATGAGAATTACATTTTCTTTTAAAAGATGCTGTCTAATCCATCCTGACATTATGCAATTTGGATGTAGTCACCATATATAAAGGGCACAGAGTATAGCTGTACATCACTTGGACCTCAAAATATGGGTGGCAGAAGGAAAAGCCATTAGGTGGCAGCTAGTTATGCTTAATCGCACAGTTGTTGTTCAAAGATCACTGCAGGGTCAAGCAGGGTATTGTACACCTCATGTACCTGAAGCTGTGGTGCCCTGGGATGCAGTTTAGTGGTGGATTTGCTGTAAATGGAGAAGGTTTTGGCATCTCCGGGAAATGCTATCAGCAATAAAGCTTATGGCTCACCCTGAACAAATTAGTTCCAAGTTAGCCCCATACCCCACACACTGCTCATCAAAGCTTTCACCCTGCATATGTGCAGAGACTCGGTAATGGAGTGACTCTCCAGTGAATATGGTTGTAGAGATAAATAGCCCTTCTGGATCTTTCCACTCAATAGTGGGATCGTTTTCTTCCAAACCCGTGTTCAGAGCAAATTTGGCTCATTTCTTCTTTCCACTCTTCCAGGGTGGAAAGACAGAAAGAGTACTTGCAGTTTCCACTAGTAGACAGGCATAATAATAATCAAAGAACATGAGACTGAAGCCAAAACCTTTGCCAGACTAAAAGAAACAAATTGCACCGAAAAATCATCCCAGACTTACTGGCTGCTGCGGTGGCAGCTCTTGTTATTGTACTTCTCAGCCCCATCTTTCTGTTTTTCTTATGGCAAATGTCACATTGTTGACTTTCCATCATGTAATGTCAAAAAGAATGATCATTAAGCAACCTTTTGAAAAACAAACATCTTTACTTGGTTCTGAAAGATTTGGAATAAATAAATTCCTGAAAATGACTTCCCCATATTTCAGTGGAGTGAGCGTGTAAAAGTATATGTTATTCTGAAAGCAAGGTTTGACTTGCTACAAATGGGTTGCAGTGACTTTGCGTCAAAATCCTAGAAAATGAAGGTATTTTAAAAGCAGGAAAAATATTTTATGCATGGCTGAGGATTGTGACAGAGGTTACATGAGTCACAGAGCAGACATCACTCCACCGAGCAGGACTCAGAACCCCACCCGAGTGCATCATCTTGAAATGTCAGAAAGTATCCAAATGCTTATTTTCTTTCATGAGACTTTTATTATGATTTTAAATTTTTTTTGAAATATAATTAACATAAAATATTATATTAGTTTCAGGTGTGTAACATAGTGATTTGACAACTTTATACATTATGTAAAGCTCACCATGATAAGTATAGTCACCATATGTCACCATATATTATGACAATAGTATTGACTCTATTCCCTATGCTGTACTTTTCACCCCTGTGACTTATTTATTTTATAACTGGGAGTTAATACGTCTTAGTCTCCTTTATCTGTTTTACCCAGCTCTACCCACCACTCCCCACCGCCTCTCTGGCAACTACCAGTTTGTCCTCTGTATTTAGGAGTCTCGTTTTTTGTTTGTTCATTTTGTTTTTCAGATTCCACATGTAAATGTGATAGCATGGTATTTGTCTTTCTCTGTCTGACTTATTTCAGTTAGTATGATATCCTCTAGGTTCATCTATGTTGTTGCAAATGGCAAGATTCCATTCTTTTTTGTAACTGAGTAATATTCCAGTGCGTGCGTGTGTGTGTGTCTGTGTGTGTGTGTGTATCACTGTATCTTCTTTATCCATTTGTCTATTGATGGACATATAGGTTGCTTCCATATTTTGGTTATTGTAAATAATACTGCAATAAACATGTGGTTGCACATATCTTTTTAAATTAGTACTTTTGTTTTCTTTGAGTAAATACCTGGTAGTGATTTCCATAGTGGTTGCACCAGTTTACATTATCACCAACATTGCACAAGGGTTTCCTTTTCTTCACATCTTCACCAACACTTGTGATTTATCTTTTTTTATTTTAGCAGTTTCAACTGGTGTGAGGTGATATCTCATTGCAGTTTTGATTTGCATTAATCTAATAGTTAGTGATGTTGAGCATCTTTTGATTTGCCTGTTGGCCATCTGTATGTCTTCTTTGGAAAAATGTTTATTCAGATCCTGTCCATTTTTAAATCACACTGTTATTTGGGTGTTGAGTTGTGTAAGTTCTTTATTTTGGATATTAATCCCTTATTGGATATTTTATTTATTTATTTATTTATTTATTTATTTATTTATTTATTTATTTATATTGGAGTTCAATTTGCCAACATATACCATAACATAACACCCAGTGCTTATCCCACCCAGTGCCCCCCTCAGTGCCCATCACCCAGTCACCCCAACCCCCCGCCCACTTCCCCTTCCACTACCCCTTGTTCATTTCCCAGAGTTAGGTGTCTCTCATGATATTTTCACTCATTTTCTCTCTTTTCCCTTTATTCCCTTTCGCTAATTTTTATACTCCCCAAATGAATGAGACCATATAATGTTTTCCTTTTCCTTATTGGATATTTCATTTGCAAATAACTTCTCTCACTCAGTAGATTGCTTTATGCTCTATCATGAGAAATTTACACGGATCATCTTTCAATAGATCTATTTCTCCTCTTACCCCATCTCACTCCCCTTCACCCAGAGAATAGAGAAAATATATTAAGAGGGCCTTTCCTAATTTTTTTCTTTTCCAGTTAGCACTCCTTGCTGTGATTCAGCTCTCTGGATCCTACCTTTCTTCCTGACTATGGAAGGCAAAAAATTCAGATTTGGCTTCTGAGATGGCTCTGTGAATTTTGTTGAATTTCAGCAGGCGAGGGGGTGGCCAAGTGAGCAAGACCTGGTAGGCCACTTAAAGATTATTTTGTTTTTATTCACACAGCAATAGGAGGACCCTGAAGGATTTAAGTCTAGGGCTAAAATGATCTGAAAGGAAAGAGTGGGAGCCTAGAACAACTGGACAGGAGGATTTTCACAAGCCGTAGCAGAAGGTGGTAGTCTATGGGACTTGGGAGAGTTGCAAGGTTGTAGGAATTTGTGTCAACAAGATTGAAGACAAGTTGTCTAAGGTAGATGACGTGAAGGGAGATGTCATAGAAGATTGCCGGGTTTTGGAATGGTTATGTTCTTCCCTGGAACCTAGAACTTTGGGAAATGAATTAAAAAAAATTTTTTTTTGCATTGTTTTAGATCAAGAGTTTGCATTCCATTTTGGGTGTAGTAAGTTTGGGGTTCATATTAGACAACCAATTGATGCCCAGAAGTGTTTATATCACCCAGTGGAAAAAAAGTTTTTTAAATGAGGCAGAACTTTATAAATAAAATTCTGTAGCATATAAGCCAAAAAAAAAATAAGAAATTGGAGATCTCCAATTCAACTATCAAGATACTCATTCCAAATATTGTGATTTTGTTCTTTATCCAACAAACTGTGGCAACATTTTCATTTCTGTGGCCTCTGAGAGAAGGACCATCAGGTGGTGAGAGATGTGGGTGGAGCTGGCTCAGAAATAGCTCTGTGGATTAGGAAGTGGAAATGGGAACTTTGGTAAATGAAAGGTTCCTTTGAGTTATCGGACATTGCTGAGGGAAATGAGTAATGTAGAGCAGGTGATCTTGTTTGATCTAAACCTTGGAACTGTAATAACAGGGAAAATACAGAGCCAGAGGTAGCTTTAGGAAAACACTTTTTTTTTTTTTTTTCACAGCTCCCTTTGGAAAAGTTCATAGACTTCATAGATCTCAGTGCATGGGGACATATTTTAACAGATTCTTAAAACCAGGCATGATCATTTCCTAGAAGAATGTCTTGTAAACTACAAAAAAAGAAGCAAGATACAAATTCAGTATTTGTCTGTATGTCATTGACTAAATTTAAATTCTCTAATAGTATAATCACGTGATCCAGATTTCTGTGAGGAAGAGTGTTCTTTCTACGAATATCCTAAAGAGTGAGCTATACAGTTGGATACTTTCATTCCCAGTAAAAAATGTAGTTTTAAGAACTTGTAAATCAGGGGAAATAATATTGTTTATTCACATTTTAAATCGTATAATCAATCGAAACAAAGGAAAATTAGTAAATAGAGTTTGTCAAATGATGTTTTTTAGTGAAAATGCGTTTATCTCTGTAGTCGTTAAATCAGAGAATGAAAGAAACAGGTAGAGATTAGCTTAATATTGTTAGCTAAAGTGTGAAAGAAGTATTCAAATTATACTAAACAAAGTATTCTGTGAAATCAAATATCTTGCAGAGAATATAAAATAAAAATGTAAAGGTAGAACAGGTGTTTGTCTTCAGGGACATCTAAGTACATTATTTATTGCCCAATATGAAAGAGCAAATGGCCTCTCTGGTGATATCGGAGAGTTGCCATGTAGCTGACAAGGGTTTCTCTTAGGGTGGAGTGACCCAGTCTCCAAAAAGAAGTCCCTTTCTCAGACAAGGAGACCATTGGCTTTCTCTGAGCCTTGCAGAAACTTATCTATTTGCTCTGATAAAAACTATAACTGATGAAGTTATTAATAATAAATCAAACTAGAAACAAGATATTTTGTTCAGATGGCCAAGTTTCAGTAGCAAGAGAATCCTACTTTCCAGGGACTGAAGAGCTTATATATTATGCACAGTGCTCAATAATTTTTAATGCAAGGGAGCCCAGTTGCAAAGTTCATAAGAATGTAAAGAACTATAAAAGTATGTTCTGCTTTTTCTTTTCTGGAAGTTGTCTTTCTTGTCTTCAGATTTCCTTTTCTCTTCCCCCTACAATTTTCTTTCTCTGACTTGACTTTGACATTATGTTTTTCTGTCATTTGCTCTTTTCAAGAATCCTATTGTTCTCAGCATTCTTGCCTTTCTTTTCTTTCAAATCATCTTCTCCTGTCTCCTTTCAACGGAATCTACAACCTGTTCATTCAGCTCAGTGGCTTCCTAGGTAAGAAATGTGTCTGACTAATTGGCTAAATATAGGTGCTCCTGCTGAGCCAGTCGCTTTCTTTAAAGGATTCTCAGTGGTGTTCTCTCAGCCGCTTGTCTTTGCTATTTAACCTTCCTTTTTAATAGAAAATGCTATGCAAGTCCTATTCTGGTAGAATGATTAGTTACACAAGAGATGCAGAAAACTTTCCCTTGAGAAACATTTAGGATATCACAGTTGAAAGGATGCCCTCTTTGATACTGTAAATACATACCTTACTTTACAGCACATCACTTCTCAAAGCAAAGCTGAGTCTCTCCTCCGGCCTGAGCAGGTGCAAATTTGTTCAGTGGATGAGAATTTGGGTTTCAGAGTCAGACAGACCTGAGTCTGATTCCTCTTCTGTTGTTCACATGCTTTCTGTTTTGGGGCAACTTATCCAATCTAGCTGAGAACCAGTTTTCCCAACTACGAAATGGAGATGATAATAATAAAGTCCTCTAGGATTATTGAATGATTAAGACTATGTTCCTAGCACACCCGCAGGGTCTATTGAGCTTGGCTAAAAAAAAAATAAGCTTACACTGTGTGCTTCTCAGGGGAAGTGATGTCTTTATCATGCCTTCTAGTTACAATAAGAATGAATGAGTTCTAGGTTCAAGTGAATATGCTTTTACAATTAGAAAATTCTCTTAAATTGAATGTGGAAAAAAACACTGGATAAAGTGTAAGGAGTTCAAAATGTTTCTTAGAGAAAAATTTGTAATCCCCAGCTCTCAGAAATGAAAAATATACATCAAGACAGTACAAATTTGGACTATGCTCAAAATCAAGTCATGCAATCAATTAAAAAGTTTTGCCCTATGAGAACTACTTCTCCAAAATATTAAATATATTTAGATTGCTTAGGGTAATATTTAATATATATTTAATGTATAACATATAACTGTGAGTAGCTATACTTTATTTTGTTCTATTTGCCATATGTATCTGTTACAGGCATATATACACACATATTTTTTTAGTATAGTATTATTTATCAAAAAAATGTTTTGGTGGTTTTGGAACGTGAGTGTAGGAACCCCCTCCCCTCTGCCTAAAATATTTACTGAGCACTAGCTGCATACAGATTTGACTATTGTAGCTGTTATAGATTATTGGAATGAATAGATTAAGCCGACTAACTCACTCACTCCACAAAACCATGACCCTAAAGTTACGTTTCAGTGGCTTTACACTGGAAGACACACACTTGTCTCCCATGAAGGAACTGTTAAACTGGTCAGAGTTGTCAGTAAATTCAGCATTCAATCACTCACTAAATTCACTATGTAGTTATGCTTTTGCAGCCATTTTGCCAAGTTTTATGTATGTAGACATAAATGTCTTACCTAAAACCATGTCAAACTTATGATTTCTCCCTCTTCATTTCTTATTGCTGAGATAGATCGGATGTGTCAGCATTTGGTTACTTGTATATGTGAAGATGTGTGCATGTATGTGCACAGGTGTATGCCATGGTCAGGAAATGACTACTTAATAAATCCACATTGGAGTCACACATAGGCCTTAAAGTGATTTAGGAGATATAGCGTGTATTATATAACATAAATGTGTTATACAACATAAATATATATTTACATATAATACACACATATATATAACATAAATGTGTGTTATACAACATAAACATAATAAAGATATTATATAAGTATAAACAAATATATAGATTTATATTAGATTATAGGATATAACTACAAATATGTATTTATACATATTTCAGAGCCTCAAGTGGATGCAGGTAGATACAGTATACAGTGTGCTAGTATAAATCTACCTCCTCCAGCCAAGGTTGTGGGCTCCTCAGATGGCTTGGCAAATAAGGGGTTAAAGGAGGGGGAGGAACAGACAAAGTAAATAAAGTCAGTTAATTGCAGGAAGCGGTTGCACAGCAGCTGCAGCCAGGGAAACAGTCCTCAAGTAGCAGCCAATCAAACCTGGGGAAGAGTTAACTAGGAAATGCTTCCTCCCTTCCCACCCCTAGTTCGCCTTCTTGCTGCCCTCTCCCTGAGGTCTCTCTCTTTCTTTCCCAGTCTGTCTCCATGGCTCTTTTCTTTCTCTCTTTGCTTCTTATTCACTCTCTCATGGTGCCTGCCTCTTTGTTTTTTTTCTCTACATGTGCACTAAGACATGCCACACAGTGTGGTTTCTATAAGCAGAAGAGGGACTGTCAAACATTCTGTCCTCTCTAGTTCTCTGTGCCTTGCCTCCACTCCGTGCTTATGCAAGGTACAGTCGGGCTGCAGATCTCCCTGCCCAAGCATTACCTGTTGGGTGAGCACAGGGCCTGCCCTGCGTGTGACGTAACAATCCATGGATGCTATATTATATCAACACAAACTCCAATACAGCTATAAAGGTAACTTGATTTATGGTAGAGAATGATACAGATGTCATAAATTATGCCAGAAAGTGATGGGGCTCACCATTTATTTATCTTTTATTCCACATAATGAGTTCTGTATTAGCTACTCTTTGTAAAAGAATATTTGGTATCAGAGTTCTGATTAGGCTTTGAATTTTTATAGAAGAGGTGTGTTGGCCTACAGCCTAAAAGACTCCTATTATTATTTTTTTGTCTCTCAAAGCTGGGACTGGCAGGGGATTTCCCAGTATTAATTAATTAACTCCAGGCTCTTTTGGCAAAATGCCTTGAAAAGGATGGCATGTCCTGAGTGACCCTCATGTGTACTTTATGCCAGTGATCATTACACTCACAAAATCGTCTCACCTGGTTCCTTAGGACATTAAATGAAGATAACAAGAATAATAAACTTGCATATTAACATAAAGGAAATATTAATCTACTGAACACATAAAATGATGTAAAATTCCTTCTGGATCCTAGGGCAAATGCATATTTTAAGATCATTTTTAATATTTGCCGTCCATGATTCGATAAGAATCTTGAGATGAGCAGAGCTCTATTACACTCAATCATTTACAAAACATGTAAACACATGAGACAAAGAGCCTTTGTAGCAGACGGTTGCACTTCATAGCGTTACACAAACATTCACTAGTGAAACAACCCACTATTAGCTAGGAAAGCAGGCCGTTTGTCCTTTCACATATGGAACAGCAGAGGTAGTGATATTCTGTAACCTCTTTAAGCCTCTGGGGAAGCATTAATAGAAATGGGGTTTGATTCAACCTGTCTTGGCTTCCTTACAGAGTTCAGGATTTCACAAACAAGGGATGCTTCCAGTAATGACTTCTGTCACAAATGTGTGGATTTAGACATATGAAAGGCTGGATAGTGTCTCTGTGGGCCTACACCCACAAAGAGTGAGAACTCGATTAACACCTTTAACTCTGAAAGGCCAGGGTCAGTTTTTTTTTTTTTTTTTTTTTTTTTTTTACCATTTCTAACAAACACAAACACACATACACACAGAGAAATACACACACAAAACAACACATATATACACCCATAACATCCCTCTAAAAAGATTTGCCTATTTTTTGGCCATTGGAATATGTTCTGTGAGAGGAAGAAAGCTAAATTAATACCAAAAGAGGAAAATGAACTGAAATAAATGAATAATTAGGGCAATTAGGGCACAAGAGGCAACGTTGAAGAAGCAATGAAATGTGGGAAGGGAAAGTTCTGTTTCATGAAACAGGCACATTACAAGTTTCAATGTGAATGGTTGGAGTACTTGGGGGGAGGCCAAAACCACCAGATAGATATGACACATCCTTCACCCAGCAGACTGAAACTTCTCCTGATTATCAGCAGTTGGTCTGGCATACTTACATCCACACTCAGTCCACTTGCTGAAAAATGCTGGCATTTTTTATTGGAAAAACTGAAATGTATGTTGTTTTCAAAAGGTTGCATTTTCATGATGATTTCATTGTTCATTGTTGTCACTCTTAGGGCTAGATGAAATCACACATGTGCTCAGGATAATGTATACAGTAGGCAGGAGATCTGAGTGCTGGTGAGCATGTGTTACGAGGCATTACTTCACCAGAGCTGGGTGACAGACAGCTTGTGTTGTAATTTAAAAAAAATCGTCAGGGTTTGGGAAATTCTGGAGGGGTGAATACCACGCGCTCAATTGTGGATGTGAGCTGTGATACACTTTATTTCTCAATAGCAGTCAGTTAATTCTAGGTATTGTTGTTATCAGCATTATGATTAATAGATGGAGTGGGAAGTTATCTCAGGGAGCAAGCCTGTATCGAGTACCTACTTTGTCTAAGACTCATAACCAGGTGATGAGAACACTTTATCCTATTAATGCCATTTTACAAATAACAGGTCATGTAGTTTGGCCAAGATCACTTTATTAATAAGTTCCCATTCTGTTCCGTTACTCTAGGTTGCTCATTACTGAATAGCTTAGAAGATAGGAAAATTATTCAGGCTTAATTAGTGCAGGGTTGTATGTCTGCACTTCACATGTGTGATTCAAATTTAATCATAAACCAAGAGTAGGAGAGATACTCAAAGATCGTTATCCTTCCTGGAGCTATTCTCTCCAATTGCTAAGGCTAGGGGATGCACTTCAGCTTTATTTTCTTGAGTTAAGTTTGTTCCCATATTCCTGAAAGAAAATGTTACTATTCCCATTTTCCAGATGGGATATGGATGCACATTTCCATTTCGCTTATAAAGCCAGTCGCAAAGAGAAGATCTCCAAACATGAATTAATGATCACGGCAGAGTTGCCTATTCAGTTTTTCTACAGAGGTATTTCAGGGACCTGAATCATAGCTAAAATGGAATGCTTTGTGTGGGTTCTGTAAGAGGGAGGTATTGCATTGAAGCAAGTGTTGGCTCAACTTCATAATGAGAAACCTGGATACTGATGGGGCTTAGCTTTGATTGGATTCTGGAACTTATTGCACTCAGCTGGGTGTAGTCCAGCAACTGGGTGGCACTGGCAGAGGGAGGCCGGCTTCTGCAACAATTACTGGTCAATTGCAAGTGATTATAATGGCACTGTGTCTAAAACAATATGGAAAAAATGCTGCCTGGAAAACATGAAACAGTGGTGCTCTACAAGGGAATGAGCAAGTTGCTGGGCATATCAAAGTAAAAAGAGATTTTGAAAATTTGAGTTGCTACTCTAGACCACAGGAAGATGGCAATTAAAAAAAGAAATCTCTGTGGTATATTCTCTTCTCCTTCTTTAGGTAGACAGAACAAGGCCCAGTGGCTCTACATACACCATCTTTCTTGGTGAGTGGGATGGCTGGACAGAATTCAAGAAGGAGCAGGGCTGGCTCGTCTTGCCATATGCATCAACCCAAGAAATAGGGAAAAGTGACAGAAAGTACCTTACTGCATCAAACTTCACCTCCACCCAAGTGAAGCCCTCCATTGGTATGGAAGGAGGCAGATTCCCAGAAATGACTACTTTAGGAAAGCATCTTGGGATGCTTATAAGTAAATGCTGAGTAGACTTGACCAGTAGATCATTGCTCTGGTACTTGCAAGATAGCATAGCATAGTTGCTGTTTTTGCCTTCATGCCCTTAATTGCCTGTGGGTGATATGGCCACAGGAGGTTGCAGTCATCTGTGGACTAGGGGACTCTAACACCAAGCCCAAACGGAGACTGTGGGACTCCTTCTCCAGTAGCAACCCTTGGCGAGGTATGCAGTTTCCCTTGAACACTGCCTCTTTGGCTTCCCCAGGAGCACTACTTGGATTTGGCCTGGATCGGTGGACTCTTTGTGGGCTGTTGATTGACTGCTACCAGCCCCTGTGACGATTTCCTCACTCCTGTGAGAAATTGTGACATATTCATTCTTGGCAGTCACCATCTCAGGCGTTAAATCACTTTCCTCAAATTTCCCGAGTTCTGACACATATAATGGGCTTGGTAGGGGATTTGCAGTAATTCTTTTTCAGTATTTATGAAATTGTGCAGCTCCCTATGGCTTCTGGGCCTTTAAGCTGCTTTTCAGATATCCCTCCCATAAATTTTCCATGATTATCACTTCCCAGCTTGAAAATATACATCTTTATGCATGTTATTGGGACAAAGGAGACACCATTGACTTTGCCTTATGTTATTGAATTTGTAATATGTCTATAACCTCACCTGGATAAATATATAGTTTAGCTAATGGTCATTTTAATACAGAATGAGTTTCATAACTATGTATCTTTCATTATTGCAAATGTGAATCCTGTGGTTCTATCCAATTGTATAAACCTGCATACACTAAACCAAAGGTCACACCAATGAATGTTTTCTACATGGTGGCACCTAGAGTTGCCAGAAAAAGTCTTGCTTTCAGCATGCTGTGCCTCTGTCTGTAATAAATTCTCTCATTTGTGGTTCTTCTAAACTCCCTCTGTCCTCTCCCTTACTGCTATATACTGAATCCAGTTATCACCACTTTGGAAATGGAACTAGATGGTAAGATTGAGACTTGACAATCACATTTCAGCTTTGTTTTTGGAATTTTTACTGCACTGATAGAAATGTAAAAATTTGAAGTATGTCTATTGTGTTTTGAGATTTAGAGTTTTCTGAAAATTTTGTCTGTGCTTTGTATTTTTATAAATATGGCCCTGGGTTAACTAAGGATGAAACTCTGAAAGCAGGTTAGGATTCAACCTAAGGTTTTATGAAAAATTACTAGGTATTCTTTACAGCTCTCTCAGAAGCAGTTAATGCTGCTATCCTGATGTATGGAAAAAGAACACTTGAGAGACACTTAAGGTTTGTTGAGACTTCCAACCACAAGTTATATGTGACCAGCTGCTAGGTATGAATATTTAATCTGTGGCCTGTGTGGACTTTTTGGGGGAAGCCCTCAGTTAGTTCTAAAAAAGAGGATGGGTTAGAGAAGAAATGGGAATCTAGAAAAGAGATTCTAGACAAAATCCCATCTAGAAAGGGTCTGGGGAAGGATTCCTAGCTAATGTATTTGAGAATAGGGAAGTTAAAGAAGCATAGAATTTTGTATTTGAAGATAATTTTGTATTTTAAGATAAAGATGCTAAAGACCAGAAAAGCCACCCTAAACTAAAAAATACAAAGGCATTATTCTCTGTCCTCATTTTACTGTTTCCTTTCTGAAAATTACATTGATATTAAATTATTAGTGTGGTATAATAATAATTATAATAATATGAGACTTTTATCTAATTAAGCATTCAGGATGTACAACTATAGTATTTATATATCATTCTTATATATTTATATGTCATTCTTAGAAATACAGTTGACCCTTGGACAACATGGAGTTTGAACTACTTACGGGTAGATTTTTTCCATACAATACAGTTCTATAAATGTACTTTCTCTGCCTTAAGATTTCTCAACAACACTTTCTTTTCTTTAGCTTACTTTATTATAAGAATGCAGTATGTAATACATAACACACAAAAAATACTTGTTCATAGACTGTTTATGTTTTCAGTGATGCTTCTGGTTAATAGTAGACTATTAGTAGTTAAATTTTGGGGGACCACAAATTATATGTGGATTTTTAATCCCAAACACCTGCCTTGTTCAAGGGTCAACTATATTAATACCAGAAATTGACCACTCTCACATTAGATCCAATTAAAAAAATATAACCTTCTGTTTTAAACCTCATAAGGTTGATCCCATAGGATCAAGTGCTTATAGAGTCCTTAGTTGGGAATGCTGAACCAATTCTCTGTCAACCAATCTCCTTAGGACTTTCCTGTGTATAATAGTGGTGTCATAATTTTCTTAGTTATTTAGGGTTGGAACTGCTTCAAGTTAGTCTTTAAACATTACAATGATTTCCTTTTAATTGTCTTTTATCATATTTTTTTTTCACATCAGATCTCTTCTGTTCTGATCATTTCCTACTTATTTCTTTGCCCCTATCCCTGCTTCCTTACCTTACAATTTGTTCTGAACATTGCAGGCTAGTTAGTCTTCATAAAGTAACACTGATCATGTCACTACTCTCAAAATTTGTTTGTACTCTGTTGCTTAAAAATTAAGTCCTGACTGACATTCAAAACTTAAAAAAATACATTCACCTTAGTTTCCAAATTTATTTTCCAGCATTTTCACAAAAGATGCCTAGAGTACTCTTTTGCATCATCCATGTCCATCATACTTTAAGTCCAGATTTATCACTTCTCTGCTTTAGTACTTAAAACAAGCTGTATCAACCTTAGTTGGTATCATTAAAAAAAAGAAAGAAACTAGTAACAAAACTGATGTGACAAAGTTGGACTTAATGTCCAGGTCTAATGGAGCATCTATGGTTGAAGTAAAGGTGAGAATCAAGACCTATAGCTTCTTGGCCTCTCCTGCTTTCATGATTTTTTAAAAATGCATTATTCTGGACACGTTGTTCTGGTGTCTAGGGCCCAGCTCTCTCCCTCCCATCTATATAGTTACTGCATCACAATAATTTTGTAGAATTTGATTCTTGGCCGGGGGCTCCTTTGAGGAGCTTCCTGTCAGGAAAACTGAATGACTATACTGCTCCAGACCCCAATGCATAATCTCTTCTTACGAAATAGCTGTCAATCAATTGATTAGGGATAGCTACAGATTCCTCTGGTGGCAACAAATAATGTGAGATTTTCAAGATATTTCAGTAACACACCAAATCTATAGATAACTATAGCCTATAGTTATCAGTATTGTTGCAAAGTAATTCTTGAGTGTGGGTGTTTTCTTTGCTTTAGGATATGAATTAACTATGCTTATTGGTTGGCTTTTTGCAAAAATTAATTAGATTACTAAGGTGATTCTGTATTCTTTGAATATTAAAATAGTGCTTTAGAAAATAAAAAAATAAATAAAATAGTGCTTTATCTGATTTACTCTTCTAGAAAGAAGTGCATTCAGGTGAAGGAGCAAAGCACAGTTTTGTAATCACATCGAGTTTGACTCTGAAGCAGCAGAACTAGTAATTAATCCTTAGAGATAAAATACTGGGTTGGATGACATTTTACGGAAGAGTGTCAAGAAGTAACACTATTCTGTTATCTCTATGTTAATTTATTCTTTACTATATAATTGAAGTAGTTATTTAAGGTAGTTATAGAACTTTACATTAAGTTGTTTTAATGTAAAGAAATCCATCAAATATCAGTTTTATAATTTTTCTAATTTTTTTTTGTTTATTGTTACATATGATCCATGAAAGTCAGAATATTCATTAAGATGAGCCACCTGGGTGGTTCAGTCAGTTAAGCATCCTACTCTTAGTTTTGGCGCAGGTCATGATCTCATGGGTCATGAGATTGAGCCCCATGTCGGGCTCCTTGCTCAGTGGGGAGTCTGCTGTAGATTCTCTTCCCCTACCCCTCTCCCTGCTTGCTCACTTTCTCTCAAATAGATACATACATACATATTTTTTTTTAAAGAACATTCATTAAGGCTATTTATTGCAAGTTGCATAAATCCAATCTGATTGAATCTAAGTAAATGACAAGGGGACAGAGAACTACTGGAAGAATCTTTGAATAGCTCACAAGACAGCCAAGCTGTAGACCGGACAAGGGTCACAGAAAAACTGGAGAGAGGAATTCACTCAATTCACTTACATGTTGCCAAGACTTTCTCTCCCTTTTCCTGGTCCATGCTGGCTTCATGCATCTCTCTCATTACAGGGTATCTTTTTCGAAAATTCCAGAGAAGAATTTTAATTGGCCCAACTTTGTTGCTTCCTTCTGACCCCATAAACTATGCTAAAAAAGCAGCATCACATTGCACAAAACGATTGCTCGCATAGTACCCATGTAGGTAGGAGGGGAAAACAGGATTCTGGGAATAAAGCAATGTGTCTAGTTTAATAAGTTTTTAAAAAGATTTTATTTACTTAAGAGAAAGAGAGCAGGAACAGAGGGAGAGAGAGAAAGACTCCTTGCCGAGCAGGTTGCTGAAGGTGGGGCTCAATCTCAGAACCCAGAGATCATGACCTGAGTGGAAGGCAGATGCTTAACTGAGTGAGCCATTTAGGCATCCCTAGTTTAATAACTTTTAAGACATACTTTAATGGGATTATTTAAGGAGTCAATACAGAAGTTCTCTATAGTAGGTGAAGATTCCATACAAAGAAACTTTTTCAATTTTATGGTAATTCTAATGATATGTTTTGAGTTTCATGACATCCTTAAGAGGACTCTCATTGTATAAATCCCTATAAGGAATTAAAAAAATATGTAGGATGTATTTTGACTTATTAAAAAAAATTTTTTGCCACTGTTTCTGATAGGAATTGTGAAGCTCATAAGTGACATAGTTAGTGACCTAAATAATTTTTCTTTTAAGATTTACTTATTTATTTGAGATAGGTAGATAGATGATAGATAGATAGATAGATAGATAGATAGATAGATAGATAATAGATAGATAGATAGATAGATAGATAGATAGATAGATAGATAGATGATAGATAGAGAGCGAGTGCATGAGTCAGGGAGGGGCAGAGGAACAAGCAGACTCCAGGCTAAGCAGAGAACCCAACACAGGGCTCTATCCTAGGTCCTGAGATCATGACCTGACTCAAAGTCAGACACTATTTTAACTGACTGAGCCAGCCAAGTGCTCCAGTGACCTTGATTCTAGAAACACATGAAAATAAGCTCACTGCTTACCTGGAGACTATTCTTTCACAACTGTTTCCAACTAACTCCCACCCAAGTTAGTCCAAAGCAGCACAACAAGCAAACCATTCCAGTTGTCTAGATTATTTAAATAGTGATTGATTTTATAGATCCTTTGACATTTCTTTCTGGTTTTCAACATCAAAATATGTCATATTGACAGAAAAGTGCAAGTAAGACAAGAACTGACATTTAACACGCACTACATAGACATAAAAAATATTAATAGTTTACCAAATGCCTTTGGATCTTTAAGGAATTAAATGGTCATACACAATTTCAGCCTCTTCTGGGCTCCTCCCTTATCCCAATGCCTTATGTCACTCCCAGAAGTGATCCTCACCTTGCAATGGGAGTGTCTCTCTTCCTGTCCAGGTTTTTATATTTCCCCCCATGTGTTTATAGACACAAACAATATATGGCACTGTTTTTGTGTAATTTTGGATATCTGTGTCTTTGATAAAGGAATCTTTTTATGTTTCCTAAATTGAAATATGTTGAAAATGTTGCAGGGTAAGTTAGACAATTATTTTACTACTGAACTATATTCCATGGTATGTCCCTATTGATGAGTCCTTACTTATTTCTACTGATGAGCGTCTTTATAGATAACTTCTTGTGTACAGGCTAGAATTTCTCTAGGCTAGATCCCCAGCTATGGAATTGATGAACATTGGATATATGTCTCTTTAACTTTCCCAGACGTTACCAAATTGTTTTCAAAGTTGTAGTAATTGACAGCAGTATCTGAGCTTCTTTGTTCTGCAGCTTCACTAATATTTGGTATTGTGATACTTTTTAATGTTTGCCAGTCTGATGATCCCTTTTGTGGCTTCAGGTGGCACTTTCCTGATTTTTAGTGAAATTGAGCCTTTTTGAGGTATTTGGGTATCTCCCTGAGTGAATTGACTGTTAATATCATTGGCCTATTTTTTTAAAAATTGAGTTTTGTGGTATTTCTGTGTTTATTAATTTGTGAGTATAAGCTCTAAAAAAAGAATTCTTTGTGATATATATGTCTTGCATATATCTTTTACCAGCATATACAGCTGAAGTTTTATTTTTAATTAAATTTTACTAACATGTGTTCAAAAATTCAAGAGAACAAAGATTAGATGGTCTGCTAGCCATCCCTGTCTTCCAGCTATACAGGCTTCCTCCTGAGGGGCTACCTATTGGATCAGTTTCTTGAATTTCCATTCTTAGATATTCTTTGCATGTAAGTGTACATATGTATACATATATATGTATACAGACATATATGCAATTCTTTTTTTTACACAGATTATAGCAAACAGTTTTGGACCTTTTATGTTCACTTAATATATTTTGAAGTGAAATAAAATTTGGACTCCAAATTTTCTTGGCATTCTTTTCATTGGAAGGTAAGGGTTCTGTGACCCCTAACTTTGAATTTGGGAGAGTTCGTGACCAATCACATATGGCTGAAGTGATGCAATGTAACTTTCAATGTCCAGTGGGAAAAAGCCCTGCAGATTCCCCTGCTCCTCCTGAAATGCTCTCTTTATGGGGAAACCAGTTGCCATGAGAGAAGTCTCCCTTTCTTGGGACCACGATGCTGGAAAACGTACATGTAGGTGTGGGGCTGAAGAGCCCCTGAGTCCACCTGTGGAAATTTCAGATGGAGCCATCCTCAGCAAACTGAGAACTGCCTAGCGAGCCCTTCCTGAATTGCTGGCCCCTAAAATTATGAAGCCCATATAATATTTATTGTTTTATATTGCTAAGCTTTGGAGTACTTTGTTACATAACACTAGTAACCAGAACCATTACTATAGAGCAAAATAGAACAGTTTTTAAAGAATTATAAAGGAAAATATTTTGTAATAATAACAAAATGAAAAAGAGAAATGTGTTTTATATATACTTATGCATTGGAAACCTAGGTCTGGAATATACAAAGATGCAATGGGAAAAACACTAAGAGGAAATCAGTGATTCTCATAATAGGAGATAACAGATGTTTCTCAGATAATAATAGACTTAGACAAAACCTATATGAATTTAGAAGATTTGAATGACATGTTTCACTAATATATACATAAATACACAATAATTCTTTGTATAAAATAAAAACAAATGTGTATTTTTTTCTAACACACATGACACATTGACAAAAAAATTGATAAAAATTACATCCCACTTAACTAAAACTTTCTATAGATAAAAAAATTACACACAGGCCACTTTCACTGGCAATTGACATGAATTTAGAAATCTAAATAAAAATGTAGTAAAAATCTGCACATATCTAAGATTCCTAAATAATTTTATCATGAGAAAAGTCAAATGGGGTGACATCCATTTAGAATTAGAAACAGTGAGAGCTGTAGATACTCAAGCCTGCAGAATATCACCAAATTAGGATGCAAGAAGGGACATTCATAGCCTTAAATGAATGTTAGACAACAAATATTAAAAAATAATGAATTGACATTTTGTGTTAAAAACTTTCATTTTATTTATTTATTTTTAAAAAGATTTTATTTATGTATTAAGGAGTGAGAGAGAGAAGGAGAGAGAGAGCACGAACAGGGAGAGTGGCAGAGGGAGAGGGAGAAACAGGCTCCCTGCTGAGCAGGAAGCCCAATGTGGGGCTCGATCCCAGAACCCCTGGGTCATAACCTGACCAAAAGGAAGACACTTAAACCAACTGAGCCACCCAGGCACTCCAAGAGCTTTCATTTTAAAAGTTAAACAACTCCAAAGAAAGTGGAAAACATGATGACAATAGAGTAAGGTTGACCAACGTATTAGTTCCTAAGGGTGATGTAGCAAATTACCACAAACTGACTGCCTTAAAATGACAGAAATTTATCTTTTCACAGTCCGGAGACGCAAGTGTATGCTGGGAAAAGTATGAAATCCAGGGGTGGGCAAGATTGTGTTCCCTCCGTAGTTCATAGTTCATAGTTCATAGTGGAGGATCCTTCCTTGTTTTTCCAGCTTCTGGTGCTCCAAGCATCCCCTGACTTGTAGCAGCACCACGCCATTCTTTGCCTCTGTCTTCACATGCTCTTCTCCTCTGTGTCTGCATCTTCTCTTCTGTCTTTTATACGGAGACTTGGCATTGGATTTAGAGCCAACTTGGATAATCCAGGATGATCTCATCTGAAGATCCTTAAGTTAATTACTTCTGCAAAGCCTTTTTTCAGGTGAGGTCACATCTGGGGATTAGGATGTAAACACACATTTTTGGGGGGCCACCATTCAACCCACTACAAGTAATAAAATCAAAAGATGGGTTTCAAAAATACAAAATTCATGAAATTAAGAGATTGTTCAAAGTTAAATTTAAGAGAAGAATTGCAAAAACTTAGCACTCACTCATGGTAAATATTCTGTGAATTGGGAGGAAAAGAAATCTTTCTTAATAAGAGGCATCTTCCCAGGGGGCCTGGG
This sequence comes from Canis lupus baileyi, assembly GCF_048164855.1. Classification (NCBI taxonomy): domain Eukaryota; kingdom Metazoa; phylum Chordata; class Mammalia; order Carnivora; family Canidae; genus Canis; species Canis lupus. Next base: position 37,766,390 of record NC_132865.1, read on the forward strand.
TGGCTAAGTAACCTACTCTTGTTTTCAGCTCAGTTTATGATCTCAGGGTTCTAGGATTGAGCCCTGCATTGAACTCCACACTCATGCGGGAGTCTGCTTGAGAACTCTCTCTTTCTCCTTCTGGCGCCCCCCCCCCCCAAATCTTTAGATAAATCTTAAAAAAAAAAAATAAGAGTCAGCTTCCTGAATTTCTAATCAGGGTGATACTTTAGAAAAATCCCCATTCAAATCAAGAATGCTCACCCTTACCACTACTTTTCAACAGGGTTCTGGAGATCCTCACTAATACAATAAGATGAGAAGTTGTAAGACGTAAACATATTGAGCAGGAGCTGTACTATCCTGAATAGGAGATGGCCACTAAACTAGAAAACCAAATTGAACCAGGAAACAGACTCTGGAAAGAAGACATTAGCATGGGAAAAATTATTAGCTTTTCTATACATGCTAGTGACTTGGGAAATATAACAGGGAAACATGACTCTGTTCTTTCTTAGTAACAGCGAGTATAAAGTACCTACAATAATACCTAACCAAATAATAATAATAATAATAATAATAATAATAATAATACCTAACCAAAATAACCATAGTGTTTATGGAGAAAACTATAAAATAATTAATGAAATCTATAAAATAAAACTGGAATGTAGAGGTATATCACGTTCATGGGAAGACTCAGTATTATAAAACTGTCAATGCTGCATAAATTATAAAAAGTTTTGCAAAAATTATGAAGTTTGCTAATGTCAAGGTTAGGGGAGGATCTGGACACAGAGCTGCCATGTGCTCTGAAGGGAGATTGAGCCAGCACAGGCACCTGGCAAGGCATTTTGGCAGGAACTGTTTGAATTCAAAATATGTATATCCTGTCACCTGGAGATTCTACTACCTGGTATTTGCTGTCAGGATATACTTTCACATGAACAAAGAGAAGCATATTTAGTGATGTTCAAATGGCCCTCATTTAGGGAATAACTGAAAAATAAATGTTTGTATATTCACATGGTGATATTCTAATTAACAATTTTAAGTCAACATATGTGATCTAATATGTATACACCACTTGAAATATTTAAGTTACAGAAGATGTGTAATCTGATGCTATTCACCTAAAAAACACAAACAGCACAATATTATTAACAGGTCCATCTCTGTGAGGTCAGCAGAGAAGATTCTAGGAGGGTACAGACCAGGCTCCTCATCATGGTTGTGTTTCAGAGTGATACCAAACTTTAGTATTATCTGTAATAATTTTGCTTTTGTTTAACTTGAGTATATAGAAAATAAAGAACAAGCAATGCAGATGCACATACCAAGAAAACATGGGAAAGACTTTTAACTAAAAAGAGTGAAATTAATTTTTTTGTAGGAATAGCTAATTGCAGTTATTTATAAAATATACTTTCTTCAACAAGGTTTTTTTTAAAAAAGGATTTTTATTTTTTAAGATTTATTTATTCATGAGAGACACACAGAGAGAGACAGAGACATAGGCAGAGAGAGAAGCAGCCTCCCTGTGGGGAGCCCGATGTGGGACCCAATCCCAGGACTCCAGGATCACAACCTGAGCTGAAGACAGACACTCAACCACTGAGGCACTCAGGCTCCCTTCAAAAAGCTTTAGTAGCACCACTCTGTTCTGGATACTGTGCTAGATATTTAGCATTAGGGATAAAATAGGTAAAAGATTAGAAGCTTTTGGAGCTTAAACTTTCTATGGAAGAAACCTGGCAATAAAATAATAGAACGTTCATTGAAGAGTATGTTAGAAGGTGATGAGTACTATAGACAGACAAACAAAACAGGTTAAGGTGGATGAGTAGGGGATGGAATTTTCAATAGATATGTCCAGGTATGTCTCATTGAAGGAATGACTTAAGAGCAAAGATTTGGAAAGGGGGAAGAGTTGGTCGTGTGAATGTCTGGGATGTTAGTGGTATACCTCATTTCCCAAAGTTGGTTGGATCAACAAGGGATTATTGTCTGTTTTTAAAATGCATTTTATGTACAATAAAGTCTCTTAATAAATTTTCTCCTGAATTTAATACCACATCAGAGCAGAAGGTCACCAGGGATGTATGGCAGTGCCTTAGCGATTCCCTTATTGAATAGAATGTTTTATCTCTGTATAAGGGTTAAATAGAATATAATTAACATTACTTTGGCCATTTCAGTTTATTTTACCTCTAAGTAAGCAGCGTAGAGTCAAAGCATTGGCCACATATGAAAGAGGAAATCAGATGTCTTTTCAAAATGGAGAATCCCTGTCAGCATTCCAGTTTTATAGAAAGTGGTTTAAGCTGCCTATTAGCACCTCCACTCCATCATCAGTGAAGGCAGGAATCCACACCCCTCCCTCCCACCATCTGTGTTCTGCTTCACTCTTCTTCAGAAAGTGAGGTCTGCATCACTAGGTCTGTATCCCACCTGTTTTAAAATCAAGCCTGGGTGGCTCTCTCCAGTGTCAGGATTTTCTCTTGAGGTGAATATAATGGGTGGGCTGGTCCCTGATGGGACCAGGTGAATATAATGGGTGGGCTCAGGAGAGAGAATGCAAGCAGAGGAAGGACAGTCTCACAATAAGTGGGAGGGAAGGTGGTAAGTAGGGAAGGTGAACGGTGGGCCTTTGGGGCTCCAGATGGTGCTGGGGGGATTGGACGTAGAGATCAGGCTAGAGCATGAGCGGCCACCAGTGTCTTGCTATTCATAGTCACAGGCATATTCAGTACATCTGGAAAAGGGTCATAGGCGAAAGAGAGAAGAGAAGCTTAATTGCAAGTGATTTAAACAGAATTGGGACCTGAAGCAGGATTAGTTGTTAATCTAATCTGCTCTGGAGTTAACACTAGTTAAAAACTGAGTTTGAGGCCAGTGCCTTTGACAGCTCTAAAGAAAACTACGTACAAAACTTCATTCAGGGACTGAGATAGTGAGGGGTACTGGTACCTAGGTGGTTCAGTCAGTTAAGCATCTGCCTTTGACTCAGGTCATGATCCCAAGGTCATGAGATGGAGCCCATGTTGGGCTTCTTGTTCAGGGGGGGACCTGCTTCTCCCTCTCCCTCTGCCCCTTTCCCTTGCTGAGCCCTCTCTCTCTCTCTCTCTCTCTCTTTCTCTCTGTCTCCTTCTCAAGCAAGTAAGTAAAATTTAAAAAGAACTAGATAGTGAGGTGGTAACACCTCTCATGTTACCTGCCTGGTCGTAGGGGCAGAAAATTCCTTGTAGATCTGAGGGCTGAGCACATGGAAGGATGCCATTTTCTTTGGATCTGTATCCATATCCAGTCACCAACACTCAGCATGAGTGTCTGTTTTCTGGAAGCTGATGCTGTGGTGGTCTTCTGGAGTAGGTGCTTAGAATGTTAGGTGTGCAAGAGGTTAACTGGGGCTTAAGGCCTGTGAAAGATAAAAGGGGGAGGAGGTGGGATAAGGTAAAAGAGCCTCAGATAGGCAGTGCTGCCCTCTGCCAGTCCAGTATTGTGAACAAGGGCTGCCCCTGTGCCAAACACAGAGCCCCAGTTTAGGCACCAAGTAGGCACCCTGTGGTACCCTGTTTTATGTTTTTCAGCTGCTGTGGCCCAGAAGAGGCTGTCCTTGGCATGAGAGCGCAGGTAGGTCCTGAAGGTGGTCAGGGGGCCTGTCTGCTCTGTCCACTCTAGATTGTACTTCCTGAGGTAGAAAGGGAGCTCTTTGCTGAAGGGAGAGATACGCTGCAACCTCTCATCCCTGTTAATCCCTAGTTTACTAGGGTCTAGCAAAGTCCCTTTCTGGACAGACATTTTGTTTTATTGGGTTTTTAAAAAATGTTTTATTTATTGATTTGAGAAAAATGTTTTATTTATTGATTTGAGAAAGTGAGAGCACAAAAGGGGGATTGGCAGAGGGAGAAGGAGAAGCAGGCTTCCCACTGAGCAGAGAGCCCAATGAGGGGTTTGATCCCTGGACCCTGGGATCATGGCCTGAGCTGAAGGCAGATGCTCCACTGACTGAGCCACCCAGGTGCCCCTGGACAGACACCGAAGAGGGAGGTTAGTGGGAGGAAGCACAGCTGGGGAGACAAAGACCCATGCTAAGCTCTTCCGAACCTTGTCACCTCTGCTGGTCTGAGTCACCTACCTGATGGTGTGACCCCACCATCCTGTGGTGTCTGAACTACTGGTGACCACGTGTTTTTCAAGCCAGGGCTACTGCATGTGTCCCTTCACCATATAATTGGGCAAGGAGTGCCAAGAGGTGCTTAGGTAGACAGAATCCCACACTTATTCCTCTTGTCTCAATTCATAAACAAGCCTAGACATTTTCCTTCCTTGAGAGTCCTTCAGCTGAGACTTCCTCTGTCCCATACAACTACAGTGTAAGCTGGGGGACAGGCTCTGGATTACTTGCAAGTGACATAGATTTTGGCTGCCTGCTCTTGAGCTTACTTGTGCCCTCATGTGTGGTTCAGGATCTACCCTAGACATTCCAGTTCATCTTTTGAAGGGCTGCTGCTGGGTAGTCCAGCTTGATGACATGGGGGGTCTAGGATCCAGCTTATGATGGGCCATGGAAGATATAGGTACCTGGGGTCTCAGGACAAGTTGGCCCTCCACCAGGACCTAATGATAGCACATCAGATACTGTTTTTGACATGTGCAAAGTGCTCTGCTATAGATAGCATGTCCGTGCTCCAGAAACCCAGGGGGAGCCTTGTGTTTCTTCCCTTGGGGCTTGATATATGTGTATAGTGCATCTTTTTTTTTTTTTCTTCCACCACTGACACCTCTAAGATCATGAGTCTACAGCTCATATGGCTGAAGCAGCAAGGCTGGCTGGTACCAGAATTGTGTCCAGAACTGTGTCCTTTCCAGACCTCAGAGAGCGCTGGCTGCCTATCATGTTACTAGGCACAGGAGCAAATGAGTATTGTTTATTCCATGTGAATAGTGTTCCGGATCCTCTTTTCTGATGGGGATAGAGAAGAATGCACTTGCTATATTGATAGCCATATGCCATGTATCTGAGGCCATATCGATCCGCTCTAGGAAAGATCCTCCAGGATCCATCTGGTTTCTATAGGGTTTATCATGGTGAATTGAATGGAGACATGATAGTGAAGACTACACTGCATCCTTGAGATCTTCAAAAATGGCACTAATCTCTACCACCCTCTCCTCCCTCCTGGGTATAGTATTGTTTTTGATTTACTATCTGAGCTTAGGATGGGAGTGGAGCTCAGTTATAGATTTCCTTTGACAGTATGTTGCATTCTGAAGGCCCTGGCTGCTAGAGGCAGCTGCTGACCGACCTCCTTGCAACAGAGTGGTGAGATCTTTCCTGAAGGGTTATTGGAGCTACCCTATCCATATCTGTGGGTCCTGACCTCAGAGAGCATGTTGGCCATTTAAAAAGCCTGATAGATGGAACATGGATAGAATACGGAATTGTGGGAGAAAGCCATTCAAGCCTATCTCAGCAACTGTCTACTTATTTGATTTGGGGAAGTTGTTAAATATCTCTCTTTTAGTTTCCTGAATTATAAACATGAGAGAATAACCTATAACATATCTTATGGGAATCTGATGAGAGGTAAATGCAAAGGAACACAAAGACCTGCTTATTTTTAAATAGCAAACATGAGGTGTTATTTCTATGGGCTTGTCTTTCACCCACTCAGTGCTGATACTATAGAGTGTTTTCATATTTCTAAATATTACACTAAATAGGGATCCCTGGGTGGCGCAGCGGTTTGGCGCCTGCCTTTGGCCCAGGGCGCGATCCTGGAGACCCGGGATCGAATCCCACGTCGGGCTCCCGGTGCATGGAGCCTGCTTCTCCCTCTGCCTGTGTCTCTGCCTCTCTCTCTCTCTGTATGACTATCATAAATAAATAAAAATAAATTTAAAAAAAATATTACACTAAATAAGTTTAATAAGGTTTTAGAAAGGGGCGAGGTTTTTTTGATGAGGCAGTGAACCATAGAGAGGAGAAGTTTCTTTACTGCTGACACAGGCAGGAAGTTAAGAGCCAGAATTGGAATGACTCCTTGGCCAGGGGTCTTTGTAGATGCCATGAACAAGAATAATATTAGGCTTAGGTTAGTTACATCAACTTTTTTTTAAAGATTTTATTTATTTATTCATGAAAGACACACAGAGAGAAGCAGAGACATAGGCAGAAGGAAAAGCAGGCTCCCTGTGGGGAGCCTGTTGCAGGACTCGATCTCAGGACTCCGGGATCATGCCCTGAGCCCAAGGCAGACACTCAACCACTGAGCCAGATCACATCAATCTTAAAGCAGTAAAAGTTTTAAAGTTTAGGGGAGAGAAAATAGCAAGAGACTAGAAAAGATGCTCTCAAATGACCATCTCTGCTCCATCCTCTCCCTTGAGTCCCACATGACAGCTTCCCTGACAGGCTGATAAGCATTTCAAACAGAAGCTGTCCCTAAATTGAACTGTGGATACCCCCTTCCCTACTGCTCCTCCTCTCAATCTTTACTATTCATCCATTTGCTCAGGAGGGAATCTAGAAGTTTTCTGTGTTTGTATCATCCTATATCTGATCTGTCAAGAAGTATCTGATGCAACTCCAAATAAGTCTCAAATCTGTTATTTTCCTCATGTTGATTTCAGTAGCTTTCGGTGTGGCTCCTGGCCTACACTTAGCCCACTGCCTGTGCCCCCTAAGATAGTTGGGGAATTTCACGTGTAACTTGGTCACATCACTTCCCTGCTCATAGTTCCCAATTACTCCCTGCTGCACTTTGATTGAAATCTAAGCTCCTTGTCATGCCTTACAGGTCCACCTGCCTATCTGTGATAAACTACTAGAGGCTGTGTGAAGGGCAAGAGAGAAAGAGGAGCCTGGGAGAGCCTTCCACATTTGAGTGGCCCTGGAATATGAAGACATTCATGACCATTGGAATATAGCAGGCAAAAAAAAAATGGGTTGACCTTTAAAAATTCTGTTTATTTTGCCCCAGAATTTCTTTTTTTTCTATCAAAACAAAGTGCAGAATACTGCAAACAACCTCACTCCACCTTGCCTGCTTATAATTTCTATATAATTCCAATGAAAAAACAAAGTCACAACTGACACAGAAACAAGGGCTTATGGTGCAAATATTGAGCAACCTTCAATTAGAAAGAACAAAGGACATACCAGTTACACATCATCAATTATGTTTATAATGCACATGTGTAGGTGTTTGGATAACTTAGTTGTGAAACTGTTGCTGTTTTATGATCACAAATGGACATAGTACAGAGTCTTGCGTTGTTTTCTATGTAACACTGATGATATCTATAGCAACCAAGATGTGTAATTGCCATTCCATCACCACTCCAGTTAAACTGTATGAAGGAAAAAACAAGATCTCCTGTTCTCTTTCTCTAACACATATCTCAAGCATTGCAGTGCCACGCATTGGAGTGTTTCACAAATGTGAGATTGAAAATATATATGGATTAAATACTGAGATTTTGAATGGACCAAGCACCCAGACCAATGATCTCTTCAAATTCTCTTTTAAGCAAAATAATCACTTCTTGTTTTCTGTCTTTCCAGCATCTGCATATACAGCATACATTGAGTATAATGTAGAATGTGGGGCAGGAGGAAAAAGAAAGGAGTTAATGACATCCAGGTTTTTATACTAAGGGCTTCTGTTTCTGAGTCCTGGGTGGGGAAAGTAAATAGTTTGGTTTAAGGGATTGAAATGCTGACCATGGAATCCATATTGCCTTGAATCTGGATAGGTAGTAATGGTTACATTATGGTGCAGAGATAGGCAGAAAGATGTTGTAAGGCTACCCCAGCTAGCTCCACTAGCTGTCATTTGGGTACTGCTTTCCTAATTATTTTATATCTATGCATCCCTTTAGCATTATTTATCAATATTTTTATTTAAATAAACTCACTGTTTAAAACAAATAAATATTAGCCTCACACTAAGCAACAATACCCATATGTCATACTTTTAATGTACTACTTGTATTTCTAATACCTTGAAAAGGACACATAGCTGACTATTCTGTCTAGGGTAGCCACTGCCACTCAGTACCTTTCATTTCTGATGCCTTTACTCTCTTTGATTTTTCTTCCTCAAGCCTATCAGTACCGATCCTGATGCTAGTTCTTTATTTATGTCTTTATTCTTTATTGCTTATCTGAAGGAAGACAGGAGGTTTGTCTTGTTCTGGTGGCTTTTCTCTCTGTCTCTACTACAGAGACTGGTAGGCACTTAAGTAATGTTTCAGGAAGTGGTGTAAAAATAAAATATGCTTGTCTGTGTTCCATGTTTAGTACTGGCAGATTTCCAATGCTTAAAATCTTGGCTTTGATATTGACTAGCCAACTCCTCCAAACTCTTTGAGTCTACAAAGCCATATAGATGAGAAATGTGGGGAGCATGGTGGACAGTGCTGCCCACCTCTCCAGCATCTTCCCTCATTCACTGCCTCACAGGGTGAGGGAAAGCCTGATTGGTCCCAGGTGGCTCTTCCTCTTTGCTGGGGACGAGTTCAGAAATGCTGGCCAGAGCCACCCACTCCCTGGTCACAGTTATCCTTTCAAAAGAGGCTATAAGACTCATATACATGAATGAAATTCAAGGAGAGGTTTCTGGAAAATAGTTCTTGCTCTTTAGAACTTCCAGTAAATCAGGCATCTCCCCTCTGAAATGGTATAAAGATAGGACACAAGGAAGGAGTCAGGAAACCTGTCTTCACACCACAGCCCTACCAATTTTTTGACTGTGTGAGCCTTAAATTCTGTAGACTCTCTAAACCCACATTTTCCAATGTAAAATAATATAATTAACTGCACTGTCAAATTAACAGTTATTTTGGAAACTAAGAGAAAATTCATAATAAAATGTTCTAAAAACTATTAAATGCAAGCAATATCCTTTGTTTATATTTGCTTTTTAATTTTAATTTTTAATTTAAATTCAATTAATTAACATTTAATGTATTATTAGTTTCAGAGATAGACAACAGTGATTCATAAGTCTTATATAATACCCTCCTTATAATAATATATATATAATAATATATATAATAATAATATATATAATAACCTCCTTAAGGTTCATCACTCCATTACCCCATCTCCCCTCCTCTCCCCTCCAGCAAACCCTGTCTGTTTTCTGTAATTAAGAGTCTCTTACAGTTTGTCTTCCTCTCTGATTTCATCTTGTTTTATTTTTTTCCTCTCTTCCTCTATGATCCTCTGTTTTGTTTCTTAAATTCCACATATGAGTGAGATCATGGTAATTGTCTTTCTCTGATTGACTTATTTAGCTTAACATAATACCTTCTAGTTCAATCCATTTTTTTTTTTTTTTAGTTCAATCCATTTTGTTGCAAATGGCAGGATTAATTTTTCAGGCGCTGAGTAGTAGTCCATTTTTGTGTGTGTCTGTATATATATATATATATATATATATATACACACACACATATATATGTATATATGTATATATATGTATACACACACATATATATACACACATATATGTATACACACACACATATAAACACACACATATACACACACAGCCAGATCTTTACCCATTCATCTGTCGATGGACATCTGGGCTCTTTCTGTGGTTTGGCTATTGTGGACATTGCTTTACTTTGTTTTTTAAGAAATGGTTGGAAACATGTAGCTTGATGTCAGCATATCTTCACTCATGGTCTTTGTGGGCTTGTCTGCCTTGGTTTGCTGTGCTTTGGCGTCAGTGTTGATACTGAGAACAGAATACAGTGAATGTATACAAAAACGTGTCTAGAAATGGTAAAAGGCAGTATGATGTGTTCATTCTTTTTACCTGGTCTTCCTGGCAGAGTTTGTATACCTTCAACACTGTTTCAAGGTATGTCACTGGCAGCAATCAGGTAGAAAACAGAAGATCCCTAAAGTTACTTTAAAAATACTTTATGCTCCTGCTTCAGTGAAGAAATTTCTACCACTCAGGAAACTTTCTGTTTCCTTCTCTCTTCACTTCGGTATACACATGGAAAGGATTTCCCCTTTATGTGGAAAACAGCAAAATATTCAATGTCAGAGAATGGGCAGTTAAATTATATACACAAAAGATATTACATGATCATTGAATGTTTCCTTTTTTTCATTAAATGTTTCTTGAAAACAGTTTCATCAATCGGAAATTGCTTATACCATTAAAATGAATGGGACAATAGAGAAGCATATACACAGTATGTAAAAACCATGTGTCTGGGTAATTCACTCACATATGGTACATACACACATGCACAAGTGCATTCATACATAGAAAGTACAATGAAAGGGCTATATCAAAATCTTAACAATGATTATCTTGGCTGACTAGATCAGAAGTGATTTTTCTTATTTTTTCAAAAATTTCACAAATGTCCACTTATTGCATTTATATTCAGAAAAAATAGAGTTATGGAAAGTAAAGTTATGCAAAGCATAAGGGAGAATCCAACAGTACTATTATGATATCTTTTTTTAAAGTAATCTTTACACCCAAGTGGGGTTTGAACTTATGATCAACAGTTGCACTCTCCACTGACTGAACCAGCTAGGCACCCCAGTGCTATTATGATATCTAATCTGTGTGTGGTTTACTGGCTTTCCTAGTTACTCAGGATTACTTTTTGAAAAAAAAGGTTTATTTTATTTCTGTTGAGATATAACTGACATATAGTTGATACATATTAATTTTAGGTGTATAGCATCATGATTTGATAGTTGTATCAAATGAGACTTGATCATCATAAAATTCAGTTAACATCTGTCACCTTCCATAGGTACAAAAACAATTTTTTTCCTCATGATGAGAGCTTTTTTTTTAAAGATTTTATTTATTTATTAATGAGAGACACACAGAGAGAGAGAGAGGCAGAGACACAGGCAGAGGGAGAAGCAGGCTCCATGCAGGGAGTCTGATGTGGGACTCTATCCCGGGTCTCCAGGATCACGCCCTGGGCTGAAGGCGGTGTTAAACCGCTGAGCCACCCAGGCTGCCCTGATGAGAACTTTTTAAAAAAGATTTATTTGTTTATTTATTTATTTATTTATTTGAGAGAGAGAGAGAGAGAGAGAATGAATGGGAGGGGCAGAGGGAGAGGGAGAGAGAATCTCAATCAGACTCAGTGCTGAATTTGGAGCCCAACATGACGCTCGACCTCACGAACCTAAGAGTATGACTTGAGCTGAAAAAAACAGTTGGACATTATCTGCCTGCACCACCCAGACTCCCCTTGTGATGAGAACTTTTAAGATCTACTCCCTTAGCAACTTTCAAATATACTATATAGTATTATTAACTATGGTCATCATGCTGTACATTACGTCTCTGGGGTTTATTTATTCTACAACTGGAAGTTTGTGTCCTTCGACCCCTTTCACCCATTCTACCCACTGCCTGTGGCAACCCCAATCTGTTTTCTGTGTGTATGAGTTTGCTTTTTTGAAGATTTTAAATATAAGTGAGATCATACTGTGTTTGTCTTTGTCTGGCTTATCTCACTTAGCATAGCGCCCTCCAGATCCATTCATGTTATTGCTAATGACAATGTTTCTATGGGTTATACTTTAACATGGAATTTGACAAGACTACCCCAAAGTTTGATGGCTATGACAGAACTCTTCAAATCGTTAAAAAGACCGAGTAGCATTCAGTGTTTGCCTTCCCTTCAGGGTCTCAGTAGGATCTCCACATCTTGGACCTTGGAATTTGGGCAAATTCAAAGAAATTTACTCAGGGAGTCACTTTATGGGCACTGGCAACTTCATGTAATCCATGATTTAGAATCACTCCCGTATATTTTCTTAAGTCAGAGCTCTTAGCAACCCACAATCTGGATTTTTCTGTTGTACAGAAACCTCCAGTTTGAAAACTAGGCCTGGGAAGTGTACAGACCCTAGTCTATATTTCAAATAAATTTTGGGCTTCTAAACATAGCTAATTGTATTATAAATTTATGTATGTAAGATTACATATATCTAACATAGTATATTTAAATCTACTACATATAGCATCTAAGAAAGGTTACAACATTAGTCTTTCCAGCACTTAAAACTCTCTTTCACATGTTTGGCAAATGGCAGAAATTCTTGAACTCAGCTCTAGTCATTTCTTAAAGATTTCATTTGTCCATTTTGTATTTTATTCTTCATTTCAGGATCAAGAGCCTCTACTTGATGTACATTTGTCTTCCATAAAAGTCTCATTTCTTCTAAAGTCACATTCTTTCTCTAGGATGCCCATATTCACAGCTCCAACATGACCAGTTCTTGAGCTCCAAAAGTACTTTTTCAGCTGTCTTCTCTAGATATTAATTTGGATTTCCCACCTGCACCTTAATGCTTTTAGTCCAAAATAGGGCTTTGATTCTCTGTCCTATGAGAATTCTCACTGAATCCTATGCATTTTTGTCATCATCATTCATCCATGTCACTCACCACAAAGTCTGGGATATATATTTGATTTATACTTATTTCTTGTCACCTATATTATATCAAGGAATTAAATAAGGTAAATCTGAAGTCATTGGGGCTTCTGACTTCCAGTGCCATTCTTGCTGTCCTGTTTCAGGCCTTTACTTCTTCTTTCCTGGGCTATTGTATTACAGCAAGTATCTTGACTCTTTTTCTCTCATACTTGATTTTTCAAATTGTTTCTGTATTAACCTACCTGGGATACAACCCAGTACCATTGTTTTTTTCTTAAAAAAATCTTGTGTGGATTTCCTTCTCCCCCTTACAAAAAGTTTAGTATACACTCTCCACCTTGACACACAATGCCCTTCACATTTGTTTTTCATGTAGTTATTTCAAGAAGCTTACTGGACATCTCCTCAATGTCAGCTCTGTTCTGCATATCAGTGAACACAAACATCCCAGCCTTTAAGGATTTTGCATTCCAGTTGAGAGGCCAGAAAATCAGTTTAATAAATAAGTGAATTATTAAGCATGCTTGAATGTAATTGTTGTAAGGAGGATCCATAGTTCAGAGTGAAGAGGTACTGAATTATCATTGATGGCCAGAGTGGGCTTCACTAAAAACATGACACTTGACAAAGGTTTAAAATGAAGGAAGGCACAATGTGGGGATATGGAGGAAAAGCAGTCTGGGCCAAGAGGATGGTCAGCTGTGCTGCCCTGATAGAGAGTGTATCTGTGTGTCCAGGCCAACATGGGTGGGCATCAGACAGGTCATGGAGAGCCACTGGGTCTGTGGCCTCAACACCATTGTATGGATGAGGGCTTTCGCTCACAGTAACTTGGAGAGCTTCTGAAAGATTTGAGAAATGCTTTATCTGATGAACACTTAAAAAAAACACTTTAGTTTTAATATTGAGAAAACACAGTACAAAGGCAATGGGGGAAGTGAGAGATCTTGCTAGGAGACAACTGCAGTAACTCAGGCCAGAGGTCATGGTACTTATACAAAAGTGATAGGCAGGTTTCATGGAGATGATAAGAAATTATCTTATCTGGATGATGAGTTTTGAAGAAGGAGCATAAAGATTTGCTGACATATTGGACATGTGGAGTGAGAGGAAGAGAGAGGTCAAGGATGGTCTTCAGGTTTGTGTACTGAGTAGCTGGAAGGATGGTCATTAACTGAGATGGCGAAGACCACAGGTAGAGCAGATATGGAAAAGGAAAGAGGAGACTTTCGCATTTGGACACATTACCTTTGAGGTATCTATTTCACATCTGAAAGGAAATGCAAGTAGGCCATTTACTACACAAGACTGGCATTGACAGGAAGGATTCTAGCTGGAGCTACAACTTTGAGAGTCCTTAGCAGGAAGATTGTATTTAAAACCATGAGACTCAATGACATTAATACAGAAATGAATATCAATAAAGTCATGAGGAGTCCAAGGACTGAACTCTCATGCACTCCCACTAACAGAAGTAAGATTGATGAGGAGAAACCAGCAAAAGAGAAGAGGTAGTAGTGCTCACTGAGTTAGGAAGAAAACTGAGTTTTTCAGAAAACTAAAGTGAGAAAAACCTTTTCCAAGAGTTAATGCATCAATTTACTTTGGTATAAACCAATTTCTGGCCATATCACTTAGATGTTACCTAATATATATTTATTCTTGAATTAGATGGGACCAGCAACTATTTGTGAACCATATTCTAAAATTTCTTGCCCATGTTCAAGCTTTATCTATAAAATAAATGCACTTTCAACATTTCAGTATATGAAGTACTGAAATTTTAAATTGTCAATGAAATGTATTACCTAAATATGACATCATTGAAAAAAAAAAAAAGAGCAAATGCAAATAAAGCATGCTGTAGACAGAATGTTTGTGTTCCCATCCAAACTCATATATTGAAAATTAAACTCTGGATGTGATGGTATTAGGAGGTGGGAGTCTCTTGAGCAGTGATTAGGTTATGAAGATGGAAAACAATCAAATCTGGGGTTAAGCATTGCATTTAGTCTTTTTTGATTGCTTCCATCTCAAATAGTTCCTAAGTCTTTCCTTAACTTCCATGACCTTGGCATTTGAATATTATAGACTTTTTAAATAGAACATCTGTCAGCATCTTCTTCATGATTACATTCAGTTTATTGACCTTTGGCAGGAACATCACAGAAATGGTGCTACATCCTTCTCATTGCATCTTATCAGTGGTGCATGATTCTGTTTGTCTCATTACTGATATCCCCTTAGATCTCTTGATTAAGGTGTGTTGTGGGTTTGAATTACATTTCCCAAGAAGATAAGTTAAAATCTTAATCCTGGTGACCTGTGAGTGCTACCTTATTTGGAAATAAGGTCTCTGTGCATGTAATCAAGCTAAGATGAGGTCATGCTGGAGTAGTATGGGCCCTCAATCCAAGGATTGGTATATTTATAAGATACAAATAGAGAGAAGACACAGATATAGGGAAGAAGGCTGCATGATGACAGAAGCAGAGATTGGAGTGATGTGTCTATGAGCCGAAAGTACACTGAGGATTGCCAGCAAAGAGCAGAAGCCATAAGTGGCTAGGAAGGACTTCTCCTAGAGCACTCAGAGGGATCCTAGTCCTGCTTTCTTATTGACTTTGGACTTTGACCGTTCAAAGTTGTGAAAGAATAAACTTGTTCATTTCACATCACCCAGTTTGTGGTCATCTGTTAACTGCAGCTCTAGGAAATTAATGCTGTGTAGTATCTGCCAAATTTCTCTACAGTAAAACTACTTTTTAAAAATAGTAAATATGCCTTTTTTTTCCTCCTCATGAGGAGTGTCCCTTGAGATTAGGTAAGAAAGTCCCTTACAAAACTTTTACTTCTCATTTTTCAGCATCCATTGGTGTTTCTTGACTTGTTTATTTTCCTTATTATGGCCAATGATGACTTTTCTAATGGTATTGTTCCTCCTATGTGTATCTGTTGGCATTTTACTTTAAGGAAGAGATTGTTTTCTCCATTTATTTCTTTTTATTTTTATACCTCTATAGATTCATTAGTCAATGGGGTTATAAGTTGCTATCATATGGTGATGTTCAGATTCATCTTGCTATGGAAGTGTTGCTGCATGAAGATGTTCTCAGGGAACAGTGGCAAGGAACATATATACATCAACACAGACATACACACACACCATTGAAATCCATACTTCTTTCTATATCTGCTTATCTACACACTGAAGACCATGATTCACACTCACTTCCTCCAATTTCAGTCCAGCAACAGAGGGTTTATTTAAATTTTCTTCCTTTTCATACTTATAACTCCTTTCTCTGACAATAGGATGCTGGCTTCCAATATCCTCCACATATTTTATTATTCATTTAACATCCTTATATTTAACCAATCTCTTTCACTGCTCTACCTCTAAATCTTTTCCCTACACTATGTAGATGCCTTTGTCAAAAATTAAAACAGGTTGCCATTCCTTCTCTGTGTAGATGCCCTCCAAAGGTTTGGAGATGCTCAATGAGCTCTAGAGGCACTGCAGTGGGAAGTCTTCTTCACTCTATGACAGGCTTTCATGATCCCTGCACTGCATGGATACCACCTTCACCTTGCCTGGACTCCAGTAGTCTTGCCAGTTTGTGACCATACTACCTCCCTACTGGGACATCTGGTGCCAGCCTGGGAGAAAGCAAGGAAGGAAGGAAGACATTCACAGTGTATCTCATCATTTTTCAGTTGACTCTTAGATTTTCCAATAGAACACAATAATATCAGCAAATAATGATAGATCCTCTACTGACTTTCTAATATTTTATCGAATTGCACTTCCAGGAAAATGATGATTAATATAAAGCTAATATATTTTGTCTTACTTAAATGGAAATGTTTATAGTGTTTCAAGTTTGTGCAAATATTGGCAGTTGAGTTAGACTTTATTATATTAGAAATAGATATTAATTCCCTTTTCATTTAATTTCTGTCAAGAATAAATGTTCAATTGTATCAAATATATTATTGGCAAATATTGAGGTAATAGTTTGACTTTTTCCCTATACTCAAACATCCAAATAAATATCTTAATGTTAAAACATTCTCACATTTTTAGAAAAAACACTAGTTGTTCAAATCACATCATTCTTTAATTTTATGGCTATTTTAAATATGACCATTTTTCAGGAATTTTATATCATTTATTATGCAATGGTCTTCACATGTTGATATCAATCAGGATTATACTAATTTTGGGAAATGAATCTAAAAGATTCTTGTCTAATTTATGCTTCAAAACAGTTAAATAAAATAGAAATTATTTCATCTGTGGGCAACTTGCTTGTGAAATATTAATACACAGGGCCATTTTGAAAGGAAGGATGTATATCTCTACAACTTTAAATATTTCTTCCCTTGTTAGCAAGTTATTCAGATATTCTTCTTCCTCCTGATAATGTTTTAGTAATGCGTGTTTTCCTAGAAAACAATTTGTTTAATTGTTACCTTCAAATTTACTTTCAAAGAGACCTATAATGTTTAACATCTCTTTTGCATTTGCATGCATGGTCTTTTAAAATATGTGTTGTGCATCTCGACTTCTTTCTCTTTCACTCACATCTCTCTTTCTGGCAATTCTGCTGAAGTTTTGTTTATTTCAAAGCTCAGCACATTTTTCTGCAAAGGGCCAGGGAATGAAAATATAGGCTTTGGGGGCCATATGGCCTTTGTCACAAATACTTAACTCTGCTCTTGTAGCATGAAAGTAGCCAGAGACAGGACATAAATGAATGAACGTGGCCAGGTTCCCATACAACTTTATTATGGACACTGAAATTTGAATTTCATATAATTTTCATGTGTCATGAAATATTATTCCTCATTCCTTCCCGCCCCCGGCCCCCCAACTAGTTAAAAATCTAAAAACCATTTGAACCTAAGTGTAATATAAAAACAGGTGGCAGGCAGGATTTGGCCTACAGGCCACAGTTTTCCAGCCCCTAGTCTATTTCACAGATTTGGGCAAAACAAAACAAAACAAACAAAACAAAAACCCACTTATATTTGTTTATCAGATCTAATTCTTTGTTCTCTAAATTATTTAACATTGAATAATTTAGTCATCCTTTCTATCCACTGCTATTAATCTTGATTTTTTTCTATCTTCTTGAATTAAATACTTGATTTTTCTCTAATGTTTCATGACTATTCAAGTGTACAAAAATCTGTATAATAATATAACAAACAACTAAATCCCTATTACCTTGCTTAATAAGTGAAAGATTACAAATAGAGAAAAGCACTTCTGTGTTTGGCAGCCGGGTGAACAAACAAGCTTTCATACCTTCCCAATGGAAACCATTTTAGAAAGAAAAAAAAAAAAGCTGGATTAATTGTGTTTTGAAATCTATCACTGAGCTAGATAAACAGAAGGAATCAACAGAAGGCTGAAAACAGTTTAAAATTAGGGACCACAAAAGGTTGATCAAAAGTCAGGCAACTTTGGCCCTAAGAGGGTTCTTGCCAACTCTTTGTGATCCAGATCTTCTCTTGTGATTCCTAAGGGAACACCAGAGGGCAAGAATCTCTCCTGGGCTCTCCTGGAGCAAAGAGCCAGAGCTTAGGGGCCACCCCCTTAGGAAAGGGTGAGTACAAATTAAAATAGCATGGCTTGAACTGGGCTCTGTGAGGGAAAAATCACCTCCCTGAATTGCTTTCACACCTCCTTGCAGCCTGAATTCAAACTGCCTATGTGGTTGAAAATCTGGAAGTGAGAATTTAATATAAACAGGTCTCAGACTGCTAGTGCTTTCAGGTGATTGGCAGAAAAGCAAATAAAAATCTGCTCAAAGTAAGGCTATATCAGGTAAGTCTGAAAAAAAATTCTGCAAGACACATGGGCACACATTTTAAAATCTCCAAAGAAAATAACAGAAATAATAAAGAAAACCTCAGTCTGAACATGGTTCAGATAGTGGAATTACCAGATTTAGAATAAAAATAAGTAGGTTTAATATGCTTTAATGTAGAGAGGTGCCTGGGTGGCTCAGTCAGTTAAGCATTTGACTCTTGGTTTTATCTCAGGTCATGATCTCATGGGTCATGGGATGGAGTCCCTCATTGACTCCATACTCAGCTGGGTTTGTCTTTACCTCTCTGCTCCTCCCCCCTCACTCTTCTTCTTTCTTTCTCTCAAATAAGTAAATAAATAAAATCTTTAAAAAATATATGTTCTAATGTAGAAAAGAGAGGCTTGAAAATGTGAGAAGGGAGCATGATACCTTTTTTAAAAAAGATCTTATTTATTTATTCATGAGAGACACAGATAGGCAGAGACAGAGGCAGAGGGAGAAGCAGGTTCCATGCAGGGAGCCTGATGTGGATCCTGGGACTCCAGGATCACGCCCTGGGCCGAAGGCAGACAACCGCTGAGCCAGCCAGGCGCCCTGGAGCATGATACTTTAAAATGACTTTGAATATTTGAAAAAGAACAGAATGAAGCGACTAGAAATGAAAAAGATGATTAAGCTTTTTTCAAGATTAGAAAGAGCAAATTAGAGAAAACCAAAGAGAGATTTGAATTCATGAATAGAAGTTAGACTAAAAATATTACCAAAATGCAACCCAGAGAAAAACAAAGAAGTGGAAGTATAAAGGGCAAAGAGATTAAATGACCAAGATGTTATTATACATATAATGTGTATCTGATATAAAGGTATATGTATTGATATGTGTGTATATACATATATGTATCTATATAATAAACATGCATGTATATATCAGAGATCTAGAGGAAGGAAATAGTGTGATGAGGAATTAACATTCTAAAATATAATGGCTAGGAACTTTACTGAATTATTAAATAACACTAAATCCAAAATCTGAGAAGCCCCAAAATTCTAAAGCAAACTGCAAAGAAATGTACACACAGTAAGAAAACTTCATGACACCAAAAAGAATGATCAGTTAGAAAAGGGAGATCACCTAAAGGAAATGGAAATTATACTGACAGCTGAATTTCTAGCAGTAACAATGGAAATGGGAAGAAAGGAAAATAATATCTTTAGTGTGCTGAGAGGGGAAAAAAAAGCAAAATGATATTTTAAGGAAGTAAGGCTATCATTAATTATCTAGTGCAGATAGAAATAATATCTCAAATGGAAAGCATGAGATGCAAAAAGAAATATGTTGAAAGGCAACAGTGAATATGTAGACACAATTTTGTATTGTGAATTTTACTGAGTTTCATATTGTTCTGTGGCTCCATGCATTTCTGTTTCCCATAATTCAGTAAGAGGAGTTTAATGATAGGTTCAGGTCTCCATCTTAAAAGAAAGATTTGTTACTATAAAAAATTTTAAATAAATATAATGCATGCATGTTGCACACAGGAAAAGAAAAGCAGAAAAATAAATGTAAGTTATCATTTATCAGTTATTAATATTTCAATATATTACTTACTTAATTAGTTAATTATTTTAGAAAGGGATTGGGGGAGAGGAATAAAGGGAGAAAGAGAGAATCTTAAGCAGACCTGGGGCTTGAACACCACCCTGACATCATGACCTGAGCCAAAATCAAGAATCAGACCATTTAAACATCGGAGAAGCCCAGGCGCCGCCGCTCAACATATTACTTTTAGTCGTATCTATTGAGACTTTTCACTTAATTAGATTCATGTTCTAAAGCTTTTGAGTCACTACTCTAAAATGAGACTTTTCCGTAACGTTGAAAATTCTTCAGAAATTTCTACACTAATCACTAAATCACTTTCTATGGCTACATTCTGTCCTTTGTACAAGAAAGTGGCTGAGACTAGCTAAATGCTCACCAATCCCATTTCCTCTTCTTAGGCACACAGGTTATTTTTTCTTAGCCTTTCTGGCATTAGTTTGGGGCTAGCAACTGTCTTCTGGCCAGTGAAATAACAGAACTGAGTGATGGTTTCCAGGCAAGACCCTAGAATGCCTCAAGGATCCTCCTCTAACTGAAGGCGAGGCCAGTAGAGGGCTCTGGTAATGTTAGTGGTTGGCCAGGAGTTGTAGTCTAAGTTTCCTCCTATTGGTGCTCGTTTAGAAGTAGAGGGCTGAGACCAGACAGCATAAGAAGGGGGTTATAGAATATAACACAACCATCATATGGGGAAAGCAGCTAAAAAAGTTTATATACTGTTGTCATTAGTTTCAGAAGAAAAAAACCCAACCTTAGATAACCTCTAGTGATAGCTCTCATTAGCTTGAGTGAGACCATTTGTTCATGGTTTGTAGTGATTGCACCCTTTCCAGGGCATACATAGCAGGCATTTTAAGAAAAAGTGCCCCAATGCCACTTCCTGGTTATGTGATAGCATTTTCTATCTTTTGTCATTTTACTGTTGAATTTAGAATATATTTTTTAAATCCGTGAGCTTTTTATATATTACACGTATTTTACAAATGTTTCCCATTTTATTGGTTGCCTTTACAATTTATGATATTTCAGATACAAAACTTTTAACTTTTTAAATCTTAGGAGGCCAGACTTATTTTTTTTTGGTGCTTATAATTCCTTCCACTGATTTTTATTCTTAGAACTTCAGCTATCCTAAAACAAATATTTATTTTTCCTAGATAGGCTTTAAGGTCTACATTACATTTGCACTCTGTCTAGAATTCATTTTGTTATGTTTCCAGGTGGGAGTTAATATTTAACATTGACATTAAAAATAATTAAAAACCCAAAAAATATAATTCTGCTCTTAAATTGTGTGTGTATTGAGCAAGTGCTAACTGCTTTTTATGCACTGCTTAATTTAATCCTTATAACCATCCAATGAGATAATACTGTTACTAGCATCCTGTTTTAGAGATGAAGAACAAAACCTGGGATCTTTAAGTATCTAACCTATGATGACAGTGCTGGGAAGTACGGGAACAGAACCTGAGTTCAGCCCAGCTGACTGCATGCCCCAAGCTTGCACTCTTGACTCCTGTGCTGTCTGGCACTTTTCATGTAGGTGTAAGGATGATATCTGTAGAGTCAAGGCAATACTTTATTGTACACAATTTTTACTGTTCATGAAGTATCAGTTCCATTCCATTTATCTCTCTGACTCATACATTATCTCATTATTAAAATATTAGTAATTCTCAAAGAATCATATCTGATGTCATTCTACATTAATCTTTTAGCATTTCCTCAACTAATTGCAA
This sequence comes from Canis lupus baileyi, assembly GCF_048164855.1. Taxonomy (NCBI): domain Eukaryota; kingdom Metazoa; phylum Chordata; class Mammalia; order Carnivora; family Canidae; genus Canis; species Canis lupus. The sequence goes on from NC_132865.1 coordinate 37,787,980, forward strand.
CTTCATTTTTCTATGAATTTCAATTATACTTTAGACATTTTCTTTTGGAATTCACTCTTGGGAAATTTTGAATATTCATCCTTTTTTATTTAACAATTATTTGTAGGGGCCTGGCTGGCTCAATCAGTTAAGCATCGGATTTCTGGTTTCAGCTCAGGTCATGATCTCAGGGTCCTGAGATGAAGCCCCACGGCTAGCTTCCACATTCAGGGGGAAGTCTGCTTGAGATTCTCTCTCCCTCTGCCCCTTACCCTGCTTGCATGTTGTTCTCTCTCTCTCAAATAAATAAATAAAATCTTTAAAAAATAATAATTATTATAGGTACACTTGTCTTAGGTCCTATAGTAGATTACAACCTTTTTTAAAGACATGGGATTTATCTATAGCACCTACACTATGATTTGTCATGGTTATTCAATAAATCATTGCCTGATTTGATTCTTTTAAATTTGATCATATTGATTGCATTTGGTTTACTTAACGCATACTATTGTATGCATGTCAACTACCTGTCAGACTTTGTTCTAATGCACACAACAACTTGGTAAGGCAGGAACTATTACTGTCCCATTCTCACAATGGGGAAATTGAGGCATGGACAAATCAGAATTTAAAGCCAGACTGGCTGGCTCTGGCCTGCATATGATGTATTCATTGTGTTATTCACTCTTCTGACGATTGGAGTGTTCGGTGGTAGGAGATGGCTGGTATTTGAAGTTACTGCAGAGGCTATAAGACTTCACTTGGACAGATGGTAAAATACAGGTAGGCTGAGAGAGTAAAAGCTTTCTCAGTAGAAGAAACAGCTTACATAACATGGGAAAAGCAGAAGCATATCATTTGTGGAAATCAAGCAGACTTAGTGGCAGATATCTGTTGAGACACCACATGACTGGTGGGAAAATATGTTACCAACAAGTCATTGTTATTTTAAAAATAATTTCTGATACGTAATTTTTTAATCAGATCTAAGCAATTTATAATTTTACTTTCCCCTAGCATTCCACTATTTTTTCCCCTTCTGTGCACATCGTTAAAAAGAAAAACAAATGCCAAGCAGCAATCGAATTTGCATGTCACATTTGACTTGCATTTTCCAGGCAAAAGTTGTGGCAAGTTGGGGGAATTATGCTGTCCCAAATTTTTTTCAACAAGACATCATAGTAGATTATCTGGCTGCCACCACTTATTGCCGTGCAGCTGCTCCCCTGTTCTGTTTGTCCTAAGCTCTCTCGAACTCTGTGGAAGTCAGATGGATGCAAAACATACTGGGAGGCAGGCTGGCTTAACAGTAATAAGGAGGCAGGTTGAGCATCCAGTGAGGAGGCAGGCAGGACTGGTGGAACAAGTCCAGCTTCTACAAACTATTTTCTGTTTGATATGCTAACACATTTTTGGAACTTGTCTCCCTTAATTCAAGAGAAAAAAAAAAAAGCTTTTTTGTGTGTGTAAGCCTCAAAAATTGTCCCCCAAACCTCTTTCGTTTATAGTGTTTGACCTTACTGAAGATGTACCATGACCATTCCATTTTGAAAAAGGGGAAGTCAGAGAGATGTCAGAGAGAGAGAAAATGAAATTTTCATCAAGTAAAATTTCTGCACAGATATTTCAGAAGGATTCATAATTCTGTGGCTGTATACAAATGATCCATTCTGTTAATCTGAATTTCTAGGGTCATTAAAATTTTTTTCTCTGCTCTGGAGTAGTTTATTACTTAGAGAGAGAGGGGGAAAAAGCCAGCTTAAAACCAGGTAAGGGAAGAAAGCTGACAAAAACATAAATTAGAGGAAGAACTTAATTTAAAAAGTGTCAAAAAGGATAGATAGTCTTAGTTCAATAATAAAGCCTGGTTCAAGAGCCTTCTATCTTTAAATAAAGCGTTCAAGCACTCTATTACCTGTATACAACCAATCTTTGATTTCCAATCTAAGTCTATTTTTGCTTCTCGTGATTAGCATACAAATGTGAAAAAAAGAAAAAAAAGTGGTTACATGCGTGACGATTAGGACATGCCTTTGACTTTAATGTCACTGGTTTGTCAGGCTAGAGGTGAGGAAATGAATTGCTGCTGGATGGGCTCCTTAGAGGTAAATCTTGTCTGAAAATGACTCCTATCTATCTCCTTTTATTTGCATTCTGAGTTCATCATACAAACTGCAAGCACATAAGCATATATTTGTTTTTAAAAGAAATAAAGTGCAATAGCATACAGCAACTTGCAAGTAATGTGAGCAGGCTGTGAGCTGTGTATGATAACTCTGGGCAGTACTGTCTCTTTGCACAGTAGCTGTGAGTCCAGAGACTTAGCCTAAACATGGGGGCTCTGACCTGTCAAGAATCATGTGCTAGATGCAAGAAATGAGAGAATGAAGTGTTGAGGCAAATCTCAGGTTGGCTGCTGACTCAATGACAGGAGCACCTGAGACTGAAGGAATATTCTTCTGGTTTTACCTTCAAGGATGGTGTTGAAAGGTACTCCCAGTCTGTGGGTTTTGTGAAAATGGCACCTCATTTACTCTTGTATGAGTAGGGGGAAAGCCCACAATAGCTAAAATGTAAACTTCCCTAATAAAATTGCTAGCAAAGGACATATGCCAGATCCCTGCCTTCCAGGTTCATGTGAGTCTTTTTGGAAATCTCTAAAGAGAGGGTCCTGGATGGCAAGAGACTCTGGCTGGTTTCTGGTGCCTGAGGCGTGCTGAAACGGCAAGCTGCTTGGTGGGCTTGGTCCCGGGATGAGGGGCACTGCAGCATCAGTGGCTGCTGACGGATGGCCCCATTTACATCAAAGGCAGTTATTATGCATGAAACCACTCAGGCATCATTTGTTTCAGGGAGTTCAGTCCATTTTTCAGTTCCTTTCTGGTTCAGGGTCAGAAGAAAATGAAGGATCTCAGGTTGGCTTCATTGGGGGCCAATGATACTTCTCTTGTATTTACATCAAATTCGTTTAAAGAGTATCACACTTGTAGTATGTGAAAATGTCCTTTCTGTAAGAAACTATGATATGGCTGGAGCCCCTATTCACACTGCACACAAATTAATCTAAACAGATAAACTATGCCTGGGACTCATATGGACACTCCGTCATGCACTTGTGAGCTGTGTACAATGAGGAGGATGTCCACTATGTGCAAATATGCATGGAAAACCAGGCCACAAGCCACGGTCAGAAATGCCAAGTCAGCTTTTAGTGTCACTTGAATTTGAACTTAAAGGAAACAATCTTATCTCACTTTTAGATAAGGCTTCACATTCCGTTCAGGACAAGAAATGATTGATATGGTTTTTGGAGCTCCACTCAGAAGATTACTAACAATTGTAAAGTGCACTATAGTTTTAAAACAATATATTATGTATATACAACAAAGAAGGCATTACCCCACTTATCAATGAGGAAACTGAGTCTCCAAGTAGTGTAATCAAATTTTATAGATGAAATAGATAAAATAATGGAAGCAAACATACGAAAATAGAAAAATAAATTTCCATGTAAAGAATACATCCAGAACCGTATTCTGGATGCAATAAATGAGAACGCATAGCGTTGTGATGAGTGTTGTGTTGGCTACTGACCCAGCGTTTGGAAACACCCGGTCAAAGCACTTTTAACTTTTGTCTTTTATCACAGAGCAGAAGGATGATGGGCTAGCACTTCATAGATAAGAAAGAACATACTTAACTCTATACACGTTCTATAAGTTACTCACCACTATAGCATATGCTGTGTATGCAAGATGTTCTTGCTTTTTTTCATTTCCTTGGGATGGTCAGGACAGGCAGCCCTGTCCATGCAGCAGGCCAGGGAGCTTCTCAGGCTATCTTCTCAGATAGCCGGGACCTGCAGAGCAGTGTCAAGTCTGCATCTGCCTCTACCCTTTATCTCTTCCACTATTCTGTGTTACCCTTTTAGTATCTCTCTAATGGATCATGAAAGTTAATGGAAAACTGAAACACTTCACGTATAATTTTGCAGAATTGAGGCTTCTGCTATTTTGTTTGTACCTGTGGCAGAACCACACTGAGGGGGGATCTGTATGGGTATATAAATGTCTATACATATGGAATCCAAAGTCCAGAGAAAGCGCACATAATTTTTAAAATCTTCCAACCTTCTATAGACATTGTGAGGCCATGATAGAATGTAACTTAATTTGATGAGTTCTGTGTGCCTATTTGTTCATAGGAAAGAGGCCAGAATAACTTCATTATACACAGATCTCATATCTGAGATTTTCTTCCTTTATTTGAAAGGAGGAGACAGAATTGATTGACAACCTAATTTCTAAGCATTAGTGTCTCAGTATTACAAAACCAAGGCTCTGTGTTTATTTGCTTGTGAAATAAGGTTTTGTAGATGAGCTCCATCATTTAAAAACACTCAATTGTAAATCTGAATAAAAGTAAAAACAATTAAACTCAATAGATACACACTGGCATTAAATGCCTTCCTCAGTATTCCCAGTGTCACTGAAGGGAATGTCTAGCCAAGACTGTTCCCTATAGGATGGCGTGTAGGGCTTATTCATTTTATGTTAATAACCTGTTGTAGTCCAGACTGAGAAGATTCTGCTCGATAGATACACACCTGAGGCTGTTCAAGGTAGTAGGTAGACATACTTGTAAGAAATAATTTCTTCCAGTGTCATTGCATCTGCTAGCAGATATTCATGCACACAGAATATATTTAGTGAAACATTTTTTCCATTGATGCACACACATGCACAAACTGTAACCAGTACTGTTTGTCTTCGTGCTGTTGTATGATGTAGGACCATCTGGCTTCCAAACACCAGCACTTCTAACATCAGGGCATTTCTGTGCATAAGGGAAGTGATGCTCTTTTATTAAAACATGTAAACAGGTACTTTTTAAGCACCGTGCAAAAATAAATGCTTTTTTCAGTATTAATGCATGGGGCACTGGGCTGTTACCAGTTAGCATGTTTCTAAATCTTGAAGGTAAATATTTTTCTGAGAGAAGAGTTGAGAATATCTATTTTAGTGATAATATCTATTTTAGAGAAGCTTATGCACATTTTCAGTCATCATATGAATACTACGTGAAAGAATAAAGAATGTACCTATTCACGAAACTGAAAACTAAGAAGTAAAAAGGTCATTTCCTTTTTACTTTATGTTTCCTTTATCATAAGAGTTATTGTAAACCAAAAGATGAAAACATAGGAATATATTTTGAACAAAATTAAGCAGTTGCAGATCTTTATAGCACATGGGTTCTTCTGGAGTACAATTAATGTAAAGCATTTATCAGTGGTCCTATTACAGTGATATTACAAAACAGAGGAATAGTCTAGGTTGCTTTCCTATTTTACTTAATTTACCACAATCTAAAGTTTCTTTGATAAATAGTAGATGAATTTTGTTTTTCCTAAGCAAACCACAGCAAGCCTTACCAAGCATTCAGGACCTCGACAAACTAATTGAGCTTCCATGGTGTGCCAGCCACTGTGCGCATAGAGCAGAGAGACAGTTCAGAGACAGAGCATGTGTGACCTGTATATTGGGCAGCTGGTAAATACTGAAGTTCATTCAGCAAATGTTTGGTCACACCTACTGTGTGCTTAGCACTGGGGATTGAACAGTGGACAAGGCGATCGTGTCTCGGCCAGGGACCTTATATTGTGGTGGGAAGGAGAGTCTCAGTAGCTGGTAAGTATCAGGCAGTGATGGACACCAATGAAACCATCAGAGTGTTCTGCTGGGGAGAGATGATGGTGCTGACTTAGTGGTGGCATCAAGCACAGTGAAGCGTGCCCTGGGGGAAACAACCAGCACAAAGACCTAGGACAGGAATGAGGCAGTAGGGAGCATCACCCAGGCTTAAATGTAAGGCTGTTCTTGTTTTGTTTTGTTTTGTTTTTTCTTCAGATTAAACCTTGTTTTTATCATCTGAAGAGAGGTAGGATTCTGAGGAAAGATTGCTCGTTCAGTTATGCTTCGTTCAGTTATGCTAACAGCAGCTCTGATGATCATCTGGGAAAATAAAAAAATTCCAGGACTTCCACCCAGGGACATGGCTCTGCAAGTATCTGAGGAAGCACAAGCCCAAGGCTGTGCCTGTGATCCCTCATTTGAAGCCCAGAGAAACAAGGTTGACTCCCATAAAATTCATGTGAACTAAATTGTACTAGACAGGAGTCCCTGCCCACTAGTGCAGAGAATGTAACCATATTTTATACAAGGCCTGGTAGTCTCTCAGGGCGTGCATTATGCTCCATAGGCAGAGAAACTTAACTTCAATCCCACCTGGAGTTACTGACTGAGCAGACTGATGCAATGCCCAGAGTTGGGATAGGAGTGTCCTACTTACCACCCTCATCTATTCCATCCATTGCCCTTGAGGCCCGACAGCTCCCTCTGCTGTCTTTCTTTCTCTCTGCCTCTTCTGGGAGAAATTCTATGAAGAGTTAGTTTGAGATTTTTTTTTTTTTTTTTTTTTTTAGTTTGAGATATTTATCTGTTGTCTAAAAATCTCTTATAGAACTAAGCTTTTTTTTTTTTTTTTTTTTTTTTTTTTTTTTAAAGATTTTATTTATTTATTCATGAGATACACATAGAGAGAGGCAAAGACACAGGCAGAAGGAGAAGCAGGCTCCACGCAGGCCCAATGTGGGACTCGATCCTGGGTCTCCAGGATCACACCCCGGGCTGCAGGCGGCGCTAAACCGCTGCGCCACCGGGGCTGCCCTAGAACTAAGCTTTTAAATTGTGTTTTTACTTGCTTGTTTGTTTAAAATAAAGTTAGAAAAGGTTTGTAACTACTCTTTCTCCCTCCTGTACTTTGTCTCTAAGACAAATAGCACAGAGACATCACCTTGTCTCATACAATGAAATACAAGGACAGAATCTCATTAATATAGCAAAACATGATCTAGACAATCTAACTGTAGTCTTAACATATAACGTAATTATTTAAAAAAATATTCAGCAATGCTTGCAAAATTTTTGGTATCTTGGATAGATTTTATGTACATTGAAATCTGGGGATGACCATCATTTTGAATTTCTTCTATTTTATCTAGACTTTTATGTATTTCAATGCTAATCTTTTAAAATGCCTACTAGAGTTTAGGTTTTTATTTTTGAACAGTTTTCTTATAACAGTCAGTAACATGTTCCTGCCTTAGATACTGTGCATAATACACTTTTGCCGTCTTTTCTTTAGACTAGTGGTTCTCAAACTTGACAGTGTTTTACACTTAACCAGAATCATCTCAAGGGCTTGTTAAATCGCTGACTTCCTGGAGTTTCAGATTCAATAGGTCTGGGAGGGGGCACAAGAATTTGCATTTCTAAGTTCCCAGGTGATGCTGGTCCAGAGCCCAAACTTTGAGAGCCAGAGAGTTGGTGATTATCTAGTAGCCAGATAATATTGCTGTGAGGCAGCATAGTTTAGAGAAATAAACATGCATTTTGGAGTCAGACATATCTGAGTTCAAATGTGAGGAAAATCCCGAATGCCTGGCCCTGGATAATTAATGCCGAACGGAGGCTATCCCTCTTCCTGTGCTCATTAGTACACCCCAGCCACTGGCCAGCTGTTGTAATTTTTTATAATCCTCATAGCCTCATAAATTGAGAAAGTTCGTAACAAGGAACAAATGGTAATAATGATAACATGAATACCTTATATTTGTGTGGAATTTACAGCTTAAAAAATACCACGTACAAGAAGGCAATATGGCACAGAAAAATTATGGAACTTAGGTCCAACACCTGGGTTGGTTCTCTGCTATTTTATGCATGATGATATGACTTTAGGCAAGGCACTTTATCTCTTGAATGCTATTATTTTTTACATGTAAAATGGATAAAAAAAAAAAGTAATGCCAGCTTCTTACTGTGCCTAATACCAAATGCAATATTGTTTCTTTTTAAAGCTTATATATTTTTTTGTTTCTAAATGTGGACATTTGGGAATTGACTAAAAGTCAACCTCATATGAAGAGTTTTTCAGTTGTATATGATTGCTTACATTGTTGTGGAATAACAGAAAAAGAATCAACCTCACAAATGGCACTTTGATTTGTCAATGACCATATTATAGGAAAGGCATGCTTCTTGAGGGAAAGAGACAACGAAGACCAACAGAAAAATGTGGCAGAGACTGGACATTTTCCAAAGACCCCGAAGGACTTGATGGTATTTTCTGGTGTCAGCAGTAGGACCATCAGTTCAAGTTGTGACCTAAATCACTCAGGGGGCTCCAAGTTTACCCCCAAACACCTTCTGTATACCTTCAGAGTCATGATCTCCCCCTTTCTCACAGATCAAAAGCTTTGTGTAATTCTGGCCACTGACAGCCACATGTATGGAAGATTTGGAAACCCATGTGTTTTTTGGGCATACATCCTTACTCCCTACCAATCTAGGTCAGAGCCTGGCATCTGACCTCTCACTTTTAGGAGGAGAGGCTGGACACAAGTGAGAAAGGGAAGAAAAATACAAGGTAATTCTATTGTCGAGGTAGACACATTTCTCTCAGCAACAGAAAGTGAAACCAACAAAATGTATTTGGTTTATGGGATAAGAATTTCTATCTTCATTATATATTTCTAGTCTTTATTTCTAAGAGTAAAAGACAACAAGGAGGAAATGACCAAGATCTTAGCCTTCAACTTGGACCAGAATCAAACATGGTGGTAAAGGTATACAAAGATAAATATTCATTTCTCTTGTGTCACGGAAACTAAGTCCTGAGAACTTTGGAATTGAAAGAGATCTTAGAAGCTCCCCCTCCACCCCCACCTGGCGCCAATTCCCCTTATCCAGCTTTACTCCTTGTGGAAACTCTTGTCAAAAGCCTCTCTATAGACAACCATTCAGCCTCTCCACACATATTTCCAATGATAGGTTAGCATATGCTAGTGACATTTTCAAATATATCTTGTTTGAAACGTCCTTCCTTATGGCCAACATTCTCTTCCTTATTGCTTGAATTTATTATCTTAATTGTGCCTTCTGATGAGATACAAAATATAGGAGAAAAAATACCTTAAAAGTATGATAAGCAAGTTTCCTAAAGATATTTCCAAACCACACTGGGCAACTCATATAAGTAAAGTTACCTTTGATTTTTAAGGGGAAGAGGGAAGTATGTTTTCTCCTTCACTTTAATCCTCATTAGGGTTTTCAGATTCCCTATTGCAATCCCATCCTCCCTTCCTCCTCAATTCCTAAAGCTCAGATGCCCTGTTCTTTGGGACTCATAATCTATCATCAGCGATATTCTTTGTAACCTGAGTTTCTTTAACCTTCTGTTCTGACTCAAACCTGGTTTTTCCCTGAGGACACTGCATCCTCTGCAACTCTTGAGAAGTAGTGGCTGTTTTCTCTCCAAAGTTCATCAAGATAATGGGCATAGAGGGGAAACAGGTGTCCTTCTTAACCTCCAGAGCCCATCATCTCATCCTCCTACTCTCCGCTCCATTCTCTTTGTCCGTCCCTGAGCTATTGCTCTGCATCCTCGCTTACGGGTAGTCATTTGGACATCCCTCCATCACTTCCTCTGATTTCTGAAAGATTTTAGCTCCAGGCTCAGAGCCACACTCTTAAACAACAGGGTGATTTTTTTCAGGGTGATTTCGACATTCACATTGAATGTATGTCATTGATGATTCCTTTACAAATCCTAGCATTTCAATTCTTGTATTCATTCCAGCCACTCACTCTCATGGGTGTACCCCTTGGCAGGAACTGCAATGTTTCCTTGTCTCACTTTCAAGAATGTCTTCTGGGCACCACCACCTTTTCCTTCCCAGGCGTTCCAGCTCCCACATCCTTTGACCACAGTAGGGTCTAAAATCTTCTCTCACCAATATCCTAACTTTCTGTGATCAAACTCTCAAATCACATCCATGAGTACCACCTCAGCTCTATCCCCTCTCTGGCCTCCTCTTACTGTTTTAAAAAAATCTTTGGTTAAACATTTGATTAAAAAAAAAAAAACTTGGTTAAATGTTGTTTTTGCTTCTTTGCATCCATACCAGTGTGGCTGGATGGGCCTGGATTAAATTTCAACCAGGCTGACTAATCTCATTTTATTTTATTTTTTATAATGATAAATTTATTTTTTATTAGTGTTCAATTTGCCAACATACAGAATAACACCCAGTGCTCATCCGGTCAAGTGCCCCCCTCAGTGCCCGCCACCCAGTCACCCCCACCCCCCGCCCTCCTCCCCTTCCACCACCCCTAGTTCGTTTCCCAGAGTTAGGAGTCTTCATGTTCTGTCTCCCTTTCTGAAATTTCCTACCCATGTCTTCTCCTTTCCCCTCTATTCCCTTTCACTATTATTTATATTCCCCAAATGAATGAGACCATATAATGTTTGTCCTTCTCCGATTGACTTATTTCACTCAGCATGATACCCTCCAGTTCCATCCACGTTGGAGCAAATGGTGGGTATTTGTCATTTCTAATGGCTGAGTAATATTCCATTGTATACATAAACCACAGCTTCTTTATCCATTCATCTTTCGATGGACACCGAGGCTCCTTCCACAGTTTGGCTATTGTGGACATTGCTGCTAGAAACATCGGGGTGCAGGTGTCCTGGCGTTTCATTGCATCTGTATCTTTGGGGTAAATCCCCAGCAGTGCAATTGCTGGGTCGTAGGGCAGATCTATTTTTAACTCTTTGAGGAACCTCCACACAGTTTTCTAGAGTGGCTGCACCAGTTCACATTCCCACCAACAGTGCAAGAGGGATCCCTTTTCTCCGCATCCTCTCCAACATTTGTGGTTTCCTGCCTTATTAATTTTCCAGAATTAATATTGTGTAAATGTCCATGTTATCCAGGGCAATGTACACGTTTAATGCAATCCCTATCAAAATACCATGGACTTTCTTCAGAGAGTTAGAACAAATTATTTTAAGATTTGTGTGGAATCAGAAAAGACCCTGAATAGCCAGGGGAATTTTAAAAAACAAAACCATATCTGGGGGCATCACAATGCCAGATTTCAGGTTGTACTACAAAGCTGTGGTCATCAAGACAGTGTGGTACCGGCACAAAAACAGACACATAGATCAATGGAACAGAATAGAGAACCCAGAAGTGGACCCTCAACTTCCTGGTCAACTAATATTTGACAAAGGAGGAAAGACTATCAACTGGAAGAAAGTCTCTTCAATAAATGGTGCTGGGAAAATTGGGCATCCATATGCAGAAGAATGAAACTAGACCACTCTCTTTCACCAGACACAAAGATAAACTCATAATGGATGAAAGATCTAAATGTGAGACAAGATTCCATCAAAATCCTAGAGGAGAACACAGGCAACACCCTTTTTGGACTCGGCCACAGTAACTTCTTGCAAGATACATCCACGAAGGCAAAAGAAACAAAAGCAGAAATGAACTAATGGGACTTCATCAAGATAAGAAGTTTTTGCACAGCAAAGGATACAGTCAACAAAACTAAAGACAACCTACAGAATGGGAGAAGATATTTGCAAATGACCTATCAGATAAAGGGCTAGTTTCCAAGATCTATAAAGAACTTACTAAACTCAACAGCAATGAAACAAACAATCCAATCATGAAATGGGCCAAAGACATGAACAGAAATCTCACAGAGGAAGACAAAGACATGGCCAACACGCACATGAGAAAATGCTCCGCATCACCTGCCATCAGGGAAATACAAATCCAAACCACAATGAGATACCACCTCACACCAGTGAGAATGGGGAAAACTAATCTCATTTTAAATTGACGACTACAAATCTCATCCCTGACTCCACATTTCCCTAGTTTGTTCATGACTCTATTTTTAGATTTGGGTCTTCAAACTTCTAGTACCTCTTCCTCCATCCTCATTCTTCACTGATAAACTTTAAGAAAATTGAGGCCTTCAGAAGAGAACTCCTGCAAGGTACCATCTACCCACCTACCAGTGACTGCAGCAGAGGCTCAGTTCTCCTGCCTGAACCGTCAGTACTCTGATCAAAGGACAACTTGCACTTTCCCACTAGATTCATCCCTTCTCACCAATACAGGGTGTCTCAGCACCCCAGCAATTCACCTATTCTTTCCCTTCTGTTTTCCCTTTTCTCTTGGATTACCACCATCAGCATAGAAATGTCCTATCATTTCTCTCTTTTTATAATAGTTTCAGACACTACTTGGACTACTCTTCTTCCTCTACCTTCTGCCTTACTCCTCTGCTTTCCTTTTCAGCAAACCTGCTCAAAAGACTTGTCATACTCCCTGTACCTAATTCCTCATCTCTTCTCTCAGACTTTGCTTCCACTCAGGATTTCGCCCACCACTCCATAGAAACTGCTCTTCTTAGGGGCCACAGTGACATTAACATTGCTACACCTGCCAGTCACATCTCAATCTTACCCTTACCTGAATAATCAGCAGTATTTTATACGGTTAATCCTTCCTTGAAGCATTAACTTCATTATCACTGACTCCTGGAAATTCTTTTCTTTTTCCTTTTTTCCCCTCCCTCCTTCTTTCCCTCTTCCTTCTTAGCTCTTTCCTTCCTCTTTCATCCTTCCTTCCTACTTCCTTCCTTTTTTCTTTTTCTTTCTTTCTTTTTTTTTTTTTTTTCTTCAATCTAGACTTTCAGTTCACTGCCATCTCCTGGTTTTTCCTGTCAGCTTCTACGTTTCAACCTCCTTTGCTCCTACTTTGTCACTCACTCTACCTGTGAACTGTTGAGGGTGCTGGGTTACCAGGAGCCATCTCACAATCAGGCTTGTAGCTTTGAACACCATCATTGTATCCACAATCCTCACATCTCCAGCTTTCCCTGATCCTTAAACTCCTATATCAATGATCCCTATCACTCCTATATCAAACTTTCTTCTCAACATCTTCATCTCAGTGTCGATAGATACCTCTGTCTTGACATACCAAACATGCTCTCTATGTTCTTCTCAACATTTGTCTCTCCACCTTCTCTCTCTTTCTCAATTGGTGGCAGGTCTGTCCACCTGTAGTCAAGTCAAAGACTTTGGAGCCCTCCTTGATTCCTCTCTTTTCTTCTGTTTCATATGTAATTCATCAGCAAATCAATTCTAACTTCAAATATATCCAGAAGGTGATCATTTCTCACCACCTCCTCTCACTAGTGCTCTGGTTCAAGTTATAATCACCTCTTAACTGGATGATAGCCTCTTAACTGTTCTTCCTGATTCTACCCTTTTCTTCTTATACACTCTTCACAGTACAGTAGCTCAAGTGCTTATTTAAAAAATCAAATATGTCACTCTCTTACTCAAACCCTTCCTTTTTTCTTTTCTTTTTTTTTTAAGAGTGAAGGCCAGTTCCTCACATATCAAGGTCTTAGATAATCCACCCCTGGATACACTAGGTACCCTGCTCTGTCAGGCCCCTGCTTTTCTCTGCCTACAAGCAGGTACTATTGGAGCTTAATCCTTAACCCACGACCCACCCAAGGGCACCTACAACTTTGGAGGACAGCTCTGGTACTGACCGAGGGATTTATATCTCAAGCACTTCATTTTCTCTGCCTCAGGGCTGCTCTCTGACTTTGGATTGTACTCAACCTACACAGGGAAGGCCAGAAATGCCAGGTTGAACCCTTATTCAATAAGGGAGGGGAACATTATAGCTTCCTTACACCCTCATGGGGCTATTCTAATATGTGTTTCTTCCAGCCTCTCACTGGTTCCCAGTGGGCTTGAGCCCCAGTTGCTCTCAGTGGTAAGCTAGTCATCAGTGCACACTTTATGTTTCTATTTTAAGATGTCATATAATCAGAGTTTTTAGTGTTGAATCATTACTGAATGAATTACTGAAATTAAATAATCCAATTTTGACATGATGGATTATTTTTTTGGTGTATTATTAGAAGAATTGGACTAACATTTTGTTTAGAATTTTGTGTTGAAGCTCTCTAGTAAGATTATCTTGGAATTTTCTTTCACTATTTTTTATCCTTCCTCCTGATTTTGGTATTATTATTCTACTTCACCTCATAAAATGAGTTGAAAAGTTTCCACCTGTTTTTCAATTCTCTGCATGAGTTTACATATGTTGGAATCATCTATTCATTAATGCTCTGGTAAAATTGATTTGTTAAACTTTCTGGGACCATTTGTTTCTTTTTAAGGGAAGAATTTTATGTACCATTTCAATTTAATTAATGCTATGAGATCATTGGAAATCTAGATGATACCGAGTCAGGCTAATCTTTTATATTTTTAGAGGAACTCTGCTAATCATTTATCATTTTAGAGGAATCTGTTTGCTAATCAGTCTTCTAATGCAATGTAAAATTTTCATATTATTTTTATTCCTAATGCTTCTACAAATACTTCCCCTTTTGCAGTTCTAATATTGTTTATTTGTACTACTATTTTCCTAATCATTCTGACCTGAGTTTTCCCTTTTTAAATGTCTTTGAAAACAACTTTTGACTCTGATGAGCCCTTCAATTTTATTTTTATTTTAATTTGCATTAACATCTGCTATGTATTACTTCCTTTCTTATCTTTTTTTTTAATTAATTGTTTTCTTATTTATTATTTTCTTTAACTTAAACTGGCTGTTCAGCTCATTATTTTCAGAATATATTCCTTTTTGTGGAAAGCATTTAACGCTAAGTAGTACATGCATATCTACTTCAGATATACATACATTTAAGGCTTAAGAGTCAACAACAGTTTTAGATCTCACGGGTTATAATATCTCATATTATTGTTAACTTCTTTTAAGTGTGGGGTGTTTTTCTGTTTTGTTTTGTTTTTGAAGGAGGCAGAAAGAGAGAGAGAGGCAGGGGGAGGAGAGAGAAAAATCTTAAATGGACTCCACACTCAGAGTGGAGTCTGACACAAGGCTCGATCTTACAACCCTGAGATCATGACCTGAGCCAAAACCAAGAATCAGATGCTTAACAGACTGAACCACCCAGATGCCTCTGTAAGAGTGTTTTCTAATTGCCATAGGCTCAATGAGTTAGATAAAGTATTTAAAATTTTGATTTCTTAATGTGTTTTTTAAAGTTACTCTTTGTTATTATTGATTTTTAACTTAATTACCTTATGCTTAAAGAACATTGTCTTTATAATATTCTTTGAAATTTATATTCTTGAATATTGTATTTTCATAATATTCAGTATTTTTTAAGTTTTCATTTAAATTCCAGTTAGTTAATATACAGTGTAATGCTAGTTTCAGATATGCAGTATAGTGATTCAGCTCTTCCATACAACACTCAGTACTCATCAGAACAAGTGCACTCCTAAATCCACCTCAACTATTTCACCCATCCCCCTACTTGCCTCCCCTCTGGTAATTATCAGTTTGTTCTCTATACTTAAGTCTTTTTCTCACATGTTAACCTTCTTCATTTATTAATCCTTTTGTATGCCAGACTTGCATTTTGGATTTCTTTTCTTCCTATAGCACATTACTTAGAAGACCCCTTGTGGATGGGTCTATTTGTTATAAAGTCTTTGTTGTATTTGCCTAAAAATGGCTTTCTTTTTCTTTTGTTTTGGAAGATAGAATTGCTCACTTAATCGACTGGGTGGCACAGTTGATTAAGCATCCAACTCTTGATCTCAGCTTAGGTCATGATCTCAGGCTCCTGAGATTTAGCCCTGCTTGGGGACCCATGCTCAACATGGAGTCTGCTTAAGATTCTCTCTCGTTCTCCCTCTGCCCCTCCCACTCATGCTCTTTCTCTCAAATAAACAAATAAATCTTTAAAAAAAAAAAAAAGAATTGCTCACTTCACATAGCTAAGTTGGCAGTTATTTTCTCATGATTTTCCTAGCCTTTGGAGATGACCTCCAGAGTCCTGGCTTCCTTTTTTGTTGCAGAGAAGGCTCCTAGTAGTTTACTACATTTTTTTCAAGTAATTTCTTACTGTTTTCCAAATTTTCTTATTGATTTAGTAAGAGCTACATCTTCACTATCATGTGTATAGATTTTGTTTTATTTATTTTTACTGGAATTCATTGTGGTTCAGAAATATGAGGAAATTTTCATTCATTTCCTATTTGAGCTCCTTGATACTTCCTAATATTTTTTTGAGATTCCTATTAGACATATGTTAGCCCTTCTCATTTTAAAATCATTTTAATATTTTAAATTCTTTATCTCTTTGTGCTAATGTCTGGATAAATTCTTCAGACCTATCTCCCAGTTCTTCAAATGTGTCAAATTTGTTGTTTAGTCCATCTACCAAAATTCTTATTTTATTTGTTACATTCTTCATTGCTAGATGTGATAATTAGTTCTTTATCAAATCTGCTTAATTGTTTTTGATAGTTTCTTATTCATTAATCATAGAGTAATATGTTCACTTATTTCTTCACCAATGCTAAATTTATTTTATATTCTATAGCCATTATTTCCACAATTTGCAATTTTATGAGTATGATAACTGCTGTCCTTTTCTTTTGTTTACTGTCTCTCATTCATTTGTTTTATTTTATTTTTTTAAAGGTTTTATTTATTTATTCATGAGAGACACACAGAGAGGCAGAGACATAGGCAGAGAGAGAAGCAGGCTTCATTCAAGGAGCCTGATGTGGGACTCGATCCCTGGACTCCAGGATCATGCCCTGAGCCAAAGGCAGATGCTCAACCACTGAGCCACCCAGGTGTCCCCATTTGTTTTATTTTTATAAATCAAATTCATGTATTTTATTGTCTTTTGGAAAAAATATGCATTCATATGTATTGGAGCCTTATCTATAGAAATTCTTTGACGAGTGAGTAAAGATCTGTTCCTTCAGGAAAATTTGTGCTTGCTTCCATCAGGAGGCAACTGAGACCACTTTAATTCTTAACTTGATTTTTTTGAGGGGACTACAATAGTAGGTGGATTCAGGTGCCAAACCTACCTAAGGAACTAATTATTGTTATAACTTATTTTTATTATTGAAAGTATAACTGTTCACCATGCATATCTAAGTGCATATCTATCCACCTTCACTCAGAACCAGGTCCCAGGCAAGCAACTTCACTTTTAGTTATCCTAGATGAGTCAATTTTTTTTTCTTATTAATCTTTTCACTTGATGCATTTCTTTCCATGAGCTCAGGCTTCTCAAGTAGTGGAGGATGATATCTCTAATTCTTTTTTCCACATTGCCTGGCCATAGGCTTTATCACCATTCTCTCCATAGCCAACTAAAATCAAAGCTCCAGGAAACTAGGGATTGGCAGATGTTCCCAAAATATCTGTTAGCATCCTGTCTTGCTCTCACATGTACATATATTATTTATTTATTTAATCATTTTGCCTATGTTCAAAAATATTTTGTATTTTTATTTATTTTTCATGAGAAGGTGTTTTTTAAATTTTTACACTATTGACTCTAAATATTGCAAGCAAATGGCAACTACCTAATGCCTTCTCATCATCTGTGGGAAAAGAAACAAAACCAAAAAACCAAAAAACCTCTTTCCACAACTTATGATGCTGAAGGTAATCATTATGCTCATTTCTGGCTAAAAACCATTTAGTAGCATAGTGTCAGCATCTAGATCAAAATCCACAGCATCCTGTCCAAGATAAGTAATCCATAGCTGTCATAATCATTAGTAGATACAGTATTGTTATAGTCATCCAGAAACTTCTGTCTACATAATGTATATTTACAAGATAATTAATTTTATAATATTTATACATTTATATAACTTAGTGCAAAACCTGATGATGTATCAAATTCACTTCAATAATGGAATTGCTATCCTATGTGGTTGTCCAGGAAACAGAAAATTAAGGGTTATAGGATAAAAATGGTCTCAAAAGATGACTTTTTCTTCATGTTGAAAATGTATTTATGTCAACAACAAACCCTAAAATCTTAACAACTTTAAAAGTAATCCTAGAGTTTAAGGATGACCTAAAATGATTTTGGTATATTTTCTAATTATTGCTGATGATGCTAGCTTTGTTTCTCCTCTTAAAATTCCAATTTTTTAGTATTAACCTTGATGAATACACTATTTTTGAAATATTTATTTACTTATTTGAGGGAGAGAAAGAGAGAAAGAGAAGAAAGAGGGAGAGAGAGAGAAGAAAGAGAGAGAGAATGAACTAAGGAAGTGTAGAGGGAGAGGGAGAGAAATCCTCAAGCAGACTCCGTCCTGAGCATGGGGCCTGATGAAGACTTAATCCCAGAACCCTGAGATCACGAAGTGATCTGAAGTCAAGAGTCAGATACTTAACCAACTGAACTACTCAGATGCCCCTGAATACACTATCTTTTATGTTTAGTTTGTTTTGAAAGTATATTCGTTATCCAAATTCTCTTTGGGACAGCACAGCATATATAACCCAAACCATAAACAGACTGAATGATATTTAATAAATGTCTTCTGAAGTCTAAGAACATCATGAGATGGGAAATCCTTCTCTTGGTTTGAAATTTCAACATTGCAGCATAAGAAAGTGGAAGCAAGTACTACCTTCTGCTCTTCTGGGTATTATTGTATTTTAGGATAAACAGAAAAGCTATAATTTTCATGATTTCAGGGACCTGAAGCAAGAGAGGACTTGAACTGTCTTGTGACATTGTCAAGAAATAGGGCTCAGGATGATCAGGAACAAATGTAATGCATGTCTTCTACTGGTCTCTACCACACCAGGAAGTTTTAAACCACTCTTTGGGGCATTGTTCAGCACCAAACAACTCCTACCCTCACCTGTTCTCAGACAATCTCTAATCTAGAAAGCATCAAATACAGCTGAGGCATAAGAGATTTTGTAGCTTTGACCAGAATCTGGCCAAATAACTATTCATTTTCCACTCTCAAAATAGATTATTTAGTTCCCTGTGGAACTGGTTTTGTGAACGGTGACTGAGTTGGTTAGTTGTGCTAGGGCTGTGGGTGCAGATTCTGAGAGGCACCAATAGAAGGAACTGATTCCTCTCCTGGGACAAGGTGTTTGAGCTTCTTGCTGCCAAATACAGGATCCTGGAATGTTAAATATAACTTATCTAAAAGAACTGGAAAATAATTTTCTTTTTGGGTTTCTTGGAAGATAGTCTGTTCAGATAGGTGTGTGTGTGTGTGTGTGTGTGTGTGTATGATTATTTTTTCCTGGAATTATGAATCTCTAGAGAAATGCTTCTCCCATTTGTTTCTTGCTGTACTGGTGGGCTCTGATCTTCTAAATTTTAGAGACTTAGGATGTTTTTCTTTCATCTCACTTATGTGATCTGGGGATGAGAAGCACTGTGCTACAGGGCTGTGAAAAATCTCATGTTTATCACTATATGCGATTTGCTCAGGAATAGGGTCCACAGCTTTTATCAGCATCACAAAATGCTTTGTGATACCCTCTTCTTAAAAAATATTAAATGATTTATTATAACAGCCTATCTCATAGATAAGTCTGCTTAGTTTCTAGAAATCATAGCATATTTTCTATAATTCCTCCAACTTTTTAGTTAGGAGGATAATAATTTACTACGGATAAACATCTACTTGCACTGTACTTGTATTTCAGTAATGAAGAAATTATTATTGTTTGGACCTTCAGCAATGATGGATTGGATTTGGCAAAGCTTGATGATATGACACACCAAATGCACTGAGACGAAATTGCTTCAAAGTTGATAAACTGAAACAAATGAATTTAAACTTGAAATGAACTTTAACAAAAGTCATCCATCTCATTTTAGTTATAATTTACTTTTTAAAAGGACATAATAGACAACATTATAATCTAGATAGTAGAAGACAGTGTGCAATTTCTATCCACAAGGTCAAAAAGCTTTTATTTACTTGTATAGTTTCCCTATTTCCAGTTTCAGTAGCCAAGGCTGATTTTAAGTTTTTACTTATAATTTAAAAAAGGACTAGAAGTATGCCTCATTAAATTATTTTTTAAGTATTTGCATTTAAATTTTATATCAGTTGATATCTGGGGTTTTGACTATACATCATACAGAAACCAAACCTGCCAATACTGGCAACTTTTCAATCTGAAGGAATAAATAACTTTTTAAATAAAAGAACATCAGAGTTAAAATGTTATAAAGCTCTGTATTACGGTTTGGCTTAAGATAAAAAACACTTTGTGTATTTTACATACTTAGACAAGTAAACATGTAACATTTACACAAAATTGCATTCCTTCATGAATAAGTCATTTGAATTAAAAAAGTTGAGAAAATGATAACACCAATTATTAAACTATGAAAGTAACTGAACCATTTTTTATAGACTTCAAGGCAAGACTTTAGATCTGGACAATTTTCAAAAATTAGGTAGTTATTTATTAATTGGATGGGTTTTTAAAAAGTTGATTTATTTCATATCAAAACAAGGTGCAACTACCATGAGACGGGATTACTAGCTTAGGTTTTTGTATTTATAGTTAAGGTGTTCTACAAGATGGAATAAGTAGGATCAACCTCTCGCTTCCTTCCCCTTATTCATTATATATTATTGGAATTATCTGTTTTTTCACAGAACAAAAAGATTATGTCATTGATATACTATAAAACTATCTTTTTATTTATGCTACACTAATGAAATTTGGTTGAGAATGATGATTTCTGAAAACTAAGTTTACAGGTAAAAGACATAGATTTGATATATATATCTATATATTTATATAGTTTTATACATTTAACATATACATATATATGTTTTACCTATATATATATGTATGTTTTACTACATATATATTTTACATTCACCTTTTTAAACGTATTTTCTTCTAAAAGGAACCAGTATGGCACATAAACATCAATTATTACATTTCAAGAATGAATGTGTAAGAGTGGGATACTGCTTAGTGTTTATTTCATTTGATACATTTCTATCATTTCATTATAATTATTTTCAACATTTCTACTGGCAGTTGATTTATTCTTCTTTAGCTACTCCAAGAAAAGATGCCAATTTATCCGGTGTAAGGTGAGAAGTATTATTTCTATAAAGACTGTCAAGGTAGAGAGGATACACAGATGTGTCATGATTTAAAAGAAATTCACTTAAGCGAGTAGTGTCAATGGGTTATAGAACTGCTGAACTCATCGAATGCATTGTGGAATAAAATGTATGAGAAATATAGTATTTGTAATTAAGATTTTTAATGAATTGCCTTGTTAATCCATACACTGTATGCATGTTGCAACATTTTCTAGGCTTAATTAGTGTACTTGATGATTATGTTTATTTTCTGATGTACACACTGATTAAGCATTGTCCATACACTGGAGCTTGAAACAAGATCAGTCTGTAAAGTAGTACCTAGTCGTTTAACTGGGGACTCAAAATGCAAATAGATCAACTTATGTAAAATTAAATTAGTTCTAATAGAACCCATTTTGCCTGAGCAGCTGGTGTCACATTATAAACAGCGTTCTCTTGTTGTAAGAAATAAAGGGCTTCTGTTGACAGATCCTTATATCCTTTTAAGCTTAAAAAACTGAATGCGTGCAATGTGAGGGTTGAACTGCAATTCTTAGACACAAGGAATCATGGAGTATGTTCAGCTAACTCATTCTGTTGTGCTCTGGAAATGCAACTCATTATGCTATTCTGGCATTTGGAGGAGTGAGTGCCAGTTTTCAAAATGCTTTTCATCAAAAACTCCTGTTTTTAGTCACTTGCAACTTTCATGAATTATCTGTTATATTAAAATTCCTCAGATAGTTCTAGCTCAGAAATTCAAAATCATCATATATTCCAAAATTTAATGAATACTTTCCTGCCCTAATTGCAAATATTTTAGTCATCTTCTCTTTTCTCCCTTCCAATCAATGGCTAAATTTATAAAATCAAATTTAAGATTTAGGAAGTTAATACAGCAAAAATTTATTTTAAAGTTACTTGCAACACTATTGAGAAAGCGTTTGTTCCTTCATTTGTGTATTTCACAACATTTGTTCAATAGTTTCTAATCAATATTCCACACTGTGCTAAGCACTGGATTTGTGTAAAAGATGTCTCCTGTTCTCAGGGAGATGGTGACTTCATGGGGAATATATTAGGAAAGAAAATAAGCAACGAAATAGTGGACTGTCATTTGGAGGTATTAATAATGCACTGGTGGAGAACCGAGAACCTAAAGGAAAATTTCCTAAAAGGAAAATTATTGCTATAGACTACAAGGATACTCATTCTGTAAGGCCTGTTTTTAGACCTTATAGGTCTAAGACTTATATAAGGTCTATTTCCTAGAAAAACCTTAGATGTCATGAATCCATGAGCTTTGGGGGAGAGAGAGTTGGGGAAAAGATATTAGGTGGTGATATTGTGTATCCATTGATACCCACTAGATACTAAGCATCATAGGGAACAGTGCCTTACCAAGATTTAAGAAAGATTCAGTAGCATTACGATTCACCATAGAAAGAATAAAATGACAAGAGACTCTCGCATGATAATGGCAGTACATATTGGTATTATCATGGTAGAGAGTAGTCTGGAAGAAGGTATCACACATTTTAAGTTCATTTAGACACTTTGGTGAAATATTTTTATTTTTGAAAATCTTTTTAAATAAAAAACTTGATAAAAGAAAAAAAAACACTTCTCACCGAGGATGTTCACTACAGCGCTGTTTATAATGGAAAATCACTGGAAAAGTTTTGTCATACAACAAGGAAAGACTGAACATACCATGAGACAAACATTTGATAAAATGAAGTTTGTTGACTTCATCCACCAAAGTGATTTTTACAAAGACTTTAGAAAATTTAGAGAATGTTAATGTCATGATGTCACATGAAATTGACAGGATACAAATTGTGTATGCAATGTGTTCAAAGATGTAAAACAAGAAATAAATGTTTTTCCCCCATAGGAAAAAAATTGGGAGGAAAATAAATTATCACTGTTCTTTTTCATTTTTATTTTCCAAATTTTCTCAAGGTGCAAATATCATTTGTTGGTGAATGAAAAAAAACTTATTAAAAATATGGACCAAATATGGACCAAAAAACTTATTAAAAATATGTCATTTTACAAGAAGTAAAAATGTGGTTTTGCCATGATTATCAAAGTTAAGTTTTTAAGAGCCTTCATGTACTCACTTAGCACAGTCTTCTTCCCTGAACTTGTGAGATAATGTTCCAGAAGAAAGGGCAATATGAAAGAACATTAGATTCTGGGTAAGAGATTCAATGAATAACCTGATAAACTTGGCCAAACAAACTTCTGTCAATTTTTTCATTTAAAATGAAGAGCTTGTGCTAAGTGACATCTAAAGACTCTTGAATATCTCCCATTTGGATTTCATGATCCCACCATGAAATTGGCAGTGCAGAGAAACTGTCAATCTCTTCTGACACAGAAGATACAGACACTCAAACTCCAAATGGAGAGTCACTCAAAAAAGAATCCAAGCAATTCCACAATGTACATAGTTCCACAATGTACTAGTCTCACCAAAGACTACTCTAAAATAGGATTTCCAGTTGCATCAAACCACACCTATTGGCAATGAACTAATACCAGCTCAGCTGCTCAGTGGCCCAAAGGGCAGCCAGTATTTTCTTAGAAATTTCTGTAGCAGTCTCAACACCAAAGAAACAAACAATCCAATCATGAAATGGGCAAAAGACATGAAGAGAAATCTCACAGAGGAAGACATAGACATGGCCAACATGCACATGAAAAAATGCTCTGCATCACTTGCCATCAGGGAAATACAAATCAAAACCACAATGAGATACCACCTCACACCAGTGAGAATGGGGAAAATTAACAAGGCAGGAAACCACAAATGTTGGAGAGGATGTGGAGAAAGGGGAACCCTCTTGCACTGTTGGTGGGAATGTGAACTGGTGCAGCCACTCTGGAAAACTGTGTGGAGGTTCCTCAAAGAGTCAAAAATAGACCTGCCCTACGACCCAGCAATTGCACTGCTGGGGATTTACCCCAAAGATACAGATGCAGTGAAACGCTGGGACACCTGCACCCCGATGTTTCTAGCAGCAATGTCCACAATAGCCAAACTGTGGAAGGAGCCTCGGTGTCCATCGAAAGATGAATGGATAAAGAAGATGTGGTCTATGTATACAATGGAATATTACTCAGCCATTAGAAATGACAAATACCCACCATTTGCTTCAACGTGGATGGAACTGGAGGGTATTATGCTGAGTGAAGTAAGTCAATCGGAGAAGGACAAACATTATATGGTCTCATTCATTTGGGGAATATAAATAATAGTGAAAGGGAATAGAAGGGAAGGGAGAAGAAATGGGTAGGAAATATCAGAAAGGGAGACAGAACATGAAGACTCCTAACTTTGGGAAACGAACTAGGGGTGGTGGAAGGGGAGGAGGGTGGAGGGTGGGGGTGACTGCGTGATGGGCACTGAGGGGGGCACTTGACGGGATAAGCACTGTTATTCTGTATGTTGGCAAATTGAACACCAATAAAAAATAAATTTATTATTTAAAAAAAAAGAAATTTCTGTAGCAGTGATACAAACTGTGCCTTCATGTAGTCCTAACATACTATTAAGTGATATCCTATGAAGTTCTTCCAGAAGCCTGGTGTCCAGGCTATGCTAGTTTTACATATTAGAATCGGGCATTAGGTTATGTACCTGCCTTCACCATCTTTGTGGAGAAAATTAGCAGTCATGTGATGTGAGAATGCATTCGCCCCTTTATCTGTGCACATAGTTCATTTTAAAGGCTTCCTAGGAATAAACCCCCAGTTCACGTCTGAATAGAAGGTGATGGGTCATCTTTCAGGGCGTATAGCCCTGGTTAGGATCTTGGATTTTCTCCAGAATGTGACTGTATATTTAACAAACAACTTTATAGAGTTTCACTTGTGAGAGAGTATCATTGAAGCCATCACCACCTAAATCTTCTCCCATAGAAATATTTAGTGATGGGTACTTGAAGGACATTCTAGAAATATTAAAATTTATTCCTAGATTGAGTCACAACAGCTAAACTCTATCCAGTTTGGACTCCATGTGCTATAGCTTGATGTCATCAGCCTATACTGAGAAGCAGCATGAAAAGTCACTGTGTGTCCCGTGAGGATGTGGCTGAGTACACTGCTCATCATTTCATGCAGGGTCTACTTATAAGACAAAAGTCCAGCTGACCTCAGTGCCAGGAGCACTGCTCCCAAGCAATGGATCTGTTGTGATCTTGTAGGTACTCTGAGCTGTGTGACTGCTGCCCCATACACACTGCCACTAAGAAGCAGCTTAGAGCAGTGTTGCTGGTGTAACTCACAGCAAGGGAACAGGGCACTCTGCTCTGCATTCTTCACCATATCCCTGATTGATTTTATATGCCCCAACCTGATTTTTCCTTCATTTACTCCTCCTTTAGATTTATTATGTATTCTTTTATTTATGAATTTTTATAAGTTGCTTTAAGTTCTTCCTGGAACAAATGATACATTAGTAAATAAGTAAATAAATAAGTGATTCTCTGTGGTTCAGCATCATCCCCCAGTGATCTGGAGGCCTGGGAAGATGCCAGGCCTGCTGAATATTGGGCAAGATTTCTTCCCTCATGTGTGTCCTAGATCTGCTCCAGGTTTTGAGAATTGTTGAGAAAGGAAATAATTTATAGCTTAGGCAACACTTAATATTGTAAGTGAAACACAGTAACAAGTTGAACATGAGGAGACTTGGGAAGGCCACTTGTGGTTGCTATCTACATCAACATTCAGTTTTTGGAAATGAAGGAAAGAGATTCATTTTTTTAAAGATTTTATTTACTTATGTAAGAGAGAGAGAGTAAGAAAGAGAGAGCATAGGGTGATGGAGAGGGAGGAGGAAAGAATCTCAAGCAGACTCCATGCTGAGCATGGAGCCCAATGAGGGGCTCGATCCCACCACCCTGAGATGAGATTATGACCTGAGCTGAAACCAAGAGTCAGATGCTTTAACCAACTGAGCCATCTAAGTGCTCCAGGGAATCATTTTTATGTGTAGAGACACATTCACATTGGGCCAAAATGCTCTTTGCTATGTCTCAATATTTGAATTTCATCATAATCAGCAGGTATGTAGTGAGGGATCCTTAATACACTCTTTTCTGCCCAAAAGGAGCCTCCTGGTGAAGGTGAAGAAATAATAAATCAGCACATTTATATTTCGAGGTGAATTATGATCATTGTGTTTATTTTCATGCACTGTTTCCTTTTAATCTCACTCTGATCTTGGATGTCTATGCCCAGATGAATTAGACACCAAGATGAAAGGCAGGAATGAGACAGCAATTGAAGGAAGCCCAGAGAGGTTGCATCCAAATAAGCTTAGGCTTGGCAGCCAGAGGATGTTTCTGCTCTTTGCCACTGAGCCTGACAGCTGTGTGTTACCTCCGGAATCCCAGGTGAAGTGTGTTCACATGAATGCCCTGCTTAAAATTTGTATGCAGCAAAGAGAATGTGTAACATTTGTCTTAAATACAGGTTGCATAGTGATCATTCTGCCATGTGTTTGGGTTATTTAAGAGTAGATATATATCGTCCTGTCAGATGATGTTATGTTGTCTTAACCACCCTTCCTTCCTTCTCCTTGTTCTGTCCTCGCATATTCACAGAAGATTCCAGCCCTGGCTCACTATCTGCCTTTCACCACCCTCCTAGTGCTACTATTGGCAACGTGGCCACCCATCTCATACCAATCTTTTCTTCTATCCCCCTCAGGGTTCATTCTCATGTTATACACGTGGCCTTGTCATCACCAGTAGCTGCAATGTCTCAGAAGTCTACATTTTAAGCATCCACTCCTGCCTTCTTTTCCTTCTTTTATAAGCATGGATGCCATAGTGCATCATTACACACCACCGAAACCACCCCAGCCCTCACCCGACCTTCACTGTATTGTACCCACCCGCTTAAAACTCAGTCCTCCCTCAGCTCTGCAGCTGCACCAGAGCAGATACATAGGGCAAGAGAAGGATGGGACTGCTCTACATCCCCCTGTTCTCAAACCACAGAACTCCCTTACCTTTCTAAATAAAAGTGGAAGGTTGAAACTTCCTCTGCTGTTCTGAATATGTACATTTCCTTCACTTGTGCAATGGATTTCACACCTTCCACTTTTTAAGGCATTTTCCCTAGTTATGATGCCCTTTTCCATTTCACTGTCAGTTTATCTTCTCTCTGTATGATTCCATAAAACAAAATGTACCATTTTTAAACAATGGGTCTAGGGAGGAGGTTGTTGCAAATCAAATTTCACATATTTGGTATTTTGATACACATCTCCAACTACACTTATATTGCTCTCATTCTGGTCCTGCTCGTGGTCACAGCAACACATCTTGAAAGAGCCATCTATCCCTGTCCCCACTTCTGGGTTCTCATTTCTCCTCAGTTCACTCCATGGTATCCTTCTCTTGCATGGTCACTATTGACCTCAGATTGTCAGTTCAATGGTTACTTTCCTGTCTTCAATGCATTTGACTCTTTGCCAGTATTTGATGTAGTTGACAACACACTTCTTCCTAAGACACTCTTTTCTCAGGTGCCTTGGTGGCTCAGTCAGTTAACCATCTGACTTTGGCTCAGGTCGTGATCCTAGGGTCCTGGAATGGAGTCCTGCATTGGGCTCCCTGCTCAGCGTGGAGTCTGCTTTTCCCTATGCCTCTGCCCCTACCACTGCTTGTGCTATCTCCCGCCCCCTTCTCTCTCTGTTGAATAAATAAAATTTAAAAAGAAAAGAAACTCTTTTCTCTTGACATCTGTGATATCACCTTCTCAGTCTCCCCTCCTGGCTTCTCCTTGTTCTTGTCCTGTCCCTAAGTATTATTTTATTTCATAGTGTGGTCGTTGGATCTCTATCATTCCCTGTAGCTGTATTCTTTCTGTGGAATCTTAACTAGTCCCTTTGGCTCTAAACACTATCTTCATAGCTATGGCACCCAAATTTATATATTTTACTGTCTGGACTTTTATTTTTAGTTGTTTAAAAACTGAGGTCTTTTGAGTTTAACACAAAGTGTTCTTTTACTATTTGTATACTACAAAATCATATATTTATAATGAGATAAGTCAGTGATATTTAGATAATGTACACACTCAAATTTTGACCCCAAAGGTTTTTTGAAAAATTTAGTGTACATTCCATGCTAGAACAATAAATAATATAAAGTAAAATTGTCTATGTAAAGTTAAAATGAATAAACTAGAGAGCTCATGCAAAAAATGTTTGTTCTTTATTTCACAATTACTTCTTGACTGGACAATTAAAAAATAACTATTAAGATGTTCATTATGTTAACATTTGTTTCTTTTTCTTCATTCTCTTTAGCAGACTGTGCATGTAAACTGCTCTGACTAATCCCAGGAGATGAGAGAGGAGTATTTGGGATGGGATGGAGGAAGCATGTTCTGGAAAACAGATGATTACAGGAGAGAATTCACACACATTACTGGTATTCAAAAGCCAGCTTCCCACATTTCCCTTGAGTCAGTACCTTTCCTCCAAGCTATGTCTTAACTCTTTGAGCATCATTAGAATCAGGTGCCCTGGGTGGTCTAGATTTAGTCTTAATAAACTTCCACTTATTTTCTCATTTTCAAAACCTATTCTGAGTATTGCTCCATTTCTTGTACATGAAGTACATCAGGACCCTTGTTCACATGGGACAGAATTCCAACTCAAACCACAAGAGCAAAAAGTAGGGTTTTGTAGTTGGGTTTTAGGAAAAAATTAAAACCAGGAACTTTTATCTTTTAAACCTCTTGTGTCTGCATCTCTGTTTTTAAGAACTCCATTCTCTCCCGCTACAGACCATCTCTTCTAGATCACTGGACACAGGTGTCAATAGTTTCAGATTTCTATCTCAGACACCCAAGAGGGACTAAGGCTTGGTTTCTCTGAGCTTAAGTCCAAAAATCTTAAAGAAAGCTTCTCATTGGCAAATATGGTTAATTTTCTAAATACCCAAATATGTGAAATTTGATTTACAACAATCTCCTCCCTAGACCCATCAATTAAGGAGAAAGCATTTCTATAGTGTGGGGAGAAAGTTTCCCCGTGAGAATACTGGTCATTCAGGGTGGGTAACAGAACACAGTGCGCGTCTTAACATCTGTAGTACTGATGGGAGTTTTTCTACAGTCTGTGCAGTGGTGGTGCTCTAGCTCCCTGCTGTTAGGCCTGAGGTGGCAGTTGTGTGTGAGACACCTTCAGTTGCTAACTCACTAATAAACATAATGATCTATACTTTCAGTAATTCATACCTTATTCAATTATTCTTCTTAAAGTGTCTTTCAATAATAAATGTATGAAAAGGAGAAAAGAAAATTAGGCTGAATCTAGCTTTCTTTTTTTTTTCAAACCCTAAAAATTCCTTTAACAATCTTTTGTGACATCTTATTTACTTTCTCTCATCAATATCTAGCACTTTCCATTTATTTGCTTCTACTCTTCTCAATTATAGAATAAAAAACTAAGGCAGAAAGTCTGATCAAACCTTATGTATTGATTTACTGCCAGAGCTAGACCCCAATTCTTTTTGATTAATCTGTTTGGCTAGATATTTCCTTATGCAATTTAAGCCTCAGTTTCTTTGTGTTGTGGAGATTGTAACATATTTCTTAGTGTTTTTGTGAGAATCAAGTGACATTAGGAAAATAAAGTGATTGTGACAGTCATTAAATGTTTCGTAGATATCAGTTATTAGTAGTAATATAATTATCATCCCAGAAGAAGCTTATAATGTTACCTTCTAATATAATACATTGGAGTATCATATAGTAACCATAGCACTATACTATTATTTTGATGACAGTCTGGTAGACCATGAAATGAAACACAATGAACTTGACTAGAGATATGCTTCCATGTATTTAAGTCTCTGGTTTGTTTGGGTTTTTTGGGGGAAGATTTTATCTATTTATTTGACACAGAGAAAGAGAGAGCACAAGCGGGGAGAACAGGGTGGGAGCAGCACGTGGAGGAAGAAGCTGGCTCCCTGATAAGTAAGAGCTCAGATGCAGGGGTCAATATGGGGCTTGTTCCAAGGATCCGGGGATCATGACCTGAGCCAAAGGCAGACGCTTAACCAATTGAGCCATACAAAGTGCCCCTTAAGTCGCTGTTGGCTTAAAGACATGGAAGTCACTGTAACTTAGATATTTAGTAGTTAAAAAATTAAAAGTATCCAGAACACTGACAACTCCAAGTACTGGAAGGATGTGGAGCAGAAGAGACTCTTATTCGTTGCTGCAAATGCAAAATGATACAGCCACTTTGAAAGAGAGTTTGTCAGTTTCTTACAAATCTAAACATATTCTTACCATATACTCTAGAGATTGCATTCCTTGGTATCTACCCAGAAGGTTTGAAAACAGTTACACTTCACAAAAACCTGCACATGGATGTTTATAGCAGCTAGTTGCCAAACTTGAAAGCAATCAAGAGGTCTTTCAGAATGTGAATGGATAAACAAACTGATATATCCAGACAATGGAATACTAGTGATTAAAAAAATGAGCTATTAAATCATGAAATGACGTGGACAAAACTTTAATGCATATTTTAAGTGAAAGAAACCAATTGGAAAAAGTCTCTTTACTGTATGATTCCAGCCATATACCATTCTGGAAAAGGTAACACTGGGGAGATAGTAAAAAGATCAGTGGTTGTCAAAGGTTGGTAGGTAGGGAGGGATGAGTAGGCAAACCACAGAGGATTTTTAGAGAAGTGAAACTACTCTATATGATATGATAATGGTGTATTCATTTGTCCAAACTCATGGAATGTGTACCATCAAGAATGAACCCTAAAGGAAATTATGGACCTAGGGTGATGATGATGTGTTAGTGTAGGCTTGTCAACTGCAGTGAATATACCACTCTGGTGGAGATGTTGGTAATGAGAGAGGCTCTGCATGTGTGGGAGCTGGGGAGATATGGGAAATCTTTGAACTTTCCTCTCAAGTTTGTTGTGAACCCAAAACTACTCTAAAATGTAAAGTGTCATAATTTTTTTTAATTAAAAAATTATTTTCCTTTGGAAGTTCAACAAGTATCATTTCATTTGTTCATTTTGGATCAGTGGTTTTGTAATTTTGGATTTTTAACATTATTGACCTGATTGGAACAATCACCTTAATGAATATTTTCTTCTTAATTTACAAGGACTTTGTAGAGATGTATTGTTTATAAATTCAATTTGGCTATCATTTTTCTTAATATCTTCTTTTTCTAAAAGATTTTACTTATTTATTTTAGAGAGAGAGTGAGAGTGTATGTGAGTGAGTGGGGGAGGGGCCTAGGGAGAGGGAGAGAGAAGCTTAAGCAGACTCTCTATTGAGCATGGAGCCTAATGCAGGGCTTGATCTTACAACCCAGAGCTCATGACCTGAGCTGAAATTAAGAGTCAGAAGCTTAACTGACTGAGCCACCCAGGTGCCCCAATATCTAATTTCTTAATGTTTAAGAAATAGGATATCCCTACTCCCAAAATACTTGGGTATAAATTCAGCTGGAAAATGTCACTATTAAGAGAGTGTAAAATAACTAAAGGGAACTCTGATGGACTTCACTGATAAAAATCTATATGTATTATAATAAATTAGAAGGATTAAATATACACAGTAATATATTAACAAATTTACTGATAATAATAATTATCAGTGTGAGGAATAACATTTGGCATACAGAACTCTGCAAAGATAGAGTTGATGCCCTCAACAGTGCCACCTGAGTACATTCTCTTCAAAGGCATTGTTTCATGAAACTCTAAGTACTTGACTGAGAGGACTGCAAAATCTTTTTCCAAAGGCAATGATTTGTGAGTCTATCTTAACATTTTGGGATTATGTAGCTTTTTTTCTCTGCAAGGCTCAAGGTAGTTTTGAAACACACACACACACACACACACACACACACACGGGCGAT
The DNA here is from genome assembly GCF_048164855.1 of Canis lupus baileyi. Taxonomy (NCBI): domain Eukaryota; kingdom Metazoa; phylum Chordata; class Mammalia; order Carnivora; family Canidae; genus Canis; species Canis lupus. The sequence goes on from NC_132865.1 coordinate 37,819,804, forward strand.
ATTTAAATGGAGGAGATAGGAGGCAAACATACTTTCTCTCAATATGTGATAGAAGAATCCAGTCTACCCACATTGCAGTATGCTTATTACCTACCAATTCCCCAATCTGTGTGTTTGGTGAAAATGATGGAAATCAGCATGAAATTTACACCATTAGTTGTGACACTCCAAGAAAGCAGAAGAAGCCTTTCCACAGAAGCACTGAGGGCTCAACAATTTGGCTCCATGTGTTTGGATTTCTGGGCAGAAAGTCACAACTAGTATAATAGCCCGAATAAGAAAGGTTTTGGCATCTCTGGAGAGAAGTATTTTGGGAGATGGAGCATTATTTAATATCTCTCCCTTTTTATTATTAAAGTATATTGAAAGATGAATGGATAAAGAAGATGTGGTCTATGTATACAATGGAATATTACTCAACCATTAGAAACGACAAATACCCACCATTTGCTTCGACGTGGATGGAACTGGAGAGTATTATGCTGAGTGAAGGAAGTCAGTCGGAGAAGGACAAACATTGTATGTTCTCATTCATTTGGGGAATATAAAAAATAGTGAAAGGGAGTAAAGGGAAAAGGAGAAAAAATGAGTGGGAAATATCAGAAAGGGAGACAGAACATGAGAGCCTCCTAACTCTGGGAAATGAACAAGGGGTGGTAGAAAGGGAGGTGGGTGGGGGGTGGGGGTGACTGGGTGACGGGCACTGAGGGGGGCACTTGATGGGATGAGCATTGGGTGTTATTCTATATGCTGGCAAATTGAACACCAATAAAAAATAAATTAAAAATAAAATAGTATAAATTTAAGGTGTGCATATAACATGTTAATTTAATATATTTGTATATTGTAATATGATTGCTATGGCCTCTTTTAAATGATGTCTAGAGATTAAATGAATCTAAGCAATGAATCCTAAGCAAGAATGAGTGTGACACCTTAAGTAAATGTTGTGTAAAGAATAGAGGTAAGGTAGTTGAGGAGGCCAGCTGAAGTGAAATGGAAAAACTCCAAGTAGTATAAGAAATCTAGATCTAATTCTGGATTCTTGTAAGCAGGAGACAGATTTATTAGGCTAACATTAGCTGTATAAGAACCTACACAAAAATGTTCATCGACATAAACATAAAAACAGTTTGATTTTTTATCATGCAAGTAGTCTTAAAAGTTCTTGTTTTATAAGGGAAGTTGGGGTCTGGTCTATGCAGTCACTCAGGAGTCAGACTGACTGGGGCCCTGCCCTCTTCAGCTGATGGCTTTTGAGTTGCACTTAGTAGCACTCTCTGTGCACTTGGTAGAAGAGGAGCCTGGAGACAGAGTTTGGGAGGGTTTTATGGGTTGAACTGGAAGTGACGAACACATCCTGCTTCTGCACCACCATGGCGCACACAGCCACACCTAACCTCAAAAGAGGTTGGGAAATAGAGTCTGGTTGTTTATCTGGGAAGAAAATAAAAGCCATAAGGATGGACATAACTAGTTATGCTTTATAGAAAAAAAATATGCTGGAAACAGAGAAAGGTGTTCTGGGAAGGGGCTGTCTGAGAGATTGTGTAGGTGGAAATGTTAAGGTTTGAGTAATGGGTGATGAGAGCTTGAAAGAAGGTATTGGAAATATCGTTGGAGAAAGTACAATTAAAGGAGTTTGTGAAAGACTATGGTAGCTGTGGGAATGCTAGGGGCCTTGTTGGATCCTGGGGGTCCCAAAATGATGTGGGTGAGCCTATATACAGCAAGTTGGAAGCAAGGTGACTGGTTAGTGATTCAACAAGACTGGCACTTTAAGATATGCACTTCCTGGGATCCCTGGGTGGCACAGTGGTTTGGCGCCTGCCTTTGGCCCAGGTCGCGATCCTGGAGACCCGGCATCGAATCCCACGTCGGGCTCCCGGTGCATGGAGCCTGCTTCTCCCTCTGCCTATGTCTCTGCCTCTCTCTCTCTCTCTCTCTCTCTCTCTCTGTGTGTGTGACTATCATAAATAAATTAAAAAAAATATGCACTTCCTGTTAAGATTGAGAAAGTTTATGTTTGGGAGTTAACCTGACATGGAACAAGCAATGAAATTAAAAAGTGCCTTGAATCCTAGACCAGTGAAGTGACTGAGTAATCATGCTCATCAACCAAACTAGGCACTTTCATGTTTTTCAGACCCCTTACCTGTGCTGCTGAACAGAGATGAAAACTGAATGAGACAGTCCCCACATCACACCACATTTGCCATCCTTCCCTCATTTCCCGGGTTTATGTCCACAATAGTCTCTGGTCATGATGCCTGTTTAGCAAAGTGTAAGAAAAATATTGTGTGGTCTCTGGAAACACACTCAACATTTTAAAAGTCTTTGCAAATGATTTAAATGTGTTTTCTCTTTTTCTCACCTCTTTAAAGGTCAGTGGCAACCACTGAGTATTCAGAGCTCCATGTCAGTCTCACCTCCAATTTGGAGATATCCAGAGTGTTAGCCAACATCTTTGTTTGTTTTGCTTGAGCCATTCTGAAACCATCCTTCCTCTTTTGCTCTGACTTTTCTTTTTGTTGTTTTAAATGCTAACTGTTCAGTCATGAAGACACTTATTTCAAACACATTTACAGAACTAATTGTAGAAACCAAAGAGAATCCTTTGTTTGAGACATTGTGGTCTACTTTGTCAAATCATAGTAAGAAGGAAAGCCAGAAGTCAAATTACCTGTCTGCAAAATATGGGGTTTTTTTCCTAAGTGGAATTTAATAGGCCTGACTTCCCTCTCTGTGAAGAGGAAAATAAGCTAGTTGTTATGGCCTGAATGTTTGCATCCCTAGCCCAAATTCATATGGTGAAGCCCTAGCCCCCAATGTCATGGTATTTGGAAGTGGGGCCTTTGGGAAATAATTTGATTTGGATGAGGTCATAAAGGTGGGGCCCCTAATGGGATTAGTGCCCTTATAAGAAGAGAAATTGACTATGTAGCTCTCTCTATCATATGAAGACATGGTTATAAAACAGCTAGGTGCAAACCAGGAAAAGAACTCTCACTAGGAACTGAGTCACCTTGATCTTGGATTTCCTAGCTTCTAGAACTGAGAGAAATACATATCTGCTGTTTAAGTCACCCAGTCTGTGATATTCTATAATAGGAGCTTGAGCTAAAACAATAGTTTAAGGACAAATTTATCTAATTCGAGTAATTGCTATGTGTAAAAGGAAGGAGTATGCATAGAAATGAGAAATTAAGGATGCATACACCTAGAATGACTTTACAGATGCCCCATCTATACACAGTGCTGGTATTTCTATGGGAATGTGACCCAGAACAGGCAAGAGTACTGAGGATGAAGCAGAGGAGCACATTGCCATGATGACTCTTTTCAGATCACCAAAGTCCTTGATCCAAAGCCATCATTTCACCACATGTATAAAGTATGTAAAGGAATCGTACCACAGATTTTATGCAGCTGAATGATGTTGCACATCACTTGGTGAATGAAAACAAGGCAGACTGAGTGAGTGAGCTGGCCACCAAGTACATGACAATATGCAATTCAGCTGCTTGGTGACAAAGCAAAATTTTATCTACTTGACATTAAGAGTATACTGCAAATACATGCATATAGACATAAGAGATACAGAGACAAATATAGATACAGGTGTAGGTATTGGCATAGGTATAAAGATATAAATGTAAGTATAGACACACATATATGTATATATATCATGCTTCTCAGCAAGTATTTTATGCTTCACTATTTTTTAAACTAAATTTAGTGTTCATGTGGTTCCTAATGAAAAGAAACACCTGACAAAACAAAGTCTTTAAAATTTCTTGTTGATTCCATCAACTTTACATGAAAGATATTCACTTCCTGAATGATAACAGCTTTATAAAGGTGTAGGAGATGCAACACTAGATGCAAAGGTTAGAGGCAAATATTTTTGATGGCATCAATTTCTTGTAAAAATACCAAAGGCTAAAAGGAAAATAATTCACTGGAGAGTGTTCCATCAGATCCAAAGAGGTTTTCACTGATCTGATATGATGTGTAGATAGGAGTGAGATTGGCAGTACTGCATAGTGGTTAAGAGTGCAAGTCTAGGGGTAGACCACTTGAGGTAGAGTTCTAGTTCAATAACTTAACTAGCAGTATGTACCTGGGAAATTTCATGACTTTTAGTGCTTCTGCTTCCAAATTAATCCATGAAAAGGTGGTAAGAACAGCATCTTCCATAAGATAAGCATAAAGACAAGTGTTAGCTGACATTACTGTTGATAATGTCATCATCATTACAGGAATCATTTGAGCTAATATGTGGCTGCATTGGGGATATCTCATCTTTCATTTATTATCAAAATATCATTTGATTCAGTAATTTTCCTAATATCTGATTCCATTTTGCTACATTTTATTGGCTATAAGTATATCTACTTTTGCAAACAGTTATAGTAAATACCCAGAGTCCATATGTTGAGATAAAAAATGGGAAATGTGAACCAGATGGGCAATATTCTTATGACTGAGTTTGTTTGGTTTAATCCCAGGCAACAGGTGGAATTTAGGGCTTCAGTCTACACCTGACCCTGACAGATCATGCTCATAAATGTTGGCATGAAAGGTAGAAGACATAGAAGTCAAACTATAGGTTTGACTTCTACAGCATCATTAAACTTTGAGTTAACCTGACCTTTACTAACAGAACCTGAAACACTTCAAAGTAAACCTTCTCACTTAGCTCTCACAGGCTGTTACTGACTTTTTTGGGGGATAGTCTGAGCCATCAAGGCAACCCAGACTAGACAGAATGAATTCCCTGTGTCAGACCATTCTAGTTATATCTTAACAGGGTTTAGCAGGGAGTCAGGAAAAAGTCTGACCAGCACCATGACAAGTCTATGCCAAGTACTTGTAAAGTTTTAGAGATAGAAGATTTTCTTTTTGATACCCCAGGGGTTGCACCAATGCAGGATAGTTTACTGTGCCAGGTGGCAATTAGCTTTTCAGTTTAAAATGCTTTTAACCTGAGCTTTCAAAATTCCAAAATTAGTTTAACATCATGCTTAATGGTAAAAGACTGACTACTTTCCTTCTAAGATCAGGAACCAATGATGTCGCTTTTGCCACTTCTCTTGTATACTGGAGGCTCTAGCCAAGGCAGTTAGGCAAGAAAATGAATAAAAGTCATCTATATTGAAAGAAAGTAGTAAAACAATCTCCATTTGCAGATGACATGCTTTGTATAGGGAGCTATGTATAGATAATGCTAAGGAAACCTCTAGAAAACCAATTAGAACTAAAAAAGTTCAGTAAGCCTTCAGGTTATAAAATGAACATAAAATCTAAAGGTATTTCTATTCAGTAGTAATAAAACTTGAAAGTAAGAACATAGTTTTACTTATAATACCATCAGAAGAAATAATAATCTTAACAAGAGAAGCATAAAACTTAACTACCGTAACACATTGTTGAAAGAATCAAAGAAGGCCTAAATAAATAGAAAGACATGTTCTTTAAGAGTCAATAGGAAGTAAAGTGAGCTACAAATTGAACACATTCCCTATCAATATCACAGGTGGCTTCTTTGAAGAAATTGACAAGTTGATCCTAAATTTCATATGGAAATTCAAGTGACCAGTAATAGCCAAAAGAATCTTTGAAAAGAACAAAGTTGGAGGAGTCACACTTCCCAATTTCAAAACTTACACCAAAGTTACTGTACTCAAGATAGTGTGGCACTGGCATAAAGACAGATCATTGGAATAGGATCGATAGTTAAGAAACAAATCCCCACATATGGTAAATTGATTTCCAACAAGGCTATCAAGACAATTCAATGGGGAAAGAATCTTTTCAACAAGGTTCTTGGACAACTGGATATCCACATGCAGAAAAGTGCAATTGGACTCTGATTTTCTACCATATACAAAAATTAACTCAAAATGAACCAAGGGCTTAATTAACTCAAAAATTAACTCAAAATGAACCAAGCCCCATGTAAGGGCTAAAACTGTAAAATTCTTGGTAGAAAACATAGATGTAATCTTTGCAACCTTGAATTTGGAAAGTTTCTTTGATATGACGCCAAAGCACAAGCAATCAAAGAAACACATAGATAAGTTGGTTTCATCAAAATTAAAAATCTTTGTGTTTTAAAAGACAAAAAAATAAATAAATAAATAAATAAATAAATAAATAAATAAATAAATAAAAGACAAAAATCAGGTAAGTGAAAAGACAGCCCATACAATGAGAGAAAAGTTTTGCAAATTATATTTCTGATAAGGGACTCGAATCTAGAGTACATATTTAAAGAATTCCTACAACTCAATAGCAAAAAGACAAATAACCCAATTTAAAAACATACAAAAGATTCTAAATAAACCATTCTCCAAAAAAGATATACAAATAACCAATAAACACCTGAATAGCTGCTCAGTATCATTCGTTATTAGAGGAATGCAAATCAAAATCAAGAGATACCAATTTACATGTCTTAGGATGGTCATAATAAAAAAAAGATCAACAATAACAGGTGTTGGTGAATATGTGGGGAGAGTAGAACCCTATACACTGCCTATGGGACTGTAAAATAGGTGCATCTCTTTTGGAAAACAATCTGGAGTTTCCTCAAACAGCTAAACATGGGTTTACCAAATGACCCAGCAGTTCTTCCCCTAGGTTATACCCAAGAGAAAGAAAAACATTATCTCCACACAAGAAGAAGTATGTAAATGTTTACAGCAGCATTATTCATAGATGTCCGTCAGCTCATGAATGAATAACCCAAATGTTGTATATCCAAACAATGAACTATCATTCTGTAATAAAGAGAAATGTGTTGACACACGTTACAACAGGAATAAATCTTAACAATATTATTCTAAGTGAAAGATGCTAGTAACAAAGGGCAAGATAATATTGTGAAATGTCCAAAAAGGCAAAGTCATATACACAGAAAGTAGATTAGTAGTTACTTGCACCTAAAGGAGGGAAGTGGCTGGGGTTAGGAGTGTAGGATGGAGAGTGATGGCTAACAGTTACGCCATTTCTTT